>NC_133656.1:11338022-11710759 GCF_009905375.1 Apium graveolens | reverse complement strand
GAATATGATTTTGAATGAAAAGAAGGATAGGGAAAACAATACAACAAACAGTTGCAAGATCTGTAAGTTAATAAATTAAAGGAATAAAAATGAGTGAAGAATGAGACAACCATATTCGTACACAAGATGGCAAGTCTTTCATACTATATGGCATACAGCACATGATTAGGTGGCGTCCCACCCGACTCTTCATCATTTTGATAAAGTGTCATATCAAACACTGTTTGTCTCAATCAGGAATCAAGAATTTTAGAGAGGGAACAATTCAAAAGGAATACAAGAATTTTTCTTTCATTTTCGTCTCATAAAATTTATCAACAGAAGAAGCTCCTACGTATTTATCAACAGAAGAAGCTCCTACGTATTTAAAACTCGAGAAGAACATATGCTATCATATTTGTAAAAGAATAACATTGTAGATCACCATTGGTCACCGTTCCACGCTCCTTTTACATATGCCTCCAGGGATCATTCGGTTGAGAGATTTACCGTTTAGGTCACGTTATAACTTCGGAATGTCTTCTGGGAATACCTCCATATCCCAAGCTTTAACAATTCGATTATAGTGCGTCCTTATAAAATTTACAATCATTGCTTCATGTCGCCATCAAGAATCAAGAAAAAACGATATACTATCGTATTAGAAGAAAGGATGTCAGTGTTGATCACCTTCCATGCTTCTCCTACATCTGCTTCAGGATCGTTCGGATACAGATTTACGATTTAAGTTACCTCATTGCTTCGAATGATGCCTGGAAATGCCTTTCATACCAAATGCTTCAATAAGTTGATCTTAATCGCGTCGTTCCGCAATTTAAAATCACGGCTTCAGGTTCTATCTAGTCGTGTAAAATACCCATTGATCACGTAATGCCTCAATCTCGTCGATAGAAATACGACTCTTCTCCAATCATCTGGAAGATCTCTGCCCCTTCAATCATCCTCTGTCCATCGAATCACGAATCTTGTTAAATTTAATTTAATAATTTCATAAATTGGGTAAATAATATTTTAATATGTTGATCTTATGATTTTTATTAAACCATGTTTTACCTTTATTTTTCACAGCCAACCTTAAACCTTCTCCCTGCTGGTGCGCTACTTGGCCCTTCGAATTAACAACACTGAGTCTAAATCCATTATCTTTTTAGGTCATTTTCTATTTATAATAACAAGAACATAAATAGTAATTTGATAACCAATTTGTAAAACTCATTTTATGCCAAAAATCTTCTGAAGTTCATTCAGAAATCCCTTCCAGAATCTCATTTTAAAATTTTGGAAATCAAATATTTGGTCGTCTTTACTATATAAGTTACTTGCTATTTTCCTGATTTACCAATGAAATGTCTAATTAAAAGAATGTCCATATAAGGGTCTTTCACTTTGGTACCTCTTCCACATTTCTCGGATTCGGCTTGCACTGATTAATCGCCGAAACTTCATTCACCGTTGTAAATCATTTTATTCGCAATTCTTATCGCAACGCTGACATTTAATACTATCTTTAACATTCTTGTCGTCGCCTTGACGTATGCTCACACCCACGCATGTGATTCGGTATTCATCTTAGATAAGGCGCATATTCTTGCTAGTCTCTATACTAGAGGTAGATATCGCTCCTCGTAGCTCTCGATAAGTGATAAGAATCCTCTCGCAACGGTGGTGCCTTCGAATCGCGCAACGTTAGCTCTTCATCAGCTTCCTTCCACTGGTTGCCTTTGACGTGGAACTCGTGCTAATACCTAAGTTAAATCGTAACATCACCCACCTAGCTTCCCTTACACAAGTGCTCATGAAATCAACCGCATTTCCTTCAAACCACATGAAAGTAGGGTAACATACCCAGTCTTGGTCGATTCGTCGATTTCCTCATTATGTATGATCTGAGAATTCAATACCTATAATGTTATGATATTCGCCTTACACTTTCTCAACGGTCCTATCTTAGCAACTCCATCTCGGATCTACTAACCCTAATTCACACTCAACTCAATTTATCCTGATATGCCTAGGGTCTTTCCTATCTTATACGACCTATCATTCCTATCTTACTCTCACCTATTCTTATTTCAGTGACCAATAACCTGCAGCTCAGATGCCAACTTGTAACAACCCAAATCCGGGGTCAAGATTTGGTGTCACTAAACAATCTTTACATACAATAAATGAATATTCAATTAACCCCTTGAATCCGGATCGTTTACAGGTTATGGTATGAACAAGAATCTAATCTTCTACAACTTTCAACAACTAAATACAAGTGTAAATACCTTTAAAACCATGATCTTGTCATATTCTTCTAATATCTTCAATCTCTCGCAGTGGAAATTTCTCTAACTTCTGCTGTCTATCAAGGCTATTCACTTTTATCCTTATTTGTTTCCGGCAGAAATAAGAATTTACAAAGCAAGAGTGATCCAAAAATGCCCAGCAAGTATATAATTTGAGTTACAAATACTAATAACAAAGGAAAATTCCCGGACAAAATTTCAAAACAATTTTAAACAGTTTTAATTATTTGAGTGAGTGAGCGAATAAACGTTGGCTGTCACCAGCCTTTAACTAAAATCTAAAAATGACAAGCAATTCCCCGATTCATCTCCTGAATTAGGGTTTTTTCCGGTTTTGGAATCATAAAACCATTCGAGAGAGAATGCCGTTAAGGGCGATCAACAACAAATTAGATTGGACACTAGTTGGCATCTATATTCTTCTGATCAGTCAGAATATAATGCAGATCTATATCTCAATATATAGATCTAGTCGGGTCCCCATGCACTACGGCCCATCTCGAGGCACCAGTCATCCCGATCCTCAAGATTAAGTAAAACTCAATCCCCAAAATATCATTATCCAGCCCGTAGAGTATTTTGATGTCAAATCATTTTGAATTCAAAACATCCCAATTCAGGGTTCGCAAATAACCCAAAAGAATGGGTATTTTCTCACGAGAGCAATCGAATTATAGGAACAATAATGAAAGGAACGTGCATAATCAGAATAATTACAGCAAAATGTAAAACAGTTAACTATTCTGAACTTATAATAGGAGCGAATAAATATTTGCAGTATTTACAAGAAAATTCAAAAATACTTGCAGTATTTAAAGAAAAATCCAGAATACTTGCCTCAATAAGCTTTAATTGCTATTACAAGTTGATTTTGGTTCGAGTTGGACATTCGGCTTTATCGTCAAACTACTATTCCATTCTGGATACGATCCCAACCTTCAGGCCCTTCAATTGGAACTTCGTTGATCTCGACATCATCACTAAATCGTCCCTAGTCCGATGTCGTTACCTAGTCCGATGTCGTTACTCGGGTTTTCCGTCTAGGACCTACATGGTTAAAATATCCTAATTTAGATAATTGCTTAAGCTTAACATCAATTCACTATCATATTCTACCCATACGATTTTATAACCGAATTCATATTTATATGTATTATCGAAATACACATAGCAATTATGGTTCACATCTTCGAAACTCGGTTCGGTATTTATTTTCAGAAAATACGTATACTCGTCATTTCGGAAAAAACAGGGTAATCGATTATTTATAAATTATCTTGTCTCAATCACAGTCAAGTTCATATAATATAATTGTATACGACTATTCGACGTCTCCGATAATTATAGGTTACGTTCCCGTATTTTCGGAATTAATTTCCCGAAAATCGGGCAGCGTCTCCTTTGTTTACCGGCCTACCCGTCGAAATCAAATCGACGAATCCACAACCACAACATAATCCACAATCCAATAAACAATCCCAACCACCGATATAAATTTAATTATTATGTACTGTTATTCGTATTTTATTTATTTGTAATTTAGGACTCAGAATTAATTCATCACGGTCCACTGTTGACCCGTTAAAAGTCATCGTCAACAGCGGCAAAATTTATTGGTGCCCGAAAATTCGGGTTTCCAAATAAATTCCACCAATTAATAATTTCGAATAATTAAAATTATAATTCGAAAATCATAGGAATTCATTCGAGTTTTTATTTCCAAAAATATCAGATAGGGACTCAATTAACAACACAGAACCGCAACCAGTCAACAGGAGGAGCACACGCAACAGGCGAACCACGCGCCACCACTCACCGGAAAACACAGCGAGGGCGGCGACCGGAAAAAACGAAATAGGGGAAAGGCAACAACATACACAGCAACCCACACACACCTAACACACACAATCGCACGCACACACCCACGATATACACACGCACACAGGTAAATACAAACACGAAGAAACCTCCAAGCCGAACCGAAGTCCGACGGCGGCTTACCGGAAAAGAATCAGCAGTGGCCGGAAACAGTCGGGGAAGAAGGGGAATACATCGGGAACAACAAGAAGGTAGGAGAAGGAGGAGAGATTAACGGAAAGGAGTAACAGAGAAGCGAGAAAGAGAGAAGCAGAAGGGAGAGATTAATCTGTTTTATTTCGTAATTATTTAATCTGAAAACCCCGCATTTAACACTACACTTCTAATTTAACGATTCATTTGCGGTTAACATTAACCCGAGAATTATCAAAATAAGTTTTAAAACTTTATAAATATCCTGAAACTAATAGAACATAAATTGTGTAATCTTAAAATAATTTCTGAAGCAAAATTTAAACCAGCGTTTAACAAATAAACGAATCAACGCGCGAGTGATTTTAATCCCAAAAATTTCCAAAATAATTTTAAAATTCTTGGAACAATCCAAACTTAATAAAATAATTTTTTTATGATTTTTGAAGCACTCTGGAATTAAATACTGATTTTACAATTTAATGAAGTCAGAAAATCATTTAAAATTAAATAATTAATAAAATATTGACTTCTAAATTTTATAAACCCCTAAAAATAATAAATAAAATTATAAAATAAGAAAAATAATTTTAGAAACGATTTTAGCATTTTTAAGAATAAATATTCAATGAAATCACTTTAAAAGTGAATTAAGTTTATACAGCTCAATAATTAATTATAAAATTATTCCTCGCGTCCAACAAATCACAAACAATTAATAATACAGAAACACATAGTTAACAGAACCATCATATATTTTATTTGCTTAAATGTTTAATAATTATATTTACATATCGGGTCCGAAAATAGGTTACTTAGCCGCTAAGTAACTGAAAAGACGATACGATTTTAATACCAGAATTGGATAATTATCAAAACAGAGCTTCCTATAAAATACTTTATGCGAAATTAAGGTGATAATGTCTCACCTTTTGAGAGTATGGATTCTTATCGAAATATAAAATGATTTACGTATCGAAAATTTTACACCGGGATTCGTACAGGTCAAACCGTACCCCGGATCGAAAAAGTCAAAACATGAGAAGTGTTCAGAATTATCAGATTAGGTTAGGAAGGAGTTTTCGGAAGAGTTTCAGGTTGTAAAAATGCAAAAACGATTGAAGTGGAATGATTTCTGATTCTAAAAATAAATTTTATAATTATGTAAGAATAATCATTATTAATCCTATAAATTCTCATAAAATCATATAATAATCCAAAAATTACCATAAAAATACCAAAATTATCTAAATTTAATTATGGATAATTGGAAATTAAAATATCTAAATTTTATCAGAAATAAACATCCAAATATTATTATCCATCATCAAATAATTCACCAAAATTCTCATAAAAGTCACATAATAATTATTTATTGATAACAATAATTACATAAATTTCCCAGACATTACAGTTATATGATTTTATAATAATTTACAGATTTAATAGTTATTTTCTGAATAATTACAAAACTATTTTATAAAGCCCAGAATCGTCCGGCTTCAACCGTTTTTACATTTTTACAACTCGAAACTCTTCTGAAAACTCATTGCTAACCTAATCTGGTAATTCCGGACATTTTCTGTGTTTTAACTTTTTCGATCCGGATTACGGTTTTACCCGTGCGCTTACCGACGCACAATTTCCGATACGATAATTATACTGATATATCAACAAAACCCGTATTCTCAAAAGACGGGATAATATTATATTATTTTCGTATAAAGTGTTTTATAAGAAGCCCGGTTTGGATAATTATCCAATACGGGTATGAAATCGGATCGTCTTTGCAGTTACTTAGCGGTTAAATAACTAATTTATCGATCCAATACGATCCAACACAAACCAATATTCCATAAATATAAATTGCCCTTTTCTTATTTCATTTTATTCATATAATCAAAATCAGTCAATAAGAATAGATAGTTATCCAGAGAAATGAACCGTGTTTTTCGTGTTCTTCGCAATCAAACGAGAATTTGAAGACGTTATTGGAATCCGATGGAGATGTATGAATAGTCAAAATGAAGCTCTCGACGAGACAATCATATCTGTATCAAAATCTTCGAATAATGTTAATTATTTTTCAATTTTGTATATTAAATTTTTCATCTCTTTTAACTTAAATCCGGTTTCTGATTTAGAGGGTTTGTTTGTATGTTTTGATGTTTGCTTATCATTCCTGAGATCACAAGGGTTAATTTGGTACATAAATTTGTTGGTTTTGGTTAAGATTTCATTAAATCTGAGTTTTTAGTTTTTGCAAAAGTTTCAAATCGATTTTTAGGATTATTTTTGTACCAGAAGCATTGATTTGGGTTTAGAAATAAGTAAAAACGATTGTTTGACCGGAGTTAGAGTTAAGCTCGCCGGATTTTCCTTGAATTTGGCCGGAAAAGTCACCTCGGACGTTGATACTTGATGATAATAAGTTGGTAGAGTTGCTGGGTTGACGTTTGATCGATTGGGACTAAGAAATCAAAGAAAGCGAATTGAAATAAGCTTGAATTGAGGTCACCGGATGTGACGGCCTCAACCCCGGGGTCAGGAGTTGACGTCACCAAACACATTTACCAAAATATAAAACAACAAGATTATTATTAAAATATACTAACTTGACCCCAAACCAAGATCCTATCCAAGTTCAAGTATGATTCAGGTTATCATTATTACAAACCATTTATTCAACATCTAACACACTCTAAATTTATTCAGCAACTCGTCAGACCTCATGGTCTTACACAACTACCTCAGAGGAGCCGGGTCCAGAAGAGGCGGGAAACGGGTATGTCTGACTGGTCTTCTAGGCATCTGCGAGATATACATGACAGTTTATAAGGGTGAGCATAATCGCTCAACAGTACCAACATATGAATAATGGAATAAAAACAGCAATGTAACAATAATAGGAACATAGCTGTAGTCATGATATCAATATTATATAATGAAAATCAAAGGTAACTGGATATCACTAACTAGCATGCTTTATCAAAACAACGTAGTAGTGTGTTGTGTAAGTACCAGAGTCCAATTTTAGCATGCTATTCACATTTATAAAACCGTTGTATCAACTACTTATACCCTTACGGGAATCACAAATCCAAATCAGATACGTAACGGATATGTGAAGACCAGACGGCTCTAACTGCCATCCCATTTACCTGTTCCAGAACTTAGAGACTAGCTAGGTCTATGACCTGCTGGACTAATCGGTTATATAATGCGCACATCCGAATTAGCCTCTTACGCCACCTCAATAGGCCTACTCTGGCCCCTATCCCATATCTGATTGTTTTACCCAGTTTTCAAAACACTTGTACCTATCTCATTTCAAAACCATTTATTTAACCAGAACACATATATAATCCAGTTCTCAATTCATTTCATTCGAGATAGGTACCTTTCGAAGTTACTTTTCCCCAAAATAATTTGAAAACAGTGATTTATAACTACAGGGGATACGTAACTTAAAACATTTTTGTTCTATTATGAGAATAAAACATTTAGCTATTCATACGTATTGAACCATAAAAGAATGGTCAGGGGTACTTGCCTTGCAATACTTTACCAAACCCTAAATAGCTTTCTCGCTGATTTCGATCCTGGGAAACTCGACTGGGATCTACAAATACAGAATAAACTATTCAGTTATACCGACATGCTTGATATCCTCAGATCCTAATAACCCAATCCGATAATCCAACTCGTATAGTTATTATACACATAACCACGTAATCACGTAATCATGTAATCCGGACACAAATAGGGGTCACACGTATAATATAAATACGTACGTTTACAAATACATTTTTAGAAAATTTTGACAGCAACTCCTTTGTTTATAAGACTACCCGTCGATCGCAATCGACGTCCAAATTTGACAACAATCCACAATCTCAATTCGCAACATAATTTCACAATCCCAAAATTATTTATATACAAAACTGGTTATTCGAATTATTTTATTTATTTATAAAATTTAGGACTTAGAACAACGTCATCACCGTCCACCGTCCGCTCGTAATGAGTCATCGCGGTACGGCGGCAAAATTCTCGGGTTACCCGGTAATTCGGATTCCAACCAAAAATTTCACAGATTAATTACTGAATTTTTTTCCCGTATAATTCATTTTTAACACGAATATTACTCAAAATTTCCTGCAATACAGAAATTACAATTAAAAATCTGCACAGTCGAGTCCATCAACACACAAATGGCCCAAAAAGGCCAAACCAAAAACAATCTGAATAAACAGGCCCGACAGTGTAGGCCCAATAATAAAGCCCAACTACAAAGCCCAATAACCAGAACCCGAAACTAGCCCAAACCAAACATGCACAGCCGCACACGCGCCACCGCGTGCCACACACACACACACATACATAATCAAACACACACACACACACATATACGCACACAAAAATACACATGGCACACACACTATAGCCGCCAACTCAAGGTCATGAACCAGATATTTCTGCTCGTGAGGCTTTAACTGTCTGGAGGCATAAGCAATAACTTTTTCATGCTGCATTAGCACACAACCCAATCCTTTCAAAAAAGCATCACTATAGATCATAAAGTTTCCCGTCACATCTGGCAAGGCTAAACTGGAGCCGTCACTAATCTCCATTTCAATTCCTGGAAACTTTCTTCACACTTTTCTGTCCAAATGAACTTTTTATTCTTTCTGGTCAACTTGGTTAATAGGGATGCAATCTTCGAGAAATCTTTCACAAACCTTCGATAATATCCTCCTAACCCAAGAAAACTTCTTATTTCCGTCGGTGTCTTCGGTTTCTCCCACTTTGATACGGCTTCAATCTTTACTGGGTCTACTTTGATACCTTCCTTACTCACCACATGTCCAAGAAACTGCACTTCTGTCAACCAAAATTCACAGTTGGATAACTTTGCATATAATTGCTTTTCTCTTAACTTCTGAAGAGAAATCCGTAGATGCGTTGCGTGATCTTCTGGATTCTTTGAATATATGATGATGTCATCACTAAATACGATAGCAAACTTATCCAGATACTCCTTATACACCCTATTCATTAAATCCATAAAAGCCGCTGGCGTATTCGTTAATCCAAACGACATCACTAGAAACTCATAATGGCCATACCTTGTTCTGAATGCAGTCTTGGGGATATCTTCAGGCTTTATCTTCAATTGGTGGTAGCCAGATCTTAAGTCAATCTTTGAGAAATAATATGCTCCCTTAAGCTGATCAAACAAATCATCGATGCGTGGCAAAGGATACTTATTCTTTATTATCAACTTGTTCACCTCTCTATAGTCAATACACAATCTCATACTTCCACCTTTTTCTTCACAAATAGCATTGGAGCACCCCACGGAGAAACACTGGGTCGAATGACTCCCTTATCCAATAGTTCCTGAAGTTGCTTATCCAATTCTTTCATTTCCATTGGGGCCATCCTGTATGGAGCCTTAGAAACTGGTTCAGCTCCAGGTATCAAATCAATGGAGAACTCTATCTCTCGATCAGGTGGCAATCCTGGTAACTATTCTGGGAAAACGTCAGGAAATTCTCTCACTATGGGAATCTTATCCAAAGTAGTGGTCTTTTTTCCGTATCCACCACATGAGCCAAATACGCCTCACATCCTTGCCGCAACAATCTCTTTGCTTGTATTACTGAAAGGAACTATTTATCCTGCCTCTGCCCTTGGTAGCTGATCATTTTATTATCTGGGGTATACATAACAACTCTCTTTTTCTTACAATCAATATTCGCCTTATATAGAGACAACCAATCCATACCTAAAATAACATCAAAGTCTCCCAACTCGAAGGGTATTAAGTCAACAGGGAACATATACCCTGAAATCTCTAGGGAACATCTAGGACAAAATTGACTTACGGGCACCTTATCTTTATTAGCCACTTCTATGGTCAAAGGTTCCTCTAAGTCTTCCAACATCAATTGCATTTTATTCACAAAATTTACAGATATAAAAGATTTGGACGCTCCCGAATCAAACAAAATGTTAACAGGTACGGAATTAAGAGAAAGCGTACCTGCAACCACATCATAATCATGAACTGGAGACTTCTTGGTCATCTTAAAAGTCCTAGCTCTAACAGTACTAATTGCTGGTCCTTGGGACACACTTCTTCCAACATTATCTTGGATCACCGACTTGCAATTCCTAGCTATGTGTCCCACTTTTCCGCAACTAAAACAAGTGACTCCTTGAATCTCAGACTTACACTCCTTGGAATAATGACCTTTTTGCCCACACTTAAAACAATTGATATTTTCTCGGCACTGTCCACTGTGCTTCTTCCCACATATCTTACAATCAACTACTGGGTTACTAACCCTTGTCGGGGCAGAGTTAACTGAAGTAGTACTGGGTCTAACCAGGAGAAAATTCTGCCTCTTGAACTTCTTATTCTTACTCTTTCCAAACCAATGCTAAAACTTCCGACTTGCTATTCATGATTCTGACCTAGCAGGTCCACTTTCAAATTCCCTCTTCTTCTCACCCTGCTCCTTTGCAGCTAACCTCTTATCATTCTCTATCACTAGGGCAGCCTGAACTACCGAAATATATGTCTTGAGTTGTAAAGCTACAACTCCACTCCTTATTTCTGGCTTCAACCCTTGTTGAAACCGCTTCGCTCGTTGAGCTTCCGAACTCACATATTCCGGTGCTATACGGGCCAACTCCGTAAACTTCGCTTCATATTCTGTAACACTCCTATCTCCTTGTTTCAATTCCAAAAATTCCATCTCCATTTGACTCTAGAGACAGTCTGGAAAGTATTTCTCCAAAAACAACTCTGTAAATCTGGCCCATGGAACAGGACCTTCTCCTTCTAGGGCTCGCGTAGATTCCCACCAATAATTTGAATCATTCTTCAGAAAATAACTAGCATAATTCATCTTTAAATCCTCACTCACCTTGGTGAGCGCAAACACCTTTTCCATCTCCTTTAACCATATCCTGGCAGCAACAGGATCTACTTCTCCTTTAAACTCTGGGTGCTTTACCGCCTAAAAAGACTTGAAAGTAACCCCCTGATTGGTCCCTCCCATCTCATGCTGCTACTGGATTTGTAGTAGCTGCTGTTGGATTTGCTGTTGTTGTTGTTGTTGTTGTATGAGTTGCTGTTGTTATTGTTGTTGTTGCTGCAATTATTGTTGCTGCTGCTGGAATTGTTGTTGCTGTTGAGCCAGCTGTATAGACTGCTGACGCAACAAATTCATCAATTTACTCATGGAAGGATCCCCGGTAGATCTGTTATTGGGTTGAGAGTTTCTCTTTAGTGGCATCTCCTGAAACATAACAGTCATATATAAGAAAATGGATTGCTCCAGGCAGTTTATATTCATGCGTCAGGAGAGCGTTGCCACTAAGACAATATCCTCATCCCCAGTTTAATTGGATCCATTCTGAGTGAATGATTATAATCTAAAAATGCCAGCAACAGAAGCAACAATAATAGTAACAACAATAATAGCAACACATAATATATAAAAGCAGAACAATGAAATAAAGCAGCTATAATACAATAACCAACAAGAACCCAACTAGTACAACTGAAAATCCAACTAAAAGTAACCATCCGTATACACACCAAAATTGGTTGTCATGGCAGCCTCGCCTACTACAAACTATCACAACATAATATACATATACAAAGTAAACAACTACAGAACTCCTGGAAGTCAATCCTGAGCTCTGTATCTCTCTGCTGCAACTCTGGTCTAACCACTACCACTGCCACCAACACTAGCCAGTTCACTAGGTCCTGATACTGCACAGCTCTAAACTCTGAGCTAATAAAATGGTCAACAGGTCTATCCCTCTCAACAGCCATCTAGGTCAATGCTCGCACACGGGCCCGCACTTCAGGGGAAGGTGCAGAAATGCCCTGGAAAGGTGCAATAGGTATCCGATCAAACTGAGCAGCCAATTCAGGACTCTGATCTCTGATAAAGGAAGTATTCACCGCTCGGTGAACATGGTAAGGGATCGGTGAAGAAGTACCACTAGGGGCCACAGGAGGTACTAGAGGTCTCATCAAGGAGGAACTGGGACCACAGCCGGGAGGGAAATCCCTAATGGCAGACACATACCTTCGTACCCAACAGGGACGAGTACCAGGTCCAGGGATGTCTCTCGGCACAAAGGAAGGGACTGTGGAGGAGGCATAGGGGTCTCCTCGGCAACAACATCCAGGGTCCTCTTGGAATCTGAGCTATCCGAGTCAGAGGGATTCTCCATAGATGGAGAACTCAAAATCGTAATAGGCCACTGTCAACATAATAAATATACAAGGAAGACATAACCAGGTCAAGGAAATTCTATCAAAACATTTAATAGATGCCAAGGTAACGCCGTCAGAACCCTCGAATGACTCTAAAGGTTTGCTCCTCTATATGAGTTGCTGACTCACACCTAAAGACTCACGTTATCACCTACTCGACACAATCATTAACCTAGATCAGGGACTTGAACCTGTAGCTCTGATACCAACTGTGACGGCCTCAACCCCGGGGTCAGGAATTGACGTCACCAAACACATTTACCAAAATATTAAACAACAAGATTATTATTAAAATATACTAACTTGACCCCAAACCAAGATCTGATCCATGTTCAAGTATGATTCAGGTTCTTATTATTACAAACCATTTATTCAACATCTAACACACTCTAACTTTATTCAGCAACTCGTCAGACCTCATGGTCTGGCACAACTACCTCAGAGGAGCCGGGTCCAAAAGGGGCGGGAACACGGGTATGTCTAACTGGTCTTCTAGGCATCTGCGAGATATACATGACAATTTGCAAGGGTGAGCATAATCGCTCAGCAGTACCAACATATGAATAACGGAATAAAATGTAACAATAATAGGAACAGAGCTGTAGTCATGATATCAACATTATATAGTGAAAATTGAAGGTAACTAGATATCACTAACTAGCATGCTTTATCAAAACAACATAGTAGTGTACCGTGTAAGTACCAGAGTCCAATTTTAGCATGCTATTCACATTTATAAAACCGCTGTATCAACTACTTATACCCTTACGGGAATCACAAATCTAAATCAGATACGTAACGGATATGTGAAGACAGCTGATCAGGCTATCAACACCAGACGGCTCTAACTGCCATCCCATTTACCTGTTCCGGAACTCAGAGACTAGCTAGATCTCTGACCTGCTGGACTAATCGGTTATATAATGCACGCAACCGAATTAGCCTCTTACGCCACCTCAATAGGCCTACTCTGGCCCCTATGTATCCCATATCTGATCGTTTTATCCAGTTTCCAAAACACTTGTACCTATCTTATTTCAAAATAATTTATTTAACCAGCACACATATAAAACCCAGTTCACAATTCATTTCATTCAAGATAGGTACCTTTCGAAGTTACTTTTACCCAAAACAATTTAAAATTAGTGATTTATAACTACAATGGATACATAACTTAAAATATTTCTGTTCCATTACGAGAATAAAACATTTAGCTATTCATACGTACTGAACCATAAAAGAATGGTCAGGGTACTTGCCTTGTAACATTTTACCAAACCTTAAATAGCTTTCATGCTGATTTCAATCCTGGTAAAGTCGACTGGGATCTACAAATACAGAATAACCTATTCAGTTATACCGACATGCTTGATATCCTCAAATCCTAATAACCCAATCCGATAACCCGACTCGTATAGTTATTATACAGATAACCACGTAATCACGTAATCGGAACACAAATAGGGGTAACAAATATAATATAAATACGTACATTTACAAATACTTTATTAGAAAATTTGGCAGCAACTCCTTTGTTTATAAGACTACACGTCGATCGCAATCGACGTCCAAATTTTACAACAATCCACAATCTCAATTCGCAACATCATTTCACAATCTCAAAATTATTTATATACAAAACTGGTTATTCGAATTATTTTATTTATTTATAAAATTTAGGACTCAGAACAACGTCATCACCGTCCACCGTCCGCTTTTAATGAGTCATCGCGGTACGGCGGCAAAATTCTCGGGGTACCCGGTAATTCGGATTCCAACCAAAATTTTCACCGATTAATTACTGTAATTTTTTTCCCGTATAATTAATTTTTATCACGAATATTACTCAAAATTTCCTGCAATACAGAAATTACAATTGAAAATCTGCACAGTCCAGTCCATCAGCACACAAACGGCCCAAACAGGCCAAACCAAAAACAATCTGAATAAACAGGCTCGACAGTGTAGGCCCAATAATAGAGCCCAACTGCAAAGCCCAATAACCAGAACCCGAGCAAGATTATCCTTTTCATCAGTAATTTCTTCATCCTCAGGAGGCACATAAACCTTGATAGGTTCACCAACCTTTTCTTTACCCTTGGATCTTGGATCTATCTGCGGTTGTGATCTAGCCAATGTTGCTTCAGTATGTGTCCTTTCTTTGATCACAATGCCTTTGAGTTTTGGAAGTGGCTTTTTACCAGAAGCTTCAGATTTAGAAGTGACTTTCTCTGATTTAAGCCTAGCTTCTTCTTTCATTAAACTCTCCAAGTCCATTCCTGGATTTTCCTGAAGAAATAACTGTCCTGACATTTCCTCATCAAGATCTAAAAGTTCATCAGAACTTATCCTTTTACCAGTAGCAGAACTTATTCTCTTCCCAGTATCAGAACTTGTCCTGTGACTAGCTTGTCTTGATGTGAATCCTCTACCTTGACTATGACCTCTACCCATTCCAGAGTTTCCTTGATCATCTTTTTCATTATCCTTTCCTGTCAGTGTCTTGTCAGTCTTGCATTTGGACTTAATTACTTTCTCCCCCTTTTTGGCATCCGCAGGCAGTAGTAAAGAGATAAGCAATTCCACTGAGGATTGGATTTCAGTTAGTTGTGATTGCTGAGAAGCTTGATTTTTCAGAATTTCATCAATCTGAGCTTGTTGATGATCTTGAGTCTTCTCAATATAAGCAATCCTGTCAATGGTAGGTTGGAAGAACTTTTTCTTATCAATTTTCCAAACTTGTTCCTGTTTGATAAAGTTCTCCTGCATCTTGTGTAGCTTTGCATGAGTAGTTGAATGAAGACCTTGTAGATGTTTAATACTCAATGTAGTGACTCTAAGCTGGGTTTTGAAATCATCAGAATTTAACATTGCATTAGCTTTAGTCAAGTGCTCAACAAGATGTTTTTCAGTTGGAACACAGGAAACTGAGTTCCATTCCTTAGTCCACTCCTGACCTGCAGGAGTTTCACTCCAAGGTACTGGTGCTTCTCCGGTAACAAACTTCTTAACCAGTTCAGACTTTAGAATAGTCTGTTGAGGAGCATGTCCTGAAGGACCTGCTGTATAAGCATCTGCAGTTGGAGCAGCATCACCAGTATCTCCAGCATTTGCAGCATCAGAACTTAAAGAATCAGTATCTTCTGATAAGACAACAGTGTGAGTAGCAACAGAGGCTTCAACATCCTCTAATTGTTGATCTTGTTCTAAGTTCTGATCAACAGCCAAATCCTGATGCTCACCTAAAGTCTGATCATCTGCATCATGATTCAGAGAAGATGTTGTTGTTAACTCTGGAGTTTGAATAGCATCAGGAACAGGTGTTGTAGAAGGATTAGTTGCTGGTGGAGCTTCTAAGAAAAGTATTTCAGGCACAACCAGGTTCTGAATATCAATTTCAGCACTTAGGCCTGGATCAACAGGAGAGACAGACTTTTGAACAGGAGACACAGATGGTGTGTTGGCCTTTTCAGTAGCAGCTTCCTTAGATGGAGTTGATGGAGAAGAAGTGACTGGAACAAATTCCTTATCTTGTGAGATCAGAGATTCCTGATCCCCTTCCTTAGCTGCTTCCTCTTCATCATCTGAAACTGGCCTTTTTGCCCTCTATTTCTGGTATCTCTTTGTTGATTTGGATTCCTTGGGAGTTTCAGGAACTGTCATTCTTCTAAGCCTTTTGAGAAGCCTAGATCCCCCAATTCCAGAATCCTTCTGAGAAGTCTTTTTCTCAGCTTCACTTACAACAGGTTCTGAAGAAGGAACCTGTTCCTCAGTATCAGATTCATCTCTCAAGGTAATCCTCCTTCTCTTTTGAGGTGTTTGAGGAACAGTTTTTGTCCTCTTTGGCTTGGAGGAAGAAGGCTTCACAGTAGGTGCTGAGGCTGAGGGTTGATTAGTCTGTGAAGTGGAGAGATAGGATTTGAGATATGTCCTGAGGGTAGGTTGAGTAGAATGAGTGGTAAGTGATGAGGATGATGGTTTTTGGGTGTTTGTGGTTGGTTGGACATCAGAGTAAACAGATCTATAAGTATGAGGATCAGCATTTACTAAGATCTGTTTTACAGACTGAGGAATCTGTAATGGTCTAACCACTGATTTCTTAGTATCAGTATTTACCAGGTCATTAAAGTATCGTTTTGAAACTCTAAAAGGTGGGGTTGAGGAACTGATTAATTGAGGTTCATCAGTACAAAAAGTATATATAAGTTGACAGAATCTAGTAAAAAAGACAACATTCCTATCCTCTGTCATCCTATCCCCAATAAAACCAATTATTCCAGTTGCAAAATCAAAATGAGTTTGATGGATAATAGCATACCCTATGTGCTGACTCAGAATTGGGATAGCATCAAAATTCGAACATTTGTTCCCAAAAGCTTTGGTGATGCAGTCGAAGAAGAAGCTCCATTCTCTTCTGATATGAGCCCGTTTCAACTGCCCAAGTTTTGCCAAACTCCTTTCATACCCCAAATTTGCCATTAACTCCTGAAGAGCTGATTCTTCTGGAATTGAAAAGGTACAATCTTCTGGGAGATGTAGAGCTTTGCGTATTGTACCAGGAGTGACTGCATAAGAGGAATCACCCACTTCGAAAACAATACTGGGAGTGCCATGTTTACCACCATCATCAAAGTGCCCAGCTCGAAAAGACTGAAGGCTGGGTCAGTGCATACCCAATCTCACTGTGTGCAAGAAGATCTTGCACAAAATGCAATTCAGATGGAGCTTCAGCATGATCAAGAATTGCAGCATAGTTGTTTGGAACAAACTTAGCTCCATCAATGATTAAATCCTTAGGTGCCATGTGAAAAATTGAGATTTAAAAGTGCCTGTTATGTGTTTGATAAAATGTCTGTATGAAAAAACAACGTGAGAGAAAGAGAGAGTAAAAGCAAGTAGAAAGAAAAAGTATGAAGGAAATAAAAGATTAAAGAAATCCTTTCTCTGTCGTATTTATACTCTAAAAAAAATGTTACCGTTGGACACCTATCAGACATGCAGTAATAACGGATAGTTACTGGGCGCGAGAAAACAGTAATCATTACTTGCCCATTTGCCTATTTTCAAGGAAAAACCGTTCCATTTACCCAGATATTCCATTAATCAAGGTGAAACAGTTTTAATTCAAAATTGAAACTGTTCCTACTGATTTAATTATTTTTCACTGCATCATTAATATTCTGAAAAGAAATCAAGTGAAAATGACCAAGATAAATCATATGAGTAAGTACTGATAAAGGAAAGTCAGAACTTAAATTAAAACAGAATTTATATGGTCATCGGAATATCAATCAGGATTTATCAATGCATTACAAAATAACTTAGAGACAAAATCTTGAAATAAAGACAGATTTCATTAATATATCAAGAGAATACATTCATGAAATGGAAATTACATCAGTACTTATACAAGATGTCCCTAAGCTACTAAACCTAACATCAACAGCTTTAGTCCTAGCTAAGAAGCCTGACAAAGCTGATGATGAAGAAAAACAGGAAGAAGACAAGATTAAATCATTTCTTCTTCTTCCTACTCTCGACAAACAGAATGGCGAGTCGGATGATACGCTCTTGCTGGCGGAGAGCTTCCAACCTTTCCTCCTCCAATCGCTCCAGATGGCGATGGTAGTCCATATAGAAGAACAGGAGGTGGGTCAGTACCTCCTGTGGGACAGAGTCCCATATCTCCTCAGGAATGGCCGTGACGTGCCATTCCTGCTGCCAGTCGGCACAACTTAGCTCCATATTGAAGTTTTGGTAGTTCAAAAACATGTTGTATCTGACCATTGTGTTTTTGAAAGAAAAAGTATGAAGGTAAGTTTGTGAGAAAGAATGTGATGGGAAGGCTGATGTGAAGAGGCTATTTATATAGGCAAGAGAATGCCAGGAGACATAAAGGTTTTTAATGTTGACAGGTAGAATTAATTCTACCTCGTCTCCCCAGACTTGGAAAAAGAATAACATTTATTGGAAAGAGAAAACATGGTTGAATGCGCACAAGACACAAGTAAAAGTTGACTGTTCAGGTACGAGTACCATTAATCCTAACCATAGTGACTATTAATCTTCCACTTCAAATGTTCTAGATTGTACCGAGACTGTTATCAAATTTTATCCACAGATAAGTCAAGTAAAGAATTTAGACTGTAATATCAGAACTTAGACTTAGTTCAGAACTTAACAGTCATCAGAACATAATTTTTTAACTCGAAAAAGGAATGCCTGTCTTAGTAAATCCTCATACAAGTGCTGAGTTATACTCTTCAGAACTTAATCGTCAGAATATGCAACCAGAACTTGTCCTCAGAGTTAGTGCAAAATGACACAATGACTGTTTATCTAAAACAACATAGACCACCACAGTAATTTTCATCATTCAGATGGAGTGATTAGTGAAAGGAATATGTCCTAAGTCCAATCATGTATGAGGATTTAGGAATAACTTTTCAATAATTTGTTTTGATTTCATTGATATTAATAAAAGACTTGTTTTGTTTTTATTACGGGATTTATCTATTTAAGTGTTTAAATAAGATATACCAAATTTTAGAGTAAAGCTTTTTATGGATTATGATGAGATCATAATAGTGAGACCTAAAAAGATGATAACTCTAAACTTAAATAGTTCCTGGTCATAGGATTACTAACTGGTAATTAATAATCCGCAAAGATCGGTACATACTATGCTTGCTTCATTATGAAGGATGTCTGTTCTCATAGACATTTGTGTGGTGACACTATAGCTAGTATGTAGGTGCTTATTATAGAATAAGTTCACTGAATATGACTCGCACAGCTGAACAACTGATGGAGTTCACTCACGTGTCAGCAGTTGTTCGCATAGTGATAGTTGTACAAGTATCCTTAGACTTGAGGTCATCATAGTCATCTTGTGTACACTGAACTATGCTTTGTTTTGTTCTTAGTCTCCGGGGACAATTATTAGGGCTCTTCTGGGTATAGGAATTTGTACACGAAGATAGTGTATGATCAATAAAGGATCTACCCCTTCCAGTGAAGGAAGCGAATGTTCAAGGCTGATCCACTTATGCTAGTTTAGGAATCTCTGGCCAGAGTAAATGAAATTAGAAAGCAGTTTCTAATTTGCATAGAACTACGCATAGTAAATGGTAAGCAAGTGATTGAATTAGATAGGCTTGACACGAGATCCATGTCTTGTATTTAATCGGGACATTGTAGGGTAGAAGGAGTTTATTGTACGGTAACTATTCACTGAATAGGTTCTTGGTATTTTAAGCAGTGAATTCATATTATCCGGATAGTCGCGATATGCTGAGAAGTATCCCTCACGATGTAGAATAAATGTGATTAATTAATCATATTTAATAAATTAGAGAACTTATATAAATAATGATAAAATAGTTTTATTATTATTTATTTCTACTACCGGCTTAATATTGAACCTACAGGGTCACACCATAAAAAGAGAATGATTTAATGGTGGAGGAATTAATTAATAATGGCTAATAATTATTTATTTATGAAATAAATAATTAATTGGCAAATTTAATAATTGATTAAATGAGATTTAATTGATTATAAATTAATTAAGAAAAGTTCTTAATATTATTAATTAAAGGATTTAATTTTTGGAAATTAAATCAAGAGAGAGAATTATTTCTAAAGTGTTTAGAAAAAGGATTAATGATTAAAAGGTGTTTTAATTATTAATGAGAATAATAAATGGGATAATAATAATAATATTTATGGGAAAATTTCAGCTGAAAATTTTGCCTATAAATACACTATTATAGACCCTAATTTTATTCCAACCTCGAAACCCGAAAACCCAAAAAGTTTGGAAAACCCAATTCTCTCCACCTCCTTCCTCCTCCTTAACATCGTTTTCTTGGTGGATACCGGTGGAGTGCTTCACACTTGAGGAGCAACTGCTAAGGATCTCTGATCGTTGTGTCCGAATTATTTTAAAAGGTTAGATTCGATCCCTCGAATTTTTATTCATGATTTATATGCTTTTATTTGGATTTTGTATGTGTAAAAGTGTTTTGCCATGCCCTCGCTGCGTTTAAAATCCAACAATGCTATCAGAGCATAGGTTGTATGCATATAGACCTGTGGTAAAAATTTCAGAATTTTATGTGCTTGTATGAATTAATTATGATTTTTACAAATTATATCATAGATTAATTTTGTCTGATGAGAAATCGTTTCTCAGAATAATTTTGAATGATGATCTGGGTTCTACAAGTGTTGTAGATCGTCTGGGTATTTTTTTCATAATTTTAGGATGTATAGATTTTTTATTATGAATTTTTGAAGTTGTTATAATTAAAATTCGTAATTAAATAAGTAAATATATATATATAGTATATATATTTATTTGTTTTGTTGGCTGGTAAAGAGAGCACAGTGCTGTGTTTTCTGTACTGTTGTCTGTTGATGGCTGACGTACGGCTGTCAGGCGCTGTCAGGCGCGACGTTCGAGAAGAAAAAGACGGCTGCTGAAAAAAAAAGGGTGTCACGCATTTCAGGAATGCGTTACACACCTGTGGCGCATTCACGGAATGCGTTACACATTTTAAATGGCTTAAAAGGCTTGTAACGCATCACCGGAATGCGTTACAGGGCTTGTAACGCGTTCCTGTAATGCGTTACAGCCCGTCTGTTAATTTTAAAATTGATTTCCTGGGAGTTTCGTAACTCCGTTTTAGGCGTGCAATATACCGTTGAATTCATTTTTCCGAGACAGATCTAATGGAGTGATCATTTTTAGTTTATATAAAAGTTTTGAACTGTTTATATTTCCATGAAGTGTTTTAAAGCTGTTTTTGACTGTTTTAATTGCTTTTAAATGCTTCATCTGATACATAGAGATGTATAATGCTTAGACTAATGTGCTAGATGATGTAACATGCCTACCTTGATGTTTATTCATGTTTATATATGTGATATATGCTTAGTTTATCATGCGATGATAGATTTAGGTGAACTTGAATGAACATAAGGCGCTTGTTAGACAACCTAGTATAGTGAAATTGTTTCATAACCTTAATAACAATATTATGAATACAATCATGAGATTCTTGTGTTTATGAAACACGTAATTGAATATGAATTTTCGATATGAGAGAAAGGATGATTCTGTCAATAACAGATTTCTATCTGTAAGAAAGGGTTATTAAGTGACGCCTCTTGACAATGCTCCACCCGATCTGGGAATCATCTGATTATTGATTATTGATTTGAAATATTTAATTTAAAAGGAAGAATCTCTTTATAATATGATTAAGATTGTAACGTAATATAATCCCTCTAAAATTAAATAATATCAAGTAGTAATTGGCCAATGATACAACGGGCTTGTGTCGGTCATAACCTTCCAACATGATAGAAAGTAGTTCTTATTTTTGAATCATTGTCGGTTCGTGCTACAGCCGAGGGCTTTGATTTCGAAATAAGAAATACTTGTCTATTACATAGAGATGTGTACATTGAATAAGAATCTAAAGGTCGGTACGTGCTACAACTGTGGGCCTTTGGGGACTGATTCAACTGTACAGAATGTTGGGTTAGACTTGACTTAGAATATTGAGTTTGTCGTGCTACAGCCGAGACTCAATTATTCAAGAGGCTAAAGTTTGATTAGGGAATAACATAAGATGTAATTGACAAGAGTTGTCTGCCTATTGAACATTATATGGCGGTTCGTGCTACAGCCGGGGTCGTGTAATAGAATGTAGGATCCCTATTCCCACTAGCATTATGAATGCTTAATTTTTCACGTAGGGGGTTGAATAAATTAGATAAACTAGTGGGAGCCACTTATGAATAAAGACCCGATTCATATAGTGTTTTAAAATGAAATTGAATATTTGCTAAGTGTTGTTATGTGTTTATCATTTACAGATTTACAATATACATTATGTCTTCTGCACTATCACTCAGGAGCATACTAGATGCTCACAAATTGACTGGTCCTAATTATGCTGACTGGCTTCGAAACTTGAGAATTGTTCTCAGGATTGAGAAGCTGGAATACGTGATTGACTCACCTAAGCCTACTGAACCTGCTAGTGATGCACATAATGATGAACATGTTATGTATCGTAAGTGGATAGATGATGCAAATGTTGCTTAATGCATCATGCTAGCTTCCATGAACATTGAGCTACAGAAGCAACATGAGCATATGGATGCTCACACTATCCTCATGCATCTACAAGAGTTGTATGATGTGGCAGGGAGGACAACTCGATATGAGATATCGAAGGAGTTGTTCGGTTCTAGGATGTCTGAGGGATCATCTGTGAATGACCATGTACTTAAGATGATCAATTTGATTGAACGTCTTGGACAAATTGGTTTTTCCATGGATGGGGAGCTGAGCCAAGACTTGGTCTTGCAATCGCTTCCGAGTTCGTTCTCGCAGTTTGTTGTGAACTTTTACATGAATAAGTTGGATGTCAGCCTGCCTGAACTCCACAACATGTTGAAGACTGCGGAATCGAATTTTCCCCCTAAGAAGAGTTCTATTCTTCTAATTGGTGAAGGTTCCAATCCTAAGAAAAGGAAGAGGAACTCTTCCAAGAAGAAGAAAGTAGGTGAGAAAATGCCGGTTCCACCAAAAGCTGAAGACCCCAAGAGCATAGTTGTTTGCTTTCACTGTAACAAGGTGGGGCACTGGAAGAGGAACTGCAAGGTTTACCTTGCAGAATTGAAGAAGAAGAAGGGTAGTGAGACTACCACTTCTGATTCAGGTATGTTCATGATAGAAGTGAATATGTCATTAAATCAAATTTCTACTTGGGTATTAGATACCGCCTGTGGTTCTCAAATCTGCAATTTGTTGCAGGGACCAAGGAGAAGTAGGACTCTTGAGGAAGAGGAGGAGATTGTACTGATGGGAAATCGAGCAAGAGTTGCTGCTGAAGATGTAGAATCATTTCATTTACCTATGCCTATGGGAAGACTATTGTTTTAAATAATTGTTATTTTGTTCCCTCGATTGTGAGGAATATTATTCCCATGTTAGACTTGGCTGGATTTTCATTTATTATTGAGAATAATGAATGTTCTATTCTTAGAGATAATATTCTTTATGGACGTGGTGCTTTAAATAATGGTCAATATATATGTGACATAATTTACTTCAGATTGAACAAACTAATAAAAGAAAAGGGATGATGAAAATCTCACTTTATAGTGGCACTGCAGTCTCCATTTAGTAGACATGGAGAGAGGACTGCAAATTTTCTAGGAATGGTACACACAGATGTATGTGGACCAATGTCTAAGCAAGCCATGGGTGGATTTTCATACTTCATTACTTTCATAGATGATAGATCTAGATTCGGATATGTGTTTGATGAAACACAAGTCTGAAGCCTTTGAAAAGTTCAAAGAGTATAAGTATGAAGTGGAGAAACAACCAAACATAGTATTATAACTCTTCGATCAGATCGAGGTGGTGAATACTTTAATGGAGTGTTTCTAGATTATCTTAAAGTAAATGGTATAGTCTCCCAGTGGACGCCTCCAGATTGGTATCTGAAAGGAGAAATCGAACTTTGTTAGACATAGTTCGGTCCATGATGAGCTATGCAAATCTTCCAGTATTCCTATGGGGTTATGCATTGGAAACCTCAGCATATTTACTGAATAAGGTGCTTTCCAAATCTGTTCCTCAAACTTCATATGAGATATGGAAAGAAAGGAAACCGAGTCTTAAACACGTTAAGATTTGGGGATGTCCAGCTTATGTCAAGAAAGTTGACCCAGATAAGCTGGAATCTCGATCCGTAAAATGTAGTTTTGTGGGATATCCTAAAGAGATGCTACCTTCTTGGAAAAGGAGTTTATCCTTGAAGGAAACAGTGGGAGCAAAATTGAACTTGATGAAATTCAAGAAGCACAAACTACTACGGTTCAAGTGGAAACACCTGTTCTGACTGAACAACCTTTTGTGGAACAGCCCATTCATAGATCAGGGAGAGTGTCTCGCCAACCTGAGAGGTAATATGGCCTTATCATTGAGAATGACAATGAGTTGTCGATCATTGATGATGACGACCCTGTAACCTATAATGAGGCTATGAGTAGTGTTGACTCAGAGAAATGGCATAGTGCCATTAAATCCAGAATGGAATCTATGTATACGGTATACAAAAGATAGATTATAGCAGATGGCCAGGTGGAGACCTATAAGGCCAGGCTTGTGGCAAAAGAATTCAAACAAAGGCAATGGATTGACTTTGATGAAACTTTTTACCTGTAGCCCTGTTAAAATCAGTTCGGATTTTGCTTGCGAATGCTGCTTACTACGACTATGAAATCTGGCAGATGGCCAGATGGTTTTCTTTCCAAGGGAAATGAAAACCTAGTGTGTAAGCTGCTGTGAACCATATGTGGTTTAAAGCAAGCTTCTCGAAAGATGGAACATTCGTTTTGATGAGATAATCAAAAAGTTTGATTTTATCAAAAATGAAGATGAACCATGCGTCTACAAAAGGGTTAGTGGGAGCGCGGTAACATTTCTTGTATTGTATTGAATTAGAGTTGACACACATAACAACATAGCAGACCCACTCACAAAGCTACTTTATGAAAGTCACTTTGATCGTCATAAAGACAAGATGGGTATTAGATACCAGAGTGATTGGCTTTAGTACAAGTGGGAGATTGAAAGGAATATGTCCTAAGTCCAATCATGTATGAGGATTTAGGAATAACTTTTCAATAATCTGTTTTGATTTCATTGATATTAATAAAAGACTTGTTTTGTTTTTATTACGGGCTTTATCTATTTAAGTGTTTAAATAAGATATACCATAGTTTAGAGTAAAGCTTTTTATGGATTATGATGAGATCATAATAGTGAGACCTAAAGAGATGATAACTCTAAACTTAAATAGTTCCTGGTCATAGGATTACTAACTGGTAATTAATAATCCGCAAAGATCGGTACATACTATGCTTGCTTCATTATGAAGGATGTCTGTTCTCATAGACATTTGTGTGGTGACACTATAGCTAGTATGTAGGTGCTTATTATAGAATAAGTTCACTGAACATGACTCGCACAGCTGAACAACTGATGGAGTTCACTCACGTGTCAATAGTTGTTCGCATAGTGATAGTTGTACAAGTATCCTTAGACTTGAGGTCATCATAGTCATCTTGTGTACACTAAACTATGCTTTGGTTTAGTTCTTAGTCTCCAGGGACAATTATTAGGGCTCTTTTGGGTATAGGAATTTATACACGAAGATAGTGTATGATCAATAAAGGATCTACCCCTTTCAGTGAAGGAAGCGAATGTTCAAGGCTAATCCACTTATGCTAGTTCAAGAATCTCTGGCCAGAGTAAATGAAATTAGAAAAGAGTTTCTAATTTGCATAGAACTACACATAGTAAATGGTAAGCAAGTGATTGAATTAGATAGGTTTGACACGAGATCCATGCCTTGTATTTAATCGGGACATTGTAGGGTAGAAGGAGTTTATTGTACGGTAACTATTCACTGAATAGGTTCTTGGTATTCTAAGCAGTGAATTCATATTATCTGGATAGTCGCGATATGCTGAGAAGTATCCCTCACGATGTAGAATAAATGTGATTAATTAATCATATTTAATAAATTAGAGAATTTATATAAATAATGATAAAATAGTTTTATTATTATTTATTTCTACTACCGGCTTAATATTGAACCTACATGGTCACACCATAAAAAGAGAATGATTTAATGGTAGAGGAATTAATTAATAATGGCTAATAATTATTTATTTATGAAATAAATAATTAATTGGCAAATTTAATAATTGATTAAATGAGATTTAATTGATTATAAATTAATTAAGAAAAGTTCTTAATATTATTAATTAAAGGATTTAATTTTTGGAAATTAAATCAAGAGAGAGAATTATTTCTAAAGTGTTTAGAAAAAGGATTAATGATTAAAAGGTGTTTTAATTATTAATGAGAATAATAAATGGGATAATAATAATAATATTTATGGGAAAATTTCAGCTGAAAATTTTGCCTATAAATACACTATTATAGACCCTAATTTTATTCCAACCTCGAAACCCGAAAACCCAAAAAGTTTGGAAAACCCAATTCTCTCCACCTCCTTCCTCCTCCTTAACATCGTTTTCTTGGTGGATACCGGTGGAGTGCTTCACACTTGAGGAGCAACTACTAGGGATCTCTGATCGTTGTCTCCGAATTATTTTAAAAGGTTAGATTCGATCCCTCAAATTTTTATTCACGATTTATATGCTTTTATTTGGATCTTGTATGTGTAAAAGTGTTTTGCCATGCCCCCGCTGCGTTTAAAATCCAACAATTAGTGTGTGCATCAAGCTAAATAGCAGACAAAGAGTAAAGTCTGATTCACTTCAGTATATCTTAGAAATAAGGCATAACTAAAATTTTGCTAAAGAGCTGTCATTATCCTGAAACCTACTGATGAATGAGTTCATGCTTGAGTCCACCTCAACTATTTTGTGCTAATTTTATGCATCTTTTTAAATTCTATTTTACAGTGGCTCCTTAGTGTAAGTGAGTCACGACTGCTTATCAGAATTTATGCTATTATCAGAGTATTTCTCCAGTAATCATAGAGTGTGAAAAGTCACCAAGAAAATATTTTGCTTTTCTAATGCATATTTAATTAATACCAGCAATGCACTTGGGTCTTCCCTTCCACATTTTTACTCTAGATCTCAAAGGCGTAACTGATTTTATTCTTTGATCCTTTTGATTTTTCTTTTTATAAGTGAGGTTTATCAGCACTTAGTACATTCAGCAGTTTTACTAGTATCATAACTTAACAGATGAGTAGCATTATTCTAATTTGTGACTTAGTAATAAGATAAACAAAGTAAACTCAACTAAGCTCAATTATCAGAATTTGCTAGTGTTATAAGATTTCCACAAAAATAATTACTTCTTACATGGGATCATTTGTTTATTGAAGACTAGTAAGTCAGTATCTAGCACAGTTGTCCTCATAGGATTGAATTTTTACTTAGACAAACAAATCACTTATCAGAGTTTAGAAACATATATCAGACAACAGTCAGTACTTGAAAACATTTATCAATTAATCACAAAAAGAGATTAAATTCTGTAAATACTGATCATAAAGTCTGATAATACAGAACAAGACTAAGCAGATTTAGAGAAAGAACCTTAAATCATTCCAAGTTCATTTACCAATCTTGTAAAAGTGGCTTCACACAGTGGTTTTGTGAAGATATCTGCTAGTTGTTGATCTGTTGGAACAAAGTGCAATTCCACTGTACCTTCATCCACATGTTCCCTTATGAAGTGGTACCTGATGCTGATGTGCTTTGTCATATAGTGTTGAACTGGATTACCTGTCATAGCAATAGCACTTTGATTATCACAGTAAATAGGGATTTTGAAATGTGTTAACCCATAATCTAGTAACTGATTCTTCATCCAAAGAATCTGCGCACAACAGTTTCCTGCAGCAATATACTCTGCTTCTGCAGTTGATGTGGAAATTGACTTTTGTTTCTTGCTGAACCAAGAAACCAATCTGCCTCCAAGAAATTGGCAGCTTCCACTTGTGCTATTCCTGTCAATTTTGCAACCTGCAAAATCTGCATCTGAGTAACCTATTAGTTTAAAATATGATTCTCTAGGATACCACAATCCCAGATCAGCTGTTCCTTTAAGATACTTAAAGATTCTTTTCACAGCTGTTAAGTGAGGTTCTATTGGATCTGCTTAAAATCTTACACAAAGACAGGTAGCATACATGATATCAGGCCTACTAGCAGTTAGATAGAGTAGAGAGCCAATCATACCTTTGTAGTCAGTAATATCTACTGATTTACCAGTATCCTTATCCAGTTTTGTTGCAGTGGCCATGGGAGTGGATGCACTTGAACAATCTTGCATTCCAAATTTCTTCAACAAGTTTCTGGTGTACTTGGTTTGACAAATAAAAGTGCCTTCTTCATTCTGCTTGACTTGAAGGCCCAGAAAATAGCTAAGTTCCCCCATCATACTCATCTGATATCTTGACTGCATTAGTTTGGCTAACTTCTTGCAAAGTTTGTCATTTGTAGACCCAAAAATGATATCATCAACATAAATCTGGACTAGAAGTAAGTCCTTTCCATGGTTGAGGTAGAACAGTGTTTTGTCAATTGTTCCTCTGTTGAATCCACTTTCCAGAAGAAACTGAGCTAAAGTCTCATACCATGCTCTAGGAGCTTGCTTAAGTCCATAAAGTGCTTTATCAAGCCTGTAGACATAATCTGGATGTTTGGAATCTACAAAGCCTGGAGGTTGTTCAACATATACCTCCTCCTCTGATTCTCCATTGAGAAAAACACTTTTCACATCCATTTGAAAGACAGTAAACTTTTTGTGAGCAGCATAAGCCAAAAATATCCTTATGGCTTCTAACCTAGCAACTGGTGCAAATGTTTCATCATAATCAATTCCCTCTTATTGAGAATATCCTTTTGCAACCAGCCTTGCCTTATTCCTTGTAATTATGCCATCACTGTCAGTTTTGTTTCTGAATACCCACTTTATACCAACAACAGATCTATTCTTTGGTCTTGGCACTAGGGTCCAGACTTTGTTTCTTTCAAATTCATTTAACTCTTCCTGCATTGCTTGCACCCAATCAACATCTTGAAGAGCTTCTTCCACTTTCTTTGGCTCAGTCTGAGAGAGAAAAGAATTGTAGAGACATTCATTTGAAGTACCTGTTCTAGTTCTGACACCTGCATCAGGATTTCCAATTATCAAATTAGGTGTATATGATTTTGTCCACTTCCTTGCAGATGGAAGGTTTTTTCTAGAACTGGATGCTCCCCCATGATCTATGTTGTCTTCATTTTATTTTCTGATGCTCCCCCTGAAACTATGCTCTATAAGTTGGATTCTTCAGTATTTAGATTTTCAGCACTATCAGAACTTGGCTTATCAGAACTTGACGAATCAGAACTTGAAGAGCCATATGTATGTTCTGATGTTTCTTGAGATGTGGTAGGATCTTGAGTATGCTCCCCCTGCATAGGTGCATCTTCCTTTGACGTAGTCACCACAGTTTCAATAACATCAGAGTTTAATCCATCAGAATTTACAGTATCAGGACTTAGACTGTCAGGATTTTCAGTATCAGAATTTGAGTCTTTATTTTCAAATCTTAGCTTATCATGGTCAATGAAATCTTCAAGACCAGTAATCTTCTTGTCATCAAAAGAGACATTGATAGATTCCATGACAACTTTTGTTCTCAAATTATAGACTCTGAAGGCTTTTGTGGAAAGTAGATATCCAACAAAGATTCCTTCATCAGCTTTTAAATCAAACTTGGATAACTGTTCAGGATGAGTCTTGAGAACAAAACACTTGCATCCAAATACATGAAAGTATTTCAGATTTGGCTTCTTTTTCTTCACCATCTCATATGGTGTTTTTCCATGCTTGTTAATGAGTGTTGCATTTTGAGTAAAACAAGCAGTCTGCACAGCTTCAGCCCAGAAATAGGTTGGAAGCTTTGCTTCTTCAAGCATTGTACGTGCATCTTCAATGAGAGTTCTATTCTTCCTTTCAACAACTCCATTTTGCTGTGGAGTTCCAGGAGCAGAAAATTCCTGCTTTATTCCATGGTTTTTGCAGAACTCTTCCATTATCAAATTCTTGAACTCAGTGCTATTATCACTCCTTAAAATTTTCACAGAATCTTTGACCAATTTATCCAAATGTTTGATATGATCAATCAAGATAGATGCAGTTTCACTTTTTGTGTGCAAGAAATACACCCATGTGTATTTGGTGAACTCATCCAGTATGACCAACGCATATTTCTTCTTTGCAATAGACATGACATTTACTGGACCAAATAGATCAACATGTAGTAGATGATAAGGCTCAAGAATTGATGATTCAATCTTGCTCTTGAATGAAGATTTTCTTTGTTTGGCCTTCTGACAAGAATCACAAAGGCCATCAGGAGCAAATACAGACTTTGGCAATCCTCTCACAAGATCTCTCTTAACCAGTTCATTTATATTGTTGAAATTTAAATGAGAGAGTTTCTTGTGCCAATTCCAGCTTTCTTCAATTGATGCTCTACTCATCAGACAGATTGCAGAACCATCAGTACTTGTTGAAAGCTTAGCTTCATAAATGTTACCACACCTGTATCCTTTCAGAACAACTTTGCCTTTAGATTTACTCACAACTTCACAGTGTTCTTCAAAGAAATTAACATGATAACCTCTGTCACAGATTTGACTTATACTCAGTAGATTGTGTTTAAGTCCTGAGACCAGAGCTACTTCTTTAATTATGACATTTCCAAGATTGATATTGCCATATCCCAATGTTTTTCCAATGTTGCCATCTCCATAAGAAACACTTGGGCCAGCTTTCTCCACAAATTCTGATAGCAGGGCCTTATTTCCAGTCATATGTCCTGAACATCCACTGTCCAGAACTAGAATATTTTTCCTATTGCCCTGCAATCACAAAGACCACTAATTATTAATTTTAAGGACCCAGACTTGCTTGGATCCTTTGGCCTTATTAAGTTTGTTAACATTTGCAGCAGATTTAGCATCAGAGTTTATGTTAACATTTTTCTTATCAGAACTTACACTATGAGACTTTGAATCAGAATTTACACTAGAAGGAACAATGGAAACTTTCTTCAAAGAAGGTTTTATTTGATAATAATCATAGTACAAACTATGATATTCCTTACAAGTATAAATGGAATGCCATAAACTACCACAATGAAAACAAGGATTTTGTGGTTTGTATCTAACAGACTGACTCTTAACTCCTGATTTTGAAGGTAAGGAGTTAATATTCTTATTCTTCCTGCAAAAAGAAGCCAGATGCTTAGAACTTCCACAGTTATGACATGTTTTCCTAGGAGCATCAGGAACAGGTTTATAATCATTGCTTTAATTCACACCTTCCTTTCCATTCCTATTTTTCCTAGGTGATTTTACCTTGTTTGCATTCTTGACATCTTTCAGCTTATGCTTAAGCTGCTTCTTTGTTATTAAGCCTATGTTCACTTCAGCTGTCTTTTCCTGTTTTAGTTTGTCAGAAGTTGATTCCTCTTTAACTTCTGATTTCTCATTTCAGACTTTACAGTTACAAACTTAACAGGTTTTAACTTTGGCTTTTGCTTAACAACAGGCTTAATCTCTTCAGTTCCTTTATCATTCTTATGTTCTCCATAACCTAAGCCTTCTTTCCAGTTTCCACTACTTAGCAAATTTTGAGTTATTTTGCCAGAGTTAGTCCAAGTCCTGATAATCTCTCTTTCCTTTTCTAACTCAGTTTTTAGAGATTCATTCATTTTTAGTACTTCATCCCTAACATAAAAAGCATCATCTCTATCCTTCTGAGTTTGATGGAACATGACTAACTCTTTTTCTAAGAAATCATTTCTTTTCTTAAAAGCAAGATTTTCAGAAGTTAATCTTTCACATGTTAAAGTTTGATCTCTATAACTAACAAACATGGTTTTAAGATATCTTCTCAACTCATTAATATCATCAGTATGAAAAGCATAAGTAGTCTGAGGTACCTTTGTTTCAGCAGCTTCAGAACTGCTCTCAGCACTTTCTTTATCAGCATTTTCCATCAATACATAGTTCTCCTCACTTTCAGATTCTGAGGTGTCTGTCCAGCTTTTCTGCTTTGTGACAAGAGCCTTGCCTTTGTCACCCTTTGCCTTCTTGCAATCAGGAGATATGTGGCCTTTCTCACCACAGTTATAGCATTTAACATTGGTATAATCTCCTCTGTCAAACTTTCCTCCTCTACTTTCAGATCTTCTGAAATTCTTCTTGTTAGAATTTGTGCCTTTCCTGGAAAACTTCTTTCCCTTCCTGAACTTCCTATATGCAATCTTTGTGATTCCTTTCACCATAAGAGTACACAGCTTCATCATCTCCTCATCAGCATCAGTCTCAGGCAACCTTTCAGAATCTGAGTCATCATCACTTTCAGAACTTGATGACTCAGTTTCAGACTTTATGACAAGAGCTTTACCCTTGTCTTTCCTTGAGGAAGCTGCTTTGGGGGATTCTTCTTCAGCCTTAAGAGCAACTGTCCTTGACTTTCCTCCTTTCCTCTTGCTTCTTTGTTCCATCTCAAGCTCATGAGTCTTGAACATTCCATAGATTTCATCAAGAGTTGTTTCATCAAGATTGTAGTTGTCTCTTATTGTCGTTGCCTTCAAATCCCAGCATTCAGGAAGAGCTAACAGGAATTTAAGGTTTGAATCTTCAAGATCATACTCTTTATCAACTAATGACAAATCATTCAAAAGTTTGACAAATCTATGATATAAATCATTCAATGACTCATTAGTTTTTGAGTCAAAATGTTCATACTCTTGAGTGAGTATTGTCTTCCTGTTCTTCTTAATTGTGTCAGTTCCCTGACACCTTGTTTCCAGAGCATCCCATATCTCCTTAGCAGTCTTGCAGTTGATTACCCTGTTTGACATTACATTATCAATGGCACTATGCAGTAAGTGCCGTACCTTAGCATCCTTAGCAATTGATGTTATATCTTCAGCAGTATAATCACTCTTCTCCTTTGGTACGGTCTTTGCTGCTTCACCTGCAACTGCAACAGCGAGCTTGGTTGGTTTGTGAGGCCCTTCCTTGATTCTATCAAGGTATTCTGGATCTGTTGCTTCCAGGAACATGGTCATCCTTACCTTCCATATGGGATATTCAGATGGTTTCAGTATGGGAACTCTGATGGTCTCATACCGACTCTGAATTTGTGTCTTTGGTGGTTCCTCAGTTTTGGTAGGCTTAGTTGGAGTTTCTGTGTCCGACATGATTGTGTTTGGATCTTTAACTGTATGTGTGTTAACAGATAGGCTCTGATACCACTTGTTAGGTCACACACACTGTAGAGGGGGGTGAATACAGTGTATAATACAATCAAATCGATATTAAGTAACAGAAAACAAACTTTATTGAAACAATAAACTCTATTACAATGTGGAACTATTACCTCTCAGTGATGAACAAATATCACGAGAGCTGCTAGGGTTACAATGAATAATCTTCTCGAATATGATAACACTTATAGTGTAAACCCTATGTCTGTGTTTATATACTACACAGTTACAAGATAATCGCTAATTGATATGGAATATAATTCTGCTTCCTAAAACATATCAATCATATATCTTTTCATCCAAGTATTCCATTCTTCACGGAACTCCTTCTTCATGCATATCTCTTCTTATGTTTATCTTGATCTTCTTTCCTTTAATCAGCTACTGTCCTTATCTGATCGTCCTTCAGCACTTAAGTTCTGATATCTAACTTCTGATGATTATCTCCTGATAATATAAGTACTGATATCCTTAAGTCCTGACTTCCAGTATAAGTACTGATCAACAGTTAAGTACTGATTTGTCCTGTTAAGTAAGATCTGAAATCTAAACATAAATTATATTAGCCATGACATTATCAAATATATCTAACAGAAACTACAGATCCTATTATACCAGAGAGGTGGTAAACATGTAGGTGATTTCCTAGTTATCAGAAGAAATGGTTTGGTTCATCATTGTTCTTCATTAGGGGAGTAGTTTTTTTTCCAAAAAGGGAGTACCATTGGTTTTTATGTGCGGATCCTATTGTACGGGAGAGGTGGTAAATGAAGGTGATCTCCTTTAAGCAGTTGATTCTCATAAGGGGAGAAGAAAGAGAGATATGCGCTTCTCCACAGCAAATGTGGTTGTACAAAAGAAGCTGTTGATGATTAATTCAAGACTGAGAAGTATTATCTGGCAGAGATTTGAAGAACAAAAGAAATGAAGATGAAACTACTTGAAGATCAGTTTAGTGTTGGAGGAACAAGCATCTTTCATTTCAGTTACACAAGAAATCTGGAAATGCAAAATTTGATTCAGAAAACCAGTAGCATTATTTACAAGTCTTGGTACTTTACTTTTTCTAAAATTTTAGTTGAGTTATCCTCTATATTTAATTTGTTTGTTAGATTTAACAATCAAATTGGGGGAGATTATTGGTGAGACTACGTAGTTGTATGTACAATTACGTGATAACTCAACACGAGAACAACACTAGAACATGACAAATTAATAATACTACGTCTACACAAGAAATCAGAAGAAATGCAGACAAGGTAAATACAAAGAATCAGAAGATTTGAAGAAAGCTTGAAGTCTTTTTACAGGTCACTGAAAGAAACTCATTAATATGTTCATGCCTCAGTGAAGAATAAAGGTTAAAGACTTTTAGGGTTTCAGAAATGATGAAGATTCAATGTATAAGTGTCACAAGAAGATTTCAGTGTATTGGCATTGATTGAAGATAGACAGTGTTCGAAGCATATGAATCTGAAGAATTGAAGACATGGTATAGATAGAGGTTAAAGAAGACAGCTGTAATCTTGATTCATTATATGTTCAAGCGTCGGTGAAGAACAGTAAATGAAGTATTCAAGATTGTAGTAGCAATGAAGACGTTGTCTAAAGTACCAGAAAGGATTCCAGTGAAAGTACAGCTGTTTATTGATAATCAGTATTGGAAGTGATAAAGTTGTTGCAAGCTTAACAATATAAAAATGGCTATAATACGAAGACCTGAATCGGGGTTAGTCTTCTGTGAACCAGACCAGTTGTACTAGGCGTCAACAACTTGTGAAAGGAATATGAGGATTATTTTTAGAAGAATTGTTAAGGTAAGGAACGTACTTGGATTGAACGTTTATCTGTTTTAGTACGAGAATAGGTGCACGGGGTATATAGCTAAGCGGCTCGAGGGATTGGCCTACTTCAAATTTTAATTCTTAAGTTAAATAAATTTATTTAATGGACCTTAATATAATTTATTTAATAAACTTAAAATGATTTATTTTATAAACTTTAAATAAGTTTATTTTATAAATCTAAATTAGTTTATTTATATAAATTATATTTAAGTTTATTTCATAAATTAATTTAGTTACGATTTAAACTTAAAAGAAAAGAAAAAGAAAAAAATAAAAAAATAAAAGAAAAAGAAAAAGAAAATGAAAAAAAAGAAAAAGAAAACAAAAAGAGAAAACAAAAACAAAAGATAATAAAGGAAAAGGAAAGCTTGCGCAAGTAAAACCATGGGGTGGAATTTTGTTAAGTATAAGTATAGTACATGTACTGTGGTCGCCAGTTTGCAGAGAAGAAAAAAAAACTAAGGCAAATACCCTCCCTCCTCCTGGTCACAGGTAACATGAAGTGCAAAATAAACTTAGTACATCTCTCCTCCCGGTCGCAAGTAAAAGGAAAATATACCCTGGACGCAACTAACTCTCAGCAGCTACTTTATTGTACAATCAATTATTTGTGTGGTTCAATTTTAGCCACATATTATAATTGATATAGAAGTCTACACTCAAGCAGCATATCAGTTGAGTAGTTCTGTTTATCTTCTTCTCTAACATAGAGAGCTGATAAATTAAGAAGCAAAGATTTTTAGAGAAGCTCAAACACCTTGAATATCCGTTTAACTTCTCACCGGAGTAACGTTATAATGCCCGGTTTAACTCTTGTATATTCATAGGGGAATTATAATCGTTACCCGGTAATTAAATCCTTAGACAAACAAAAGCTAGATCATTGTATAGGATTTGATTTGTAAATCTTTGTAGAAGTTAGGAACTTTGTTGTTCTTAGATTGTAACCGATTAATTTATTTACTGGAATGTAGCAACATCCCTCGCAGATTTATATACGAATATATATTTCCCCGAATATCTTGTGTTCCTCGTTTTATTGTTCCAAACACTATTCACCTCAAGAACACGAAACCACTAACCGAACACTAAATTTTATATCTACAAAAGATTCGGAAGAATTTTTTAATTTAGTGAGTATCGTATTCAACCCCCCCTTCTACGATACTCCGGGACCTAAAATCCACCAATACCCGGATTAAGGGGCAAGAATGGATCAAAACTTTTCTCCAAGCCAACGAATTTCTTCCACTTAAATCCGGAGTGGTCCATAATCACCATACCCGGATTGGGGGGGGCAAGAAAGCATCATTTTTTTATGAAACAATCAGTTTCTCCTACTTGAATCTGGATTGCTTCATACTCACCATGTAACGACCGGGAAATTACGACTGTTTAATGACATATTAAATGAATAATTATGTGAATTATGATATTATAAATTATGATTGATCATAATTGATTATATGTTATGTGCTTTATATGTGTGATTCAGTATATTTCTCGGGTATTTTATTATGGGTTAAATGGATTTATATTAAAAATTATATTATCCAGATTTCGTTTAATAGCTGATATTTGTATAAAGCAATTTGCTTTATTTTGTATAATATGGCGTATACCATATTAATTGTCCGAAAATCTAGCTAAATTAGAAAATATTACATTTTGTGAAAAATGATTTTTCCGGGCCCCTATTTGGACGTCCAAGCCTACAAAAATTGTATTTTTATTTTTATAAAATTGTGGGACTTTCAAATATTCAATATTTTTACATTTTTGGATTATAGTAATTTTTGGGAATTTTTGACATAATTTTTGTATTTATTGGATTAAAAGTTATTCCCCGTTAATTATAAACTTTGGGCTAATTTTATTTATTAAATGATATAATTTGGCCCTAAATAATTTTGGGGGAATTATTTTTATAACCGTAAATACAATTTAACTATTATTTTATTATTATATAATTATTAAAAAATCAGAAAAATAAATAAAAATTCCGAAAATTCTCCGAAAAATTGTTCTTCGTGTTCTTGAGAATCAATCGATCATTTGAAGGTGATGTGGATCTCAAAAATCAAAGTATGAGTAACCGTTGTGAAGCCCTTGATCTGTTCTATTCATTTTAGTCATCAAAATCATGAAACAATAGGTAATTTTTAACTTTTAATTTTTAGGATTTATGCTCGATTTGTGGGTTTTTGATTTGCGAATTTTTTAATGGTTTTGATGCTTAAATAAGCTTTATTGGATGATTTGCAAACGATTGGTATATAAATTCGACGATTATAACCCCTGGAAGTATTAAGTCGAAGTTCTTGAATGTTTGGTTTTTAATTTTCAATATTATGAATTATACGTAAATCAGTTATTGATTATGATTATGTGGTTTAGTTTGTGTGAATCTTAGCTTTAATTTTATATATTATTTGTTAAATTTGGTCCCGTTTTTGTGATTCCGAGTTCGTCGGCGGTTTTTCGCCGATTTTCGATTGGATTTCACCAGTGAAATCACTATGGTCAGTTGTTGTGGTTAATGTTTCTGAAGTCCCGAGCTCATGTTGAATCTTTTCGAACTGAGAAGACAGAGAAGGAAGCCATTTTAGGTTGTAATCGGGCTCGCCGGAGTCCGATGAAGCTTACCGGATTCTGGGTTTAAACCCAGTTTCTGGCCGGCTTCGACCCGACCCGGCGGCTGTTCCTCAGATCCCGGTTCTTTTCTAATCCAACTCGGGTTTGACTTCTAAATCCCAAATGTCCAACTCAGTTTCTGTTTTTAGAATTTTTGGTTTTAAAATTTATTCAAAAATCATTATAAATTCTAGAATTTGTTTTCAAAATTCAAAATCAGTTTAGTTAATTATTTTAAATTAGTAACTAAATTATTTTAATTCCAGAAATTATTATATTTATTATTTTCAAAAATCTAAAATTTGATTTAATTATTTATAATTTATTTTAATTAATTATTTATAGATTTAATTAATTATTTAATTCATTTAATTAATTAATTTTATCTATAAGTGATTAAATAAAATGTAAATATTTATAATTAAATTAATAATGATTTAATAATCATTTTGAGGTTTTAAAAATTATATAAAGGTATTTAAAATTCAATTAATATTATTATTAATTAAATTATTCTTATTTTATTCGTAATAAATAGATCGTTCGCGCGTTTAATACAAAACGGACGCGTCTAGACTCAGAAAAATATTATGCTTTTATTTAAAATACTCTCGAGATATAAAAACTTTTGTTTCAAAAGTTCACTTAATTTTGTAAACGTTTCAGAGTCGCGTAACTATAGAAAAGTCGTATTTCGACTTGATTTCCATTTTAAACACATCGTGTCAAATGTTTTGACGAAAGAAATCATATGTTATATGAATTATGTGACACGTGCCCTATGAGTTTACGTGCTATGTGAATTGTGAATCCACGTGTCTATTAAACTTTATATGATTAAAGATGATCCTTATCTGTTATTATCGGGTGGGTAGATGATAAGGAAAAACATAAAATATATAATTATATATTATCTAGATAATTGAAATAGTATCTTTTATGATAGATACACATAGTTTAAGGCGTTCAAATCCATATAGAGAGATTTAAAAGTAAATCTTGTCTATATGAAACACATGAGACGAGTAAATACAGATATAAGATAAACATAGAATGGTGATTGACAAGAAGGGTCATATAGCATGTCGATGGAAACACAGATGTACCAGAACTGAATTATATGGTAGATAATTAAAGATCAGAGGGTTATCAATTAAGGCAATTATTCCTGAACTTTCTTCTAATATATTGCAAGTATTTCCTTCCCTATTTTAAATTCATAATAGTTAAATGTTTTACATCTTGCTGCAATTACTCTTAATTATACAAGTACCCTTCATTATTGTTACTTTATAATTGATTGATCTTTTGAGAAAATACCTATTATTCTGGGTTATTTGCGAACCCTGAATCGGAATATTTTGAAATCAAAGTGATTTGAGATCGAAATACTCCACAGACTGGATGGTTACAATGAGGGCCAGAAATGGCTGGACCCTTTGTTTATGAGGCCCGAATGGGCCTGGGGCCGGTGATGGCTGGACCCTTTAATTACGGAGGCCTTAGTGCCTGGGTACCTTGTTATGACGTAGGTCTATGCGGTTGAGCATAGGTCCGTACTATACCTAAATGATCATTAGGTTATAATACTGTGTTGATTCTAGTGTCTAGTCAAATTTATTGTTGATCACCATTAACGGCATTCCTTCTTGGAAAGTTTTATAATTACAAAATCGAACAAAGAATTGATTCAGGAAATGAATCTGGGAACTGTTCATTGATTTTCTTTATCTATGATTGAAGGCCGATAATGGATGATGTTTTATTCGCCTAATTGTTTAATAAATAAAGATGTTTTATAATCATTTAAAGATTATTTCCAATAGTTTCTTTTGATAATGATACCTGGAAACCAATTATGAGACTTGCTGGGTATTTTTGGCTCACTCTTGCTTTGTGAATTCTTTTTTCTTTCAGTATCAAATAAGTATAAAAGTGAATAGCTCTTAATAGATAGCAAAATTGGAGAGATCCCAGCTGCAGGAAGTTATAGTTGTCAGAGTGAATAAGAAGAGAAAGTTAGTAATGAGGTAATAAAATTTCAGTTAGTCGTTATAAATTTTAGAGGGTTAGATTCTTATTTCATACAATAACCTGTAAACGATCCCGAATTGAGGGGTTATCTGTATATTTATTTTAATATAAAGGTTTATATTATTTAAAGTTGTTTGGTGACACCCAATCCTGACCCCGGATTTGGCGATGTTACACACCATACCCGGTTTGGGGGGCAAAAAAGCTGCAAAATTTTTCTAAGACACCAGTTTTCTTACTGTAATCCGTATTGGTGCATTCCCACCATACTCGGATTGGGGGCAAGAAAGCAGCAAACTATTTCTCCAAGTCAACAAATTTCTTCCACTTGAATCTGGATTGGTTCAAACTCACTATACCCGGATTGGGGTCAACAAAGCAGCAATTTTTTTCTCAAAGACAGCGATAACCCTATTTCTCATTCTACTCCATCATCTAGAAGATCTACATAAGGGAGTGAGGGGAAAATGATAGGGTGTGACCCCCTGGTATTCTCCAATATTCTAGGATGAGCCGGGACCCCTCAGACCCAAGAATAAGCAAATGGAATGAACCAGGCTGGCCTGGAGAGATAGGCCCAAACCTACCATAAGGAGAGCCAGGCTCAAGGAGGTTACAAGCCAAGTCCAACTTAGACACAATCCTATCCCACAATCCACCAAAGATGGGCACGTGACAATGACAACTAACAACAACTAGAGATTGGGACAAACATGACACGCGTCGGCACACCTTTGATGCATCCTAAAGGTGGTCCTTACCTAGACACCTGTATGAAATCCATCTGAGTCAGGCATCCTCTGCCACTAATAGTGAACAGTCCTAATCTAAAGTTACCAACCCTAAACCATACCTTTGGGCTATATATACCCAAGCGGGAGGGATTTAGGGGTTACATTCTCTTATATACAAATCTACACATACATCCATCTTGCTTTCCCTCTATCTTCATCTTCCCAAATCGAGTCCTTAATCTCACACCGGAGGCGTCGTGGGGCTCAAACCCCCCACTGGTGCTGTTTTACAGACACCCCACAACAGCTGTACCGCAACCGCAAGAAGGGTCCAGGCGCGGTATCGGAAAGAGCAGCCCCGCATGCTGGAGTTATCACTACTAAATTGGTTTGATGAACATGAACTTTTTAGAAGTTTGGATATGGTTGCGACTCATCGCCCACAAGAATTTCTGTATATTCACCTCTCAGTTCAGTCAGAATCAAAATCAGGGTATGTAGATGATCTTACTATCCTACACCCGCTTTGATCATTATTATTATTGCGACCGGCATTTTGTGTAATATTATTTGCGAACTCTGTCTAATATTAGAGTCGATTATAAATATACTTATTGATTGTACATTTGTGTGAATGGAATTTGCTGTATTATAAATTGCTTTATTTAAATTATGAATTTTTCAAAGTGAAAGTTTTATTAATTGCTCTTATTTTTGATTTATAAAGAATATTCTTTACCATGGAAAATTATCTTTTAAAAATTATTTCATTCACAAATCACAAAATTGTTTTCATAAAATTTCTAAAAATCCAAGTTATTTTATGGTATAATTTTTATAATTTTTGAATGTTTATTTTATATAAAACTAAATCTTTGAAAATTAGTTGTTTAGTAATTAGCAGTTTACATGAATATCCTGGCATGCAAATACACACCAATTCAACTTAAAGGGCTAAAAAGACAATTCCAACCCCACTAACTCTCATTTTACTAGCCAAATTACCTCTTTGTCCTTGCATGCAAATTTACCCAACTTTTGCTAGAAGGTTACTCTTGTCAATTAATAATTCCACTCACATTTAGTCAAATCAAAAGCATAAAACAAGCACAAGTATCATGATCACTTCATTTTCACTCCACCACTTCACCCTCCCCTTTTCTCCTCCCTCCCCCTCTCGGCTCCTCCCTCTCGGCCTTCCCATAGCCGAAGCCCCACACCCCTCTTTTTCTTCATTTTTCATTCAAGCATCTATCATCCATTCAAGTAAATGTTACTTCCTATATCTTGATCATTCATAATCCAAAAAGTTTAGAGTGAAAAACCTATGTTTTGACCTTGCATGGTGGTGTTCTTTTAAACTCAAAGTGAACACCTTTGATTCTTGTGAATCTAAGGTTTTGACCATGAGTTATATTATCATAGGGATGAGAATGGCTAGACATGAGTGTGTTACACTTATGCAAATGTTGTTTTCACCCTAATCCATTCGGCCATGACTTGTTAGGAGCCGAATGGATGGTGTTTTGTTGCCTTGTTTAATTTTTGTGTGTTTTTGTGATAATAGCATGAATTTTGTAGTAAAAACTTGATAAAACCCTTTGCATGCTAAGTGATCATTTAGTTATAGTCTATGTTAGGATTGTATGTTGATTTTATGATAAAATTTATTATGGAAATCATATGATTTTGGCTTGTAAAATTTGAAGGAATGCATGCATGGAATCAACTCATGATTTTTGAAAGTTCTTGATCATTTGGATTGATAATTGTTAATAGGCTTTAATTTAAGGTGAGTTAAGATATTTATTTTGGATTTGTGCTCCTTGATATGTGATTTTAATTGGAATATATATATATATCTATAAAAGATATAAGTTGTTGTTTTCGAAAATTTGATGACTTGTAATTAGTGTAGTGTGTTAACTTTTGTTTTTGCTATGTTCCACCTTAGGTAAGGATGATCTCCACTAAGAAAATATTGCGTGTAGGAGAGTTAGTTCAGTAGATTTCCTTGGTTGAGGTTTGGTTTGGTTTTTTGGTTAATGTTTGGTTGAGTTTGTCAAGTGAGAATCATGGTGAAAGGAGAGCATTAGATTCTGCAGAAAAATCAGTTTGGTACCATGAGGTTTAGAGTGAGATTTGACCTTGTCATTGTTGTGCACTTTGAGGCCCAAGTCACCAGAAGCTAGCACTAGGAGTATACATTAGGTTTTAGTTGTTTGTTAGAGGTTTGTAAGTCATTTGGTTAGGTGCACGAGTGGAAACACAAAATCTATCCAGCAGGAGACAGTTTTGTTACAACTTGGAAATGGGAAGTTTTTACCATGTCATAGATAGGCCCTCATTAGGCCCTGTTGGGCCTTAGTTAGAGGGAGTGTCAGAGGAGTGTTTCGAGCCATATTTCATAGGATTTTAATTAGAATCATGTGTCACCAGTTAGTTCAAATCAGAACCCTTTTCCGCCCAGAAAATAGGGGAAATGTGGACTTTAAGCTTAGGCCTAGGGAGGCCCAAGCTAGGCCTTTGAGCCACACCAAGTTTGGGAGTTGGCTTATGATTAGAAGAGTCTAGTGTAGAAGACTTAGAGGTAAACTTAAAGTGTAAGAGTGTCATAAGCACCCAAGAAACCATAGATGTCATCCTGAAATTTACTATAATGAGCACATTCACTTATCACATAGTTTGAGAACACTTATGAGTGAAGATTTGGTTGACCACCATATTTGAAAGATAGATTAAATCCAGTAGAGTGAAAGGCCCAAGTCAGGGTCAATAGGAATTGGACTTTTTAGTAAAGGCACTTCGAGTTAGCAGGCCAAAATTTGGAGTTTTGTCTAGTTTAGCGAACAAGAGACTTAGGTAAGTGGAGTGAGATCATCCAAGCTTAGTGATGCAATATAGTATGTGTTATAGTATTTTGTACTTACATATGGTATGTGAGAATAAGTGGCTATGTGTATTAATATACTTATATGGTGTTTATAAATATGTCTGTATATAGGCCTAAGTGCCATGGTGTTTAATTTCGGTTTGCAAATAGGTTCAGTTGGTGAGAACATATTATAATGAGGTTATTATTATTTGTGTAGGATCTCGCGATGAGGGTAAACTTTCCATTAAAGTCGAGTAAAGCTTCCAGTTGCTCCTACATGCCAGTCAAGTCAAGCCTTTCTTAAGGCAAGTGATTCAACCTATCTTTTTGTTTACACTGCAAGTGTGCGATAACTGGTTCTTATATATGATGTGAGTATTCTAATTCACCTTGATATACATAAACCAAGTGATTTCAAATATATCTTTGTATTATATGAAAATGATATGAACCATCTAGTATTTATTGCGAGTAGTTAAACTTTACTTAAAGATTGTTATGCAAGTAAATCGAAAGTCATACCATGCTAGTATACCAAAGTAATTATGATGTTGAACCATGTGCAAGTTATACCCAGTAACCTTGTCTTGATACCTAAAATTCAGTTATTTCTTAACGATTGTTTATAATTGTTTGGTAACCCTATCCTTACTCTAAAGCATGATACTCTGTTGTACCTTGAGCTGATGCTCACTTTCTCTATATTTTAATACCTAAATCTTATCTAGAACCATTAATGATCACCTTCTTTATATTTTAATACCTATATCTTATCTGGAACCATTACCTTGGACCTAGTTTGACTTTGTTCCTTCATACTATCCGATAACCTTGCTAAATCTCCATGTCAAAATCGTTGTATATAGAAACCTTGCAATTCCCTTGAGAAAGTATAGTCTAGTTGACCATGGCCTTGAAATTTAGTGGACCTATTCCCTGTGCTTCAAAGTTGATCTAAAACCCTTGATAAAGATGCTCACTGTTTAAGAAATTAACCGTCACTTGGCATCAGTTTTTCATAAAATAAAAAGTTAGAATTTGATTTTCAGTCCCAAAGGGGGACAAATAATTTTCTTTAGATAGTGGATCTGGACTGAGACGCAAGTCCTTTCTGCTATTAATTTGTAGGCTTAAAAGTTGCCTAGGGATCCCATTAATGTTCTAGAAACCAGCGAGGTTCGGGATTACTTCGCGGCTGATCACCGGTTGTAATCCATAGCGTCATAAAATGGTTTTTGATAAAGAAATGGTTTTGAATGGTTTTGTTACAAATAAATGATGTCATCACCCCAAAGTTTATCTCTTGTTATTATTAGCTCTTCCTTCACATTGTTAATTCCTTTATGTTGATTTATGTATTGTTTTGTATAGCACTTGTTGCGCATTTGGCTCACTACTTGCTTTCACCCTGATATTACAGCTAGTAGATATGGTTAGATTCAAGCAGACAGCGCGTAAGACTTGTGATGTTGATGCGTATGTTCGAGCTCAGGTAGATTAAGTGATCGTTTTGTGTGAGGACTCGATATCAAAAATCAGGTTGTAATAGTTAATAGTGTTGGGCTGTTCCAAACCCTAAACTGTAAGATCTTGGATTCAGATGTATTTACTTTCTTTTGTTAGCTATTATAATAATTTGTATAATATATATTGTTAAGTCTGGGCGTGACAGGTTTTGGTATTAAAGCTACGGTTTAGAGTCCCTGGACAACCCAAATAGGTTATAGGATATATGTATAAGTTATAAGATATTATGTGAGAGAGTAGTTAAGCGGATCTATCTTTAATACTCCTCTTATATATATCTATATATTGTCTGTCAGCAAAGGGCGCATTCCTCATCATCCTCTGGGCCGACTGACACAATTGCTTTCTCTGTGTATGCTGAGTTGAGTCACGAGTTCGACATGCTTCAGGGCAAGTACGACCGACTGTTAGACCGATTGAAGAACGTGTATTCGGACAGCCGAAACTAAGAAGGAAATCCTAAGGAGCAGATGACTGCGAGACTTGAGACTTTGGTTCAGTACGTCAACGCTAAGCTTGATAAGATGCCATCACATCGAGACCGTACCAGCCAGTATATCATCCAGATGGTTGCAGACGAGCTCCAGAGTATTGTGAAGATGCTTCGTAAGGATAAGACTACCAAACCCCGTTCTGACGGAGTGGAGCCTTAGTTCTTTCCATTATCTACCTCTCATGTTGTTGTATTATTGGACTTTGTAGAATTCCCTTTTGTTTCCTTTAAATAAGCATGTTATTCCTAGATTCAGACTTTATTCTAATCTTGATGTACCTTGACCTTAAAATTTCAATTGTTATGCACTATCGTTCTATTGGCTTTCAATTATTTTTACGCCTTTATATGCATCACCCTTATTGTTTAATTTGAAACCCGACCTCATATGTGAACAAGAATGCCATGCGACACCCTACCCTCGAATTTTCTTATTGTTCATACCTATTTTGATATACTTTTATTTCAGGATCATGCCACCCAAAATGAAGAACCCAATAACCACATCTACCACAAATCTTAATATTCTTCAATTACTAGAAACCTTACAACATCAAACAAATGATATAGCTCAACAACAAAGAACTCTTCAACAACAATTTGAAAACCAAGATAACCGTGATCCACACCAACCACCTGATCCACCAGTGCCACCTCGACAAGTTGTCACTTTCAAGGATTTTCAGAATGTGAATCCACGTGTATTTCATGATACCACTGACCCAGTAATAGCTAACACATGGATTAAGGAAATGGAAAGAGCTTTTGAATTGGTACAGTTAGGGGACGATCAGAAGACACCATATGCTACTTAATTCCTGAAGGGTGAAGTCATTTATTGGTGGGATTCAGTGAAAGCTATGGAGGCAAATCAGCAAGTTTCTGGGAAAGGTTTAAGAAGTTATTTCTGGAAAAGTATTTCCTAAGTACATGCAGAATCAGATGGAGCTTAAATTTCTTGAATTGAAGCAAGGGAGTATGACTGTATTGGAGTATGAGAAGAAGTTTACGGAGCTGTCAAGGTTTGTGACGAAGTATACCAACAGTAAGGAGGAAAAAGCAAAGAGATTCCAACAAGGGTTAGAGTTTTGGATCAGAGATAGAATCTATGTTTGAGCTTCATACTTATGCAGGAGTAGTATAGAAAGCTGCTCTGATTAAGAGTAATGGGATACAGTCAAGGAAGGAAAGGGATAACAAGAAGAGGAAGGTTCCATTTTATGGAGAAAAGTCTGAAGCTCGAAGCTCACAAGACAAGAGTGTGAAAAGGATTGGAGTCCACAAAGGCGGAAATTTTCAGAAGAAGGGAAATTTGAATAAAAGACAAGAATCAAAGGGGAACAACTAGGCAAGCCAAGGGCAAGTTGGAGAAAATAGATTTCAGAGATCAGAATCCAAGCATTGTGGAAAAAGACACCCCGGAGTGTGTAATAAGCTGAACATGACATGCTATAGATGCAACCAGAAGGGACACTTGGCTAACGAGTGTAAGATGCCGAAGCTGTGTTTCACATGCTACAAGTGTGGAAAGACTGGACACATAGCTAGGGAGTGCAAGTCAACCGGACCAGTCAAAGCTTTGATGAATGTGGCAAGTACAAGTGCAAGCATGCCCGCTGAGGTATTGACATTAATTCCACCACCTACAACCACTTCGCAAGCAACGACAAGGACATTCGATTTAAAAATGAAGGACGCTGTTTAGAATTCCGAGGTGATAAAAGGTACACTTTTATTAAATAATGTCGAAGCGAAAGTATTGATTGATTCTGGAGCAACGAGATCTTTTATATCAGAAACTTTTGTTGATAAACTCTAATGTGATAAAATGGCTATAAACGAGGTAGTAAATGTGGTAATTGCGAATCAAGAGAAGATTTCTGTGAGTCAACTCTGTCCAAAGTGTGAGATTGATATTTCGGGGCATAAATTGTCGGCCGACTTGATACTTTTCAAGTTGGGTGAGTTCGATATAATCTTAGGCATGGATTGGGTAGGGAAGAACAACGCTCAGATAAATTGTAAGTCCAAGAAGGTTTACTTAAAGACGGAGAGTGGAGAGAAAGTAGTATTTAAGGGACAGATGCAAGAGCGACTATTTCTTACAATCGTCCAGGCTAAGAAATTACTTAGGAAAGGTTGCGAGTCGTTCCTAGCTTATGTAGTACATTCAGAAAGAAACAGCCTCAACATAGAAGATATTCCCGTAGTCAACAAATTTTCAGATGTGTTTCCAGACGAACTACCAGGTTTACCGCCAGATCGACAAATCGAGTTTGAGATCAACCTTGCTCCAGGCACGGAACCAGTTTCGAAGGCCCCATATAGGATGGCACCAGAAGAAATGAAAGAGCTGGCGAGCCAACTACAAGAATTGTTGGACAAAGGAGTGATCCGGCCAAGTACGTCGCCATGGGGAGCACCTGTTCTGTTCGTAAAGAAGAAAGATGGAAGCATGAGGTTATGTATAGATTATCAGGAGTTGAATAAGATGACGATTAAGAACCGATACCCGCTACCAAGAATAGATGACCTATTCGATCAGCTGAAAGGAGAAAAATGCTTTTCAAAGATTGACTTAAGATTAGGATACCATCAATTAAAGATCAAAGAAGAAGACATCTCATGGACATCATTCAGGACAAGATACGGGCATTATGAATTCTTAGTAATGACTTTTGGGTTGACTAATGCTCCGGCAACATTTATGGATCTGATCAACCGGGTATTTAAAAAGTATTTGGACAAGTTCGTAGTGGTATTCATTGATGACATTCTTATCTATTCAAAGTCGAAAGAAGAACATAAGCAGCATCTATGGATAGCACTGGAGATACTCTGACAAGAGAAATTGTTTGCCAAGTTTTCTAAATATGAGTTTTGGATAAAAGAGGTTCAATTTTTGGGAAATGTTACTTGAAATGAAGGAGTTAAAGTAGATCCAGCAAAGATTGAGGCGATTACGAATTGGGAGAGGCCGAAGACACCTACGGAAGTGCGAAGTTTTCTAGGATTGGCGGGATATTATAGAAGATTTGTCAAAGATTTCTCGAAAATTGCCACGCCATTGACTAAGTTGACTAGAATCAAAAGTTTGAATGGAATGCAGAATGTGAGGATAACTTTCAAGAGTTGAAGCAGAGGTTGGTTACAACTCTGGTGTTAGTATTACCCGACGATCAAGGAAACTTTGTGATTTTCAGTGATGCTTCAAATAAAGGATTGGGTTGTGTGCTAATGCAACATAATAAGGTGATTGCGTATGCGTTAAGAAAGTTAAAACCACATGAATTAAAGTATCCTACGCATGACTTGAAATTAGCAGCAATAGTATTTGCACTTAAGATTTGGAGACATTACCGTTACGGAGAAAAGTGTGAGATCTACACGGATCACAAGAGTTTAAAGTATATTTTCACTCAGAAGGAGCTCAACATGAGGCAAAGGAGATGGTTGGAATTGATTAAGGACTATGATTGTTCGATAAATTATTATCCGGGAAAGGCGAACGTGGAAGCCGATGCTTTGAGTAGGAAGGAAAGATTGAACATGATAGCAATACCAAAGGAATTGTCTGAAGAGATTAAAAAATTTGAATTGGAACTTTGTGATTGGGGAATAGTTGAAGAAGTTTGTCGTACTATGACTTTCCAGCCAACATTATTGGGGAAGATAAAGAAATGTCAGGAAGAAGTAATGAAGCAGGGGAGTAATCAGCTAACCGGAGAAGAGATTGGTACTCAAAGGGATGAGCAAGGTATACTAAGGTTCTCCTTAAGAATTTGGATCCCTCATGTACCTGAATTGAAGAATGAGATATTGTAAGAAGCCCACAATTCAAGATTTTCAATCCATCCGGGAAGCACCAAGATGTATTAGAACTTGAAGCATAACTTTTGGTGGCCAAATATGAAGCGAGAAGTGGCAGAATGGGTTGTGAAGTATTATACTTGTCAGAAAGTGAAGGCAGAACATCAAAGACCAAGCGGATTAATTCAGCCCCTAAAGATTCTAGACTGGAAATGGGAAAACATTGTTATGGACTTTATAGCGGGACTACCGTGAACGAAATCCGGACATGACGCTATATGGGTTATAGTTGATCGCCTTACGAAGTCGGCACATTTTCTTCCAATTAATGAGAAGTCTTCATTGGACAGATTGGTCTGTCTGTATGTGCGTGAAATTGTATTAAGACATGGCGTACCTGTATCGATAATTTCAGACAGAGATCCCCGATTTAACTCGAGATTCTGGAAACAATTTCAAGAAAGTCTTGGCACAAAGTTAAACATGAGTACGACGTATCATCCGCAGACTGACAGTCAAAGCGAAAGGACAATTCAAACAATTGAAGACATGTTGCGCAGTTGTGCAATTGATTTTGCGGCAAGTTGGGACGACCACCTGCCATTGGTAGAATTCTCCTATAACAACAACTATCACTCCAGTATTGGCATGCCACTATACGAAGCTTTATACGGATGGAAATGCAGATCACCAACTAGTTGGGATGAAGTAGGAGAAGGAAAGATTCTAGGCCCAGAATTGGTACAACAATTGCATGAGATAGGTAAATTAATTCAAAAGAGGTTACTTGTTGCTCAAGATAGGCAAAGAAAGTATGCGGATCCAGCGCGTAAGGATGTCAGATTCCAAGTGGGTGAAGTCGTTTTGCTGAGAGTGTCACCGAGGAAAGGATTATCTAGATTTGGAAAGAAAGGGAAGTTAGCGCCTAGATATATTGGTCCTTTTGAAATTTTGAGTCAAGTGGGGAAGGTGGCTTTTGAGTTAGCCTTACCGCCTCAGTATCAGCATGTGCATAATATGTTTCATGTGTCATTACTTAAGAAGTACAATCCTGATATCAACCATGTGATAAAATATGAACCTATAGAAATTCAGGCAGACTTGTCATTTGTGGAGCAACCTGTCAAAATACTCGACTGGCAAGCAAAGAGTCTTAGAAATAAGTCAGTGAAGTTAATAAAAGTACTTTGGAGGAACCCCAAGGTCGAAGAGTCAACTTGGGAGTTAGAGTCTGATATGCGTTACCGGTATCCTCATCTGTTCTCTTAGATTTCGAGGACAGAATCCTTTAAGGGGAAAGGATGTTACGACCGGCATTTTGTGTAATATTATTTGCGAACTCTGTATAATATTAGAGTCGATTATAAATATACTTATTGATTGTACATTTGTGTGAATGGAATTTGCTATATTATAAATTCCTTTATTTAAACTATGAATTTTTCAAAGCGAAAGTTTTATTTATTGCTCTTATTTTTGATTTATAAAGAATATTCTTTACCATGGAAAATTATCTTTTAAAAATTATTTCATTCACAAATCACAAAATTGATTTCATAAAATTTCTAAAAATCCAAGTTATTTTATGGTACAATTTTTATAATTTTTGAACGTTTATTTTATTTTATAAAAGTAAATCTTTGAAAATTAGTTGTTTAGTAATTAGCAATTTACATGAATACCCTTGCATGCAAATACACACCAATTCAACTTAAAGGGGTAAAAAGACAATTCCAACCCCACTAACTCTCATTTTACTAGCCAAATTACCTCTTTGTCCTTCAATGCAAATTTACCCAACTTTTGCTAGAAGGTTACTCTTGTCAATTACTAATTCCACTCACATTTAGTCAAATCAAAAGCATAAAACAAGCACAAGTATCATGATCACTTCATTTTCACTCCACCACTTCACCCTCCCCTTTTCTCCTCCCTCCCCCTCTCGGCTCCTCCCTCTCGGCCTTCCCATAGCTGAAGCCCCACCCCCTCTTTTTCTTCATTTTTCATTCAAGCATCTATCTTCCATTCAAGTAAATGTTACTTCCTATATCTTGATCATTCATAATCCAAAAAGTTTAGAGTGAAAAACCTATGTTTTGACCTTGCATGGTGGTGTTTTGTTAAAGTCAAAGTGAACACCTTTGATTCTTGTGAATCTAAGGTTTTGACCATGAGTTATATTATCATAGGGATGAGAATGGCTAGACATGAGTGTGTTAAACTTATGCAAATGTTGTTTTCACCATAATCCATTCGGCCATGACTTGTTAGGAGCCGAATGGATGGTGTTTTGTTGTTTCGTTCAATTTTTTTGTGATTTTGTGATAATATCATGAATTTTGTAGTAAAAACTTGATAAAACCCTTTGCATGCTAAGTGATCATTTAGTTATAGTCTATGTTAGGCTTGCATTTTGATTTTATGATAAAATTTATTATGGAAATCATATGATTTTGGCTTGTAAAATTTGAAGGCATGCATGCATGGAATCAACTCATGATTTTTGAAAGTTCTTTATCATTTGGATTGATAATTGTTAATAGGCTTTAATTTCAGTTGAGTTAAGATATTGATTTTGGATTTGTGCTCCTTGATATGTGATTTTAATTGGAATATATATATATATATATATAAGATATAAGTTGTTGTTTTCGAAAATTTGATGACTTGTAATTAGTGTAGTGTGTTAACTTTTGTTTTTGCTATGTTGCACCTTAGGTAAGGATGATCTCCACTAAGAAAATATTGCGTGTAGGAGAGTTAGTTCAGTAGATCTCCTTGGTTGTGGTTTGGTTTGGGTTTTTGGTTAATGTTTGGTTGAGTTTGTCAAGTGAGAATCATGGTGAAAGGAGAGCATTAGATTCTGCAGAAAATCAGTTTGGTACCATGAGGTTTAGAGTGAGATTTGACCTTGTCATTGTTGTGCACTTTGAAACCCAAGTCACCAGAAGCTAGAAATAATAGTATACATTAGGTTTTAGGTGTTTGTTAGAGGTTTGTAAGTCGTTTGGTTAGGTGCACGAGTGGAAACACAAAATATGTCCAGCAGGAGACAATTTTGTTATTACTTGGAAATGGGAAGTTTTTACCATGTCATAGGTAGGCCCTCATTAGGCCCTGTTGGGCCTTAGTTAGAGGGAGTATCAGAGGAGTTTTTCGAGCCATATTTCATAGGATTTTAATTAGAATCATACGTCGCAAGTTAGTTCAAATCAGAACCCTTTTCTGCCCAGAAAACAGGGGAAATGTGGACTTTAAGCTTAGGCATAGGGAGGCCCAAGCTAGGCCTCTGAGCCACACCAAGTTTGGGAGTTGGCTTATGATCAGAAGAGTCTAGTGTAGAAGTTTTATAGGTAAAATTGAAGTGTAAGAGTGTCATAAGCACCCAAGAAACCATAGATGCCATCCTGAAATTTACTATAATGAGCACATTCACTTATCACATAGTTTTAGAACACTTATGAGTGAAGATTTGGTTGACCACCATAGTTGAAAGATAGCTTAAATCCAGTAGAGTGAAAGGCCCAAGTCAGGGTCAATAAAAATTGGATGTTTCAGTAAAGGCACTTCGAGTTAGGAGGCCAAAATTTGGAGTTTTGTCTAGTTTAACGAACAAGAGACTTAGGTAAGTGGAGTGAGATCATCCAAGCTTAGTGATGCAATATAGTATGTGTTATAGTATTTTGTACTTACATATGGTATGTGAGTATAAGTGGCTATGTGTATTAATATACTTATAAGGTGTTTGTAAATACGTGTGTATATAGGCCTAAGTGCCATGGTGTTTAATTTCGGTTTGCAAATAGGTTGAGTTGGTGAGAACATATTATAATGAGGTTATTAATATTTGTGTAGGATCTCGCGATGAGGCTAAACTTTTAAAGTCGAGTAAGGCTTCCAGTTGCTCCTACCTGCCAGTCAAGTCAAGCCTTTCTCAAGGCAAGTGATTCAACCTATCTTTTTGTTTACACTACAAGTGTGCGATAACTAGTTCTTATATATGATGCGAGTATTCTAATTCACCTTGATATACATGAACCAAGTGGTTTCAAATCTATCTTTGTAGTATATGACAATGATATGAACCCTCTAGTATTTTTTGCGAGTAGTTAAACTTTACTTGAAGATTGCTATGCAAGTAAATCGAAAGTCATCCATGCTAGTATACCAAAGTATTTATGATGTTGAACCATGTGCAAGTTATACCCAGTAACCTTGTCTTGATACCTAAAAGTCAGTTGTTCCTTAACGATTGTTCATAATTGTTTGGTAACCCTATCCTTACCCTAAAGCATGATACTCTGGTGTACCTTGAGCTGATGCTCACTTTCTCTATATTTTAATACCTAAATCTTATATGGAACCATTAATGATCACCTTCTTTATATTTTAATACCTATGTCTTATTTGGAACCATTACCTTGGACCTAGTTTGACTTTGTTCCTTCATACTATCTGATAACCTTGCTAAATCTCCTTATCAAAATCCTTGTATATAGAAACCTTGCAATTCCCTTGATAAAATATAGTCTGGTTGATCATGGCCTTGAAATTTAGTGGACCTATTCCCTGTGCTTCAAAGTTGATCTAGAACCCTTGATAAGGATGCTCACTGTTTAAGAAATTAATCGTCACTTGGCATCAGTTTTTTATAAAATAAAAAGTTAGAATTTGATTTTCAGTCCCAAAGGGGGACAAATAATTTTCTTTAGATAGTGGATCTGGACTGAGACGCAAGTCCTTTCCGCTCTTAATTTGTAGGCTTAAAAGTTGCCTAGGGATTCCATTAATGTTCTAGAACCCAGAAAGGTTCGGGATTACTTCGCGGCTGATCACCAGCTGTAATCCGTAGCGTCATAAAATGGTTTTTGATAAAGAAATGGTTTTGAATGGTTTTGTTACAAATAAATGATGCCATCACCCAAAAGTTTATCTCTTGTTATTATTAGCTCTTCCTTCACATTGTTAATTCCTTTATGTTAATTTATGTATTGTTTTGTATAGCACTTGTTGAGCATTTGGCTAACTACTTGCTTTCACCTTGATATTACAGCTAGCAGATATGGTTAGATTCAAGCAGACAGCGCGTAAGACTTGTGATGCTGATGCGTATGTTCGAGCTCAGGTAGATTAAGTGATCGTTTTGTGTGAGGACTCGATATTAAAAATCAGGTTGTAATAGTTAATAGTGTTGGGTTGTTCCAAACCCTAAACTATAAGATCTTGGATTCAGATGTATTTACTTTCTTTTGTTAGCTATTGTAATAATTTGTATAATATGTATTGTTAAGTCCGGGCATGACAATTATTGTTTTATATTCTTTCTTCTCATTGATTATACCTGTATAATAATGGTTTAGAAAGTGCAGAAAAAACTAAATTTTACAAAATGTCAAATATAGAACTTCTCAACCAAAAATTTAAGTTGGGATATTACATCGTCGGTGGTATTTGAATCTTAGACTATTCTATATAATCCCTATGTAAAGATGTTCATTAATTTGATATAAAAATCCAACATTTTGTATTATATATTGTATGAACGATTTAAATAGTATTATTTTTGTCATAATAATTATTATAAGCTCGAATAATATATAATATTTTGTTCAAACTCGGATATACGATAAAATCTTATTTAACCAAGATAATAGTACATTTTGTTTTGTTTTAATTGGTCTAATATGCTTTATCTTGGATTAAATGTATAAATCTTATTTTGCCTTGATGAACATACATAGTTTTGTTTTAGTTCAATGGTACTATACAAACAAATAAGTTATCTATAGTTTTGTTTTAATAAAATATTATGAATATTATAGAAATAGAATAAAATATGTAATTACATAAGCTCATGATAGTAATCAAATTTAAATAATTTTATTTAGTTTATTTTTAATTTTATTTTAGCTCGGGTTGAATATCGAGCAACTAATTATATTTGAGTGAGCCTGGTTCAATAGTATAATTTATTTTAACTACGTCTTCATTGTTTATTTTAACAAGATGCAGATTTTTTATTTTTCATTTAGCCCGGATCAATAGTAAAATTTTGTTTAATCCCATATAAATAATGTTTATTACTTTATTTTATCCCGAACCATTATACCTGTTGTGGAATAAGAACTAGGGTGCGTTAGTAATTAATGCTAGGGTTTGTAAGCTTTGAGCTTTAATGGTTGTTCTCACGGTGGGGACTGTCTGTCCTCGCAAGATACCTATGTATCTCTGTATTGTAGAGAATCAATCCAAAACGTAGTTCTAGGTTGAGGGATAAAGCCTTTTATATCGAGATGAGTCTAGGGTTAGACTTGTGTTGGGAGAGTTGGTGGACAAGTCTTCTATTAGATAGTAATTAGGACTCCTGTAAGGGAATGAACGCTAGATCCTACCTTGTAGGAATTTGTTTCCGTTCTGGACACATGTCTCTGCTCCTAAAGCCGTATTGGGCCTAGTCCGTGAATAAATCATATTCGTGGACCTTGACGGCCTCTGTTAGTGGGCCTTGACCGCTTGTGCCATCTCTAGCCTGTTATGAGCCTAGACCAGCGTGGTCTTTATTGAGCTTTGGACAAGAATTCTAAGTGTAATTAATTCTACTTTTAATATGTCTTTAGGATGTATTCTCTATCCATATCATTTCCCCCCCAACTTCTGGGGAAACTACTTACGTTTCCGTGGAAGTTACAATAGTCTATGTGTCGGGGTACTTTTGGCCCTTCTCGGGTATCAGCCTTTCATGGGTATCGGCCCTTCATGGGTATCGTCATTTTATTGTAAAGTGTGGAGCGACCTCCACATTTACAACAACTTATATAGTACGGGTATACACACTTAAGGCCTTTGCACAAGTTAATTAAATAGTGTTTGACAATAACGGTCCTAATTGGGACTAAAAAGTGAGCATTTATCATCCTGTAACCTTCGTCACGGTCAATTATAGGGTGAAATCCACTAACCGACCCTAAGTGGGGCAAATTTCCATGTATAAGCTGCTAATTAGGCTTAAAATAGCCTAATTTTAAGTTATAATGCACTAATTGGCCTTAATTAAGCCCTAATCGGAGCTAAAATTTAAAAATCTGAAAATTTAAATAAAAATTAAAATTTTCTAATTTTTTGTAGGAGGCTCATCGGAAAACCTAAAGGACCTCTTGGACCGTCCTCCCAAGAGGTCCTGTTCGGCCTTACCTCCCTACGTGGCATGCTCGGCTTCTCCTGGTCTGGTGGAGCTGAGCCTCCTACTGACCAGGAGGAGAACGTCCTGGATTTTATTTTGTTGCAAAACCTTCTACTAGGACTCAAGCCCTTCATGTGGCTTGCTAGGCTTTTCCTGATCTTGGTCGGCCATGGAGCCACCTCCATGGTGGTCCTAGATCCTCTTGTAGCTTCCCCGCTATTGTTTTGGTGGACTTTCTATTCATTTTCTAGTGAACGTTCTGTACTCGTCCTAGTGAACATTCTGTACTCGTCCTAGTGAACATTCTGTACTTCATGAAACTTGTTTCCATGGAAGTTCTAGTCCTCATGGACCTTGTTCCCGTGGATGTTCTATCCTTTTTAAAACTTGTTCTTGTGAATGTTCTGGTCTTCATGGAACTTGTTCTTTTCAGCCACTCAATTTTGCAAGAGTTTTAAAAAATTTCCTAGGAGGGCCACCGGGAAACATGACAATGGTTGAAATTGGTTGTCCTGGTCGGCCGGGAGGCGAACATTCCTCAAACTTTTTGCAGTGAACGGCCTACTCTTGTTCTCGTGGATGTTCTAATCTTCACGTAACTTTTTCTCATGGATGTTCTGGCCTTCATAGGCCTTGTTCCCGTGGACATTCTAGTCTTCACGAAAGTTATTTTCTTTAAGAGCCAAACTTTCCAAGAATTTTCAAGAAATTTCACGAGAGGGCCATTGGAAAACCTTCAGGGGCCCTGGACCAAACCTACAGGGGTTCCTGGTCGGCCATAAGGCCTTATGTGGTCTACTCGGCCAAGCTTGCTATTGGTCGGCCATATAGCCACCTCCATGTTGGTCTCAGCCGGCTGGGAGGTGAATGTTCCCCGAACTTTTGTTCTCGTTCCCATGAAATTTCCGAACTTGTTGTGGTGAACGCTCTACTCTTTTTTGGTGAATGTTCTGCTCCGAATCTCATGGATATTCTACTCTCCATGAAAATTGTTTCTCAGATCGTCCCCTTAATCGATCCGTGGCTATAAATGGCCATTCATGTTGCATTAAGAGCTTGATCTTGCTCTAATCTCCATAGTTTTCACTAACCTTGGCAACTAGTGTAATTAATCATTGAGTTAATACTAACGACTTATGCTTAGGCTCTACCAGGCTTTTTTTGGAGGACTGATACGACAAGTGACGCTCTGTATCGTTTACTTGTTTATTATATCAATTCTTCTAATTTCTTGATCATTTTTATTACCATTCTTCGGTCTACTTTTTTGGGATACCTGGTAACGCGAAGCAGGCAGAGTTATGACATGTTGTAGCGGGTACCTCTTTTCCTAAAAAAGAAGATGAGATGTGCTTATTCTTTTTCACACCTTCATTTCTCAACTTCTCAAATTCTCTCAAGGTTTAGATGCTCTCAACTTCTTAATTTTTTAAGATGTCTCAAGATCCTAGCAAGACTTCCATCTCAGCCATGGAAGCAATGTAAATGAGAGCTACAATTCATTCGTTGAAAGGTATAGCTTTCATATCTCCTTACTACCTTAACCGTTGTTCGAATAACTTAATGAGTATGTTACACGAGCGGTCTGATGAGTATCTAAGAACCATTCACTTTGATGCATTAAACCATAAGAGCGTGCTTGATAAAGAGGACATCGACAAGATTCAGTCGAGCAACCCTTTCCTGAATGCATAATGGTTTGCGAAGCTAAGCCCAACGAGAGGACCTGTACCCTTAATGCCAATATGTTGTATGAGTACAAGGCAGCCCTGAAATCCAGGGTAAGGTTTCCATTACATCCTTTCATCTCGAGAATACTTGCCGAGTTGAAGGTTTACCCATGCCAGCTTTATCCCAACGGGTGGGCTTTCATCATTATTTTCATAATAAGGTGTAATGACCTGGGTATTCCATTGAGCGTCCCAATGCTCTGGAGTATTTTCACGCTAAAGGCATCCCCTTTGAATAGGCTTGGCTGGGGTTTTCTACAACACAGGCCCCGTATTCCTCATATTGTGGACACTCACTCTCTTCTTGGCTCTATCCACGATTGGAACAAGAAGTTTGTAGTATTGGAATGGAGTGAGGAAGAATGGGGTACACTTCAGGCTCGATTTCAGCAGCCCCGTGGACAGTGCCCACTACATCCTTCATCTTTTAAATGATGAGCTTTATGACCGTGATCGCCTTATCGATGATAATGGAAAAACCCCTTATTGGGAGTTTGTCACAGAGACCAAGCTTGTCCAGGTTGGAAAGTTATGTGAATATTTTGTGCTAAATAAATAAATATAATTTGTTATATGAGTTTAAAATGATCATTGCTATGTTATGGCGTGTTATAACTGTTATTTGTGTTCCCGTGTGAACCAGAAATTTTTTTGATTAATTATTTTGTATTTAAACTGCATTTATATGAGTCGATCTGCAATTTGGACGTGTGTTTATTAGCGTCTTTGTCGAGGTACTCGTTTTATCTCGTTTTACGCGATTTTGAATGTATTTTCAGGGTTTTCTGTTAATTTAGGAATCGTTACAATTTTTCAAAAATAAACAGATTGGGACCCCACCGGAACGTCAAAACCCACAAAATTCATGCTTTTATTTTTATAAAATTATACATATTTCAAATACCCATTATTATTGCATTTTTGAATTATTCGCAATTTTTTGGAAATTTTGATATAAATTTTGTATTTAATTACTTTTAAAATTATTCCCCATAATTATTATTTTTGGGCCTAATTATTTTTAATTAGGGGATAAAAACACCCATATTTAATTTTGGGGTATTTATTTTATGATAATATAAATAGCTGCAGATTTTATTTATTTTTATAAAAATTTTAGAAAAATAGAAAGAAGTCAAGAACATATCTTTGGGGGTGAAAATTTCTCCTTCAACTTTGATTGATGATTCCAGAAGCTAAACTGATCTGATTTTGACGCTCAAATAGTCGATTTGAAGCTTGTAATCTGTTCCACCTCGTGATGCTACCCGTTTTGTCTAAGGTTAATCGAATTTTAATTCAATTTTTGTTAAGAATCGTCAATAGTTGGGTGTTTCTACTGTGATGATTTTCAGATTATTTTGATTACAGATTATGATTGTACGTGTTTTGAGGATGATTTTCATATAGAGCTTGTTAAATTTGGTTCAGTATATGTTGAAAACGAGTTTTGGCTTCTTAAAATTTTTAGAATAGATTTTTTTTTTCAGTTTGATTAAGTGTTCTTGATTGTTTTTGATACCTGGAATAGATTATACTTGTTGTAAGGGTGATTTTGGTACCAATATCTTTGAATTTGGTGTTGAATCGAAAGGAATGAATTACAGGCAAAATTGAACTCGTTATGTATTGGGACTCGCCGGACTCTGGCGAAGTCGCTGGTTTCTGGGCTCAAACCCAGTTTCCGGCGTAGCTTTCATCTTCCAAAAATCAGTATTCCATTTCTATAAATGTTTCTAGAATTCTTTTTAAAATTTAAATCAAAATTCTCTTTTCAAATTCTAAAAAAATCATTTTTTTTAATTTTAAAAATCATTTACTTAGTATTTTTTAAAATTCTAAAAATTAATTACTAAATTATTTTTAATTTCAAAAATTATTTTCTTTTATTATTTTCAAAAATCCAATTCGATTTAATTATTTATCATTTATTTTAGTTAATTATTTATGAATTTAATGAATAGATTAATTCATTTAATCAATTAATTTTATTTATAAATAGTTAAATAAAACGTCAATTACTTATCATTAATTCAAATAATTCCTAAAAATTACTTTTAAGCTTTTAAAAATTATATATTGGTATTCAAAAATCAATTATTTTTATTATTAATTGATTTATTCCCATTTATTCTTATTTTATTCGTAATAAATAAACCGTTCGTCCATTTAATACGACACGAATGCGTATAAACTCAGAAAAATATTCCGTTTTCAGTAAAAGTACTTTTGAGACTTAATTTCTTTTGTATTGTAAGGTCATTTGATTTGTAAGCTATTTTGAGTGGGTATATGATCGATAAATTTTGTTATTGACCCGATTTCAATTCTAAAAGCACTGAGACCTATCTTTTGACGACCTGACTTATGTGTTACATGAAATATGTGATTACGGGTTATATGAATAATATGATTACGTATTATGTGATACGCATGCTATCTGTTTACAGTTTTAAAATGATATGATTAGTTATAAAGGATCGGGTAGATGTTAAGATGTATAGTTACGTCGATTGAGTTTGGTTCTGTAAATTAAGATAGTCCTTTTGTTTATGGAATTGAGTAGAAGGAGTGCAGTCAAGTGTTAGACGAATTCAGTAGCCAGCAATTATAAGCCAGAGTTATAGTGAGAAGTTATCAAGCATACCAGGCAAGTTTTTTGTACTATTCTAATTTCAGAATAGTTTAACCTTTTATTTAGCAGATTGTTTAATCATTATCATGCAAGTATGTCTTCCCTATTCTAAGTTTAGAATAGTTAAACATTTTATATTTTTCTACAAAATTACTCTACACAGTGGAACTTTTAGATGGGATTAGTGAATAACAAAATGTTCTAGTTATTTCTCCATCAGTTGTTGAGATTACTCCGGATCATGTGAAATGGGGAGTTATATTGTTAAGGATGTTATTTGATTCGGCTCCTTCGATCAAAATGTTTTATGTATTGGATGAATGCGTAAGTGACCGGGGTGGACGGTCCAGCGGAGGGCTATGTATTATTGAAATATTATGATACAACTTGTGCCATAGGTAGATATCATGTTTTGGGACATGTTTCTACGAACCATGATCTAATGCTATCACACAGGCTGATCAGCATGTGATAGTACGTTCGTCGGTGAAAGATTCTAATCTAAAAATTATCGTTTATTGTTTATAGCTTGTTTAGATTTAATTGTTGATCAAACATCACTGGTTATATCCTATTATTCAGATATTATCAAAATATGGTTTATCATTTCAAGCATACACTTTATACTACTTGCTGAGTATTTCTTTCGCTCATACTTATTTATTATTCTAATCTTTCAGCTAAATCATAGCAATATTGAGTTCGAGGTTTCGTCAGGAGTTGTGTACTTGTAGATAGTTTGGTGTGTTTCCAGGTAGACTGTCTTGGGACGCTTGACTAGTCTAGAGGTTTGTAATAAAAATTTGAATGGTTTGTAAAACTAACTAGACTTATTGCATGTAATAACATTTGGTTTGCATTAACGCCTGTTTCATACTATAACGTGATCGATCCAGTTGCATGCAAAGGGTCATATTTATTATTTTAATTCCACTGTGCCTATTATATTGTGGTTTATCGGTTAGTGACTCCCAAATCTAGACCCCGGATTTGGAGGGCGTAACAGGTTGGTATCAGAGCTACAAGTTATGGTCACTGAAACAGGCTTTGGGTTGTCTTAAGTAAGTCATAGGAAGATCATATAAGATAAGCGCGTGTAGTTTAACTCTTATAGAGTTAAGTATAGGTTATAGGGTTTGTTTATAGCTTAGTTGTTCAAGTTCCCTGTTTTGCATTTAGCTTTAGGCTTCGGTGCCATTGCTTTGCTATTTTGTTGGTTTCTGAGGATAGTAAGAAGTGATGAAAGAGGTTGGAAGGTTGTGTTACAACCCTATCCACCATTTGTTGGTTATTTTGAGTAAGAGTTGGAAGGTTTGGAGAATTTTTCATGAATTTTCTTTGTGTTATTATTCTTGAGATAGTAAGAAGGATTATGTGATAATCATGTCGCATGTGTTAATATGGTAACAAGTTTATGATATTTAAAAAAAAGAGGTAATGTGTGAGAATTTGATATGTTAAAGGACTGCTCCATAATTGACCCAATACTTGACTGATTATTATATACGTTGCTTGTTTTCTTACCAGAATAATGGCGCCAAAGAGAAGGAGTAATTCAGGGGAGGATCGTACCGAGAGTCGTACAGATCCAATGATTGTCCAGATGTTGGGACTGATGTAGCAACAGGTGTTGCATCTCACGCAGCAACAACAACAGCAGCAGCAACAACCAGCAGCACCACCTGCGGTGACTTTTAAACAATTTCAAGCGGTGAAACAACTTGAGTTTAAGGGAAGTGCAAACCCCGTGGAAGCCAATGCATGGCTTAAAAAGATTGAGAAAGCTTTTGACTTAGTCAGAGCAGAAGCTGAACATAAGACCAAGTTTTCCAGTTACTTCCTGAAGGGTGAGGCAAACCATTGGTGGGAATCCATGCGAGCGTTGGAAGGAGGTGAGTTTGTAACTTGGGAAAGGTTTACAGAGCTATTTCTGGAGAAGTATTTCCTGAGGTATATGAAGAACAAAATGGAGATTATGTTTTTGAATCTGAAACATGGAGATCTTAGTGTCGCTGAGTATGAGGCTAAGTTTAATGAATTGGCAAGGTTTGTGCCTGATCAAGTTGATACAGATGAAAAGAAAGCAAGAAGGTTTGAACAAGGATTTAAATTTTGGATTCACAACAGAGTGGCCATGTTTGAGTTGACTTCTTATGTGGCAGTAGTTCAAAAAGCTATGGTGATTGAAAGTAGAAGTGACATGTCTCAGAGAGAAAAGGATGGAAAGAAAAGGAAAATAGAAACCTTAGAAGGAGGATATCAGTAGGGTAATTTCCAAGGTCGTTTTATTAAAAGGCCAGAAAATCAAGGTAACAAGAATGTGGGATTCAGAAGATCACAACCAGGAAATGGAGGACAGGTCAGCCGTTTTCAGAATTCAAATCAACAGAGGTCTAATCCTCCACCAATACTGGATTACCAGTTTTGTGGTAGAAAGCACTTTGGGAATTGTAATGCCAATGTGACATATTTCAAGTGTGGCAGGAAGGGACACTTTGCTAATATGTGTCGGAATCCGACCCATGGTCAGAATTTGGGGGCAGTTTGTTATAAGTGTGGAAAGCCAGAGCATATTGCCATAAATTGCCCAATACAAGGTGTGACGAGTAACACACCAAGGATTGCAGGTGCTCCATCTCAGGGTGTGCCAAGGATTGAAGGACCACCAGCTCAACCCAAAGCCAGAATATTCAATATGACTATGAAGGATGCTGTTCAGAGTTCCGACGTGGTTGCAAGTACGCTTACAGTCAACTCCGTAGATGATAAAGTTTTAATTGATTCTGGAGCTACAAGGTCATTTATTTCTAAAGATTTGTCAATAAACTGCATTGCAAAGTTGAATTGTTAGAACAAGCATTAATGATAAAATTAGCTAATAAACACCAAGTTCCCGTCGACTGAGTGTGCCTGAGGTCTGACATTGAGATAAAAGGACATCATTTTTATGCCAACTTGATATCTTTTCAGTTGGGAGAATTTGATGTTATCTTAAGAATGGATTGGTTGTCAGAGAATAACGCTCAAATTGATTGTAAGAATAGGAAAGTGAGACTTCAAACATTGGATAATAAGAAGAAGGTGATGTTTTGAGAGAGTAAGCAGGAAAAGAAGTTCTTAACGATAGCTCTGGAAAAGTAGTTATTGCGTCAGAATTGTGAGGCGTATTTGGCCCATGTGATAGACACCAGCAAAGAAGTTCCAGCATATATAAGAAGCAATTCCAGTTGTCAATGAGTTTCCAGATGTCTTCCCAGACGATCTTCCCGGATTACCTCCCGATAGAGAGATTGAGTTTGTGATTGATTTATCACCCAGAACAGAACTTATCTCTAAAGCTCCGTATCAGATGTCACCAGTGGAGATGAAATAGTTAGCAACTCAACTGTAAGATCTTTTGGAGAAAGGAGTTATAAGACCCAGTGTATCCCCGTGGGGTGCACCAGTTTTGTTCATCAAGAAGAAAGACGGAAGTATGCGACTGTGTATTGAATATCTAGAATTGAATAAGCTGACCATTAAGAACAAGTATCTATTGCCAATGATTGATGATTTATTTGATCAATTGAAAGGCATTGTATGGTTTTCTAAGATTGATTTAAGATCCGTATATCATCAACTGAAGATCAAGCCAGAAGACATTCTTAAGGCAACATTTAGAACCATATATGGACATTATGAGTTCTTGGTAATGGCATTTGGATTAACAAATGCACCACCAGCTTTCATGGACCTAATGAATCGAGTATTCAAGAAGTATTTGGATAAATTCGTGATTGTGTTCGTAGATGACATTCTAATCTATTCCAAGATGGAAGAAGAGCATGCATGGAATTTGAGGATAGTTCTGGAGATACTGCGACAAGAGTCGTTGTACGCAAAATTTTCAAAGTGTGAGTTTTGGTTAAAAGAAGTACAATTTCTTGGACACGTAATTAGCAATAAAAGAGTGGAAGTGGATCCATCAAAAATCAACAGGGAGAGACCAAAAACACTAGCAGAAGTAAGAAGTTTCATGGGATTGGTAGGTTACTACATAAGATTTGTGCAAGATTTTGCGAAAATAGCTACGACACTGATAAAGCTCACCAGAAAGAACCAGAAATTTGATTGAGATGATAAGTGTGAAGAGAGTTTTCAGGAAACAAAGAACATATTAGTATCTTATCCAGTGCTAGTCTTACTAGATGATCAAGGAAATTTTGTGATCTATCGTGACCCATCGTATAAAGAATTAGGATGTATTTTGATGCATCATGACAAAGTGATAGCCTACGCTTCAAGACAACTGAAACCAAATGAAGAGAAGTATCCAACTCATGATCTGGAATTGGAAGCTATAGTATTTGCATTGAAGATATGGAAGCATTATCTTTATGGAGAGAAGTGTGAGATCTACACTGACCACAAGAGTTTAAAGTATATTTTCAACCAGAAGGAATTGAACATGAGACATAGATGATGGCTCGAATTGATCAAGGATTATAACTGTAACATCAACTATCATCCAGGCAAAGCAAATATGGTGGCAGACGCTTTGAGCAGAAAAGAAAGGCTAAATATGATCACTTCATCTGAGGAATTGATCAAGGAATTTGAGAAGCTTCAATTAAAGGTCAGTATTTCAAGCATGTCTACAGATATGTTGTGTGCTATAACTTTTCAACCAGTACTGTTACAGAAGATAAGAAGATGTTAGGAAGAAGTCATGAGCCATGAACGAGACAAGTTAACAGGAGAAGAGATAGGGATTCAAAAGGATGATAAAGGGATATTAATATTTTCCTCCAGAATATGGATACCTAACGTGGCCGAGCTGAAAGATGAAATTCTTCGAGACGCTCATAATTCCAGATATTCAATTCATCCCGGAAGTACAAAGATGTAAAGAGACTTAAGAGAAAACTTTTTGTGGCCAAATATGAAGAAAGAAATTGCGGAATGGGTAAGTAAGTGTTACACTTGCCAGCGAGTCAAAGCAGAACATCAAAGGCCCAGTGGACTGTTACAGCCATTGGATATTCCAGAATGGAAGTTGGAACGTATTGCGATGGATTTTATAGTAGGATTACCGAGGACGAAAGCCAATCATGATGCTATTTGGGTTATTATTGATAGATTGTCTAAGTCAGCATATTTTCTTTCTATCAATGAGAGATTCTCCTTGGATAAATTGGTTCGGTTATATCTGAAGGAAATTGTGGTTCGATATGGAGTTCTAGTATCCATAGTTTCAGACAGAGATCCTCGATTTAATTTAATATTTTGGAGGAGTTTTCAAGATTTTCTCGGAACAAAGTTGAATATGAGTACCGCGTATCATCCGCAGATAGATGGTCAAAGTGAACGGATAATTCAGACTATAGAAGATATGCTAAGACTGCATGCTCTATATTTTGAAGAAAGTTGGGATGAACATTTGCCATTAGTTGAGTTCTCCTACAACAACAATTATCATGTCAGTATTGGAATTCCTCCTTATGAAGCCTTGTACGGTAGAAGATGCAGATCTCTAATATGTTAGGATGGAGTTGGTGAGAGAAAGATTTTGGGTCCAAAATTGATCCAGCAGACAAAAGAAAAAGTAGAAATCATTCAGAAAAGATTAGTGGCAGCTCAAGATTGTCAACGCAAATATTTTGATCCTCCCAGAAAGGATATAGAATTTGAAAATGGTGAAGCAGTGCTATTGAAGATTTCACCTTGGAAAGGTTTATCAAAATTTGGGTAGAAAGGAAAGCTGAGTCCGCGTTATATTGGCTGTTTTGAGATTTTGAGGCGTGTGGGAAAGGTCGCTTACGAGCTAGCCTTACCACCACACATGCTACATATCCACAACGTGTTCCATGTGTAAATGTTAAAGCGTTATTTTCCTGATTGCAATCATGTGATAGAATATGAGCCGATTGAGATTCAGCTAGACTTGTCTTTTGTAGAGTGATCGGTACAGATTTTAGACCGGCATGAGAGAGTTCTTAGGCTTAAGTCTGTGTCATTAGTGCGAGTCTTGTGGAGGAATCCCAAGGTTGAAGAATCGACTTGGGAGTTGGTAAGCGAAATGCGATCCAGGTAACTTGTTTTCCTAGGCTGATTCTGAGGACAGAATCCTGTTAAGGTGGAAGGATGTAATATGCGGGAAAGTTATGTGAATATTTTGTGTTAAATAAATAAATAAATAAATATAATGTGTGTTATGAGTTTAAAATGATCATTTCTAAGTTATGGCATGTTATAACTGTTATTTATGTTCTCGTGTGGACCAGAAAATTTTTCGATTAATTATTATGTATTTAAACTGCATTTATATGACTTGAACTACAATTTGGATGCATGTTTATTAGCTTCTTTGTCCAGGTACTCGTTTTATCTCATTTTACGCGGGTTTGAATGTATTTTATGTGTTTCCGGGGTTTTATGTTAATTTAGGAATCGTTTCTATTTTTTAAAAATAAACAGACCAGGACACTACCATAACGTCAAAGCCCACAAAATTCACGTTTTTATTTTTATAAAATTATACATATTTCAAATACCCATTATTATTGCATTTTTGAATTATTCATGATTTTTGGGAAATTTTGATATAAATTTTGTATTAAATTACTTTTAAAATTATTCCCCAAAATTATTATTTTTGGACCTAATTATTTTAAATAGGGGATAAAAACACCCTTATTAATTTTGGGGTATTTATTTTATGATAATATAAATAGCTGCAGATTTTATTTATTTTTATAAAAATTTCAGAAAAATAGAAAGATGTCAAGAATATATCTTTGGGGGTGAAAATTTCTCCTTAAACTTTGATTGATGATTCCAGAAGCTGTATTGATCTGATATTGACGCTCCAATAGTCGTTTGGAAGCTCGTAATCTGTTCCACCTCGTACTGCTATCCGTTTTATCTGAGGTTAATCAAATTTTTATTTCAATTTTTGTTCAGAATCGTCAATAATTGGGTATTTCTGTTGTGATGATTTTTGGATGATTTTGATTACTGATTATGATTGTACGTGTTCTGAGAATGATTTTCATACATAGCTTGTTAAATTTGGTTCAGTATTTTTTAAAAACAAGTTTTGGTTTTTTAAATTTTTTGGAATTGATTTTTTCAGTTTGATTAAGTGTTCTTGATTGTTTTTGAGACCTGGAATATATTATACTTGTTGTAAGGGTGATTTTCGTACCAAAATCGTTGAATTTGGTGTTGAATCGAATGAAAATGGAGTATTGGCCGGATTTAGCTTGAGCTCGCCGGGAAATATGGCCGTGTGAGTCGGCCTTTGGATTCTGGCAAGCTGACGTTGATGCTACGTTTATAATCAAGGCTATGGGATCGAAAGGAATGAATTATAGGCGAAATTGAACTCGTTCTGTAGAGTTTTGGCCCTGATTGGGACTCGCCGGACTCCGGTGAAGTCACCGGTTTCTGGGCTCAAACCCAGTTTCTGGCGGAATTTCAACCTGGATCCGGCCTGTTCTTCGTGGCCCATTTAAGTTATTTTCCCAACCCGGTTTTGATCTTCCAAAAATCAGTATTCCATTTTTAAAAATGTTTCTGGAATTTTTTTTAAAATTTAAATCAAAATTCTCTTTTCAAATTCTAAAAAAAAATCATTTATTTTAGTTTTCAGTAAAAATACTTTTGAGACCTAATTTATTTTGTATTGTAAGGTCGTTTGATTTGTAAGCTATTCTGAGTCGGTATCTGATCGATAAATTTTGTTATTGACCCGATTTCAATTCTAAAAGCACTGAGACCTATCTTTTGACGATCTGACTTATATGTTACATGAAATATGTGATTATGGGTTATATGAATAACATGATTACGTATTATGTGATATGCATCTTATCTGTTTATAGTTTTAAAATACCATGATTCGTTATAAAGGATCAGGTAGATGTCGAGACGTATAGATACGTCGATTGAGTTTGGTTCTGTCAATTAAGATAGTCCTTTTGTTTATAGAATCGAGTAGTAAGGAGCGCAGTCAAGTGTTAGACGAATTCAGTAGCCAGCAGTTATAAACCAGAGTTATAGTGAGAAGTTATCAAGCATACCAGGAAAGTTTTCTCTCCTATTCTAATTTCATAATAGTTTAACCTTTTATTTAGAAGATTGTTTAATCATAATCATGCAAATATGTCTTCCCTATTCTAAGTTCAGAATAGTTAAACGTTTTATATTTCGCTACAAAATTACTCTATACAGTGGAACTTTGAGATGAGATTAGTGAATAACTTATTATTCTAGTTATTTCGCCATCAGTTGTTGAGATGACAACGGACCATGTGAAATGGGGAGTTATATTGTTAAGGATGTCATTTGATTCAGCTCCTTTGATCAAAATGTTTTATGGATTGGATGAATGCGTAAGTGATTAGGGCGGACGGTCCAGCAGAGGGCTATGTATTATTGAAATATTATGATACAACTTGTGCCATAGGTAGATATATTGTCTTTTATTTGAGTACTCTTATTTTGGGACATGAATCTACGAACCATGATCCAGTGCTATCACATGGGCTGATCAGCATGTGATAGTACGTCCGTCGGTGAAAGATTCCAATCTAAAATTTATTGTTTATTGTTCATAGCTTGTTTAGCTTTGATTGTTGATCAAACATGACTGGTTATATCCTGTTATTCAGATATTATCAAAATGCGGTTTATTATTTCAAGAATACTACTTGTTGAGCATTTTTTTGCTCATACATGTTTATTATTCTAATCTTTCAGTTAAGTCAGAGCAGAATTGAGTTCCAGGTTTCGTCAGGAGTTGTGTACTTGTAGATATTTTTTGTGTTGTAGACTGTCTTGGGATGCTTGACTAGTCTAGAGGTTTGTAATAAAAAACTGAATGGTTTGTAAAACTAAATAGACTTATGGCTTGTAATAACTTTTGTTTTGTATTAGGGCATGTTTCATACTATAACATGTGATCGATCCAGTTGCATGCAAGGGGTCATATTTATTATTTTAATTCCATTGTACCTATTATATTATGGTTTATCGGTTATTAACTCCCAAATCTAGACCCCGGATTTGGAGGGCGTGACAACTTAACCCACTAGTATAATTTAGAAAAGAAGTATACTAGGCCAACGATTCAATAACATAACTAATATTTACATATATATATATATATATAACTTTAAACAATATAACTTACCCGAGTTCCACAAACCCTGGACAACCCTTTTTATAATAGCCAAATTTTTTTCTCTCCCGAATTAAACGGCTAAACAACGCCCGTTATTCCTCACTGGAAGGTTGAATTTAAAGTAGGCAAGTATGAGCAGAAGAAATTCTCAGCAACTTCAGTATAGCATATATATATAGTCTTTTGATAAAAACAACATTTTCAATGGAGCAGAATATTTAAAATCATAATTGCTGGACTAGAAAATTTAGTTAAAAAATCCTGTAATTATTTCCTCCATTTTATTCAAATCTTTTTTATATTTTTCAGCAAAAATGCTCCAGCAATACTGTAAATCTAGACGAGAATAAAACTCATAAACATTGTTTATGAGAATATCATAAATGATAATATGAATATATCTCTTTCTGAAAAGTTATAAGAAAAAAATATTTGAAATCATTGAGAATTAAGAATTAAGAACTAGAAATCCATAAAACTAGCATGCTCTTTTAAAACGAAACACAATTCATAGATTAATGAATACCAGAGTTCAATTTGAGTATGTTATCTTTCACTGGAATAAACCAATCGTAAACAATTCAAAAACTTTTAGATTAATCAGCATAATTAGATACATTGGATGTTCAACGGGTGAAGATAGCTGATCAGTCTATCAATCACCAGAAAGCTCTAAACGGCCATCCAGAATAGGTGTTCTGGAACTTAAAGACCGGATTGGTCTTTAATATATTGGACTAATCGGTTAAAACAGTTTGCACAACCAACTTAGCCTTTTACGCCTCCATGCTGGGCCGTTACTGAATAACGGACCTCTTACGTAACTCCAATAAAATATCTAATTCATTTTATTCCAGTTCAAAGATTCAATTGATTTTACTTATCTCTTTCCACTTTTCATGACATAGGTGAACAAAATGAAATCACAACATGACTTCAAATCACAATTTAGTAACGAGAAATTACTAAATACTTCCGGATCAAACACTATTTAGAGATAGGTAATCCACAAGTTATTTTCCCCTAAAACAACATTAAATAAAATAGAATTTCCAAAATAGGGGATACGTAACCTAAATCATTTTGATAAAGTGTGAATACGTTAAGCAAACAATGCAATCATGTTTTTTCAGAATACTGAACCATAAAAGATATGGTCAGAGGTACTTGCGTCATTTATAAAAGCAGGGATAAAACATTTACAGAAGAATTGTTTGTAAAACATTGATATGATTGTGGTAAAAGGAAGTACTTTGAAACAAAAAGGTATTAGGACAAAGTTACTTGCCTAATAGGATTTAAAGAAAATATTACTTGAACGATAAGTGAAGATAGAGATACTTGCCTTTGGTGTTTAGCAGTTACTCACACTCGCAATTACACGGTCATCTCAGTCTGACATCTCATGACCTTACTATCATTCTATTTCAATATGTTGCTCCTGCGATTGCTAGAAGCTAAATATTCAACACCATTCTATTTCACTCTTATCCAACGTCTGGTTCTTATCTTCTCGAACGATCCAACTCTATAATTTAAAGAGACGCTTTAATCATCTAAGCGATAATTATCCGACGAACTTCGCGTCAAAACTTTATCGCCTACCCACACGATATCCCACACATAAAGATAACAGTCAAACATAAGACTCTTGAACCACGTACGTGCGTAATTCAGATAGCATGTAAACACATAATTCACATAACACGTAATTCGTATAACACGTAATTCAAATCGTCACAACACTCGACTTGGTGTGTTTAAAACAGAAATCGAGCCGAAATACGACTTTTTTAACAAATAAGCGACTCAGAATAGTTTCCAAAACAAGCAACCTTTAGAAATGAAAGGATTTATATTTCAAAAGTATTTTTAATGAAAGCGAAATATTTTTCTGAGTCTAGACGCGTTCGTTTTGTATTAAACGGACAAACGGTCTATTTTCTATGAATAAAATAAGAACAATTCAATTAATAATAATATTAATTGATTATTCAATATCTCTATATATTTTAAAAAGCTTAAAATAATTTTAGAATATTTTTGGCTTAATTATAAATAATTATGTTCCATTTAACTTTTTGTGAATAAAATGAATTGATTAAAAGAATTAATCAATTATTTAAATCATAAATAACTACTCAAACTAAATTATAAATAATTAAATCAAACAATGATTTTCGAAAATAATAAAAGATAATAATTTTAGATTGAAATAAATATTTTTTTAAAAGAATTCAAAATAGCGTCTTTGTAAAATAGACTTTTTTCCGGAGTCAGTACCCCGCAAAATCAATCTCAAACATTACCATCCAACTATACTCTAATAAAATTAATAAATTTAAAACACATAAAAAATTATATTTGCACGTATAAACACGTCTGAAATGAAAAATACGACCACCTGTGTGGCGCCCTCCAAATCCGGGTCAGAAGTTTGGGGTCCACACATACACACCTTAATTATAACATGCTTATAACAATAATAAAGATAATAATAATATGCAGTGACCCTACTTACCAACTACCACGGATCGCAACAGGTTAAAGTATGCACACAAGCCACACACACACACTTATATTATAAACGCCTAAATCCCAACTATTCAAACTTACAAATGAATATTAAACATTATTACAAACTTCATAAACTTAAACTATTCCAAAAGCTGTCAGCTAGCTTAACTTGATCAACCTGGACCTCTAGCTCTCGCACTGGATTGGGGATCCTCGCTACTAATAGGTTCCTTCTTAACTAGAAAAGAACATAAACAACATCACACAAATGAGCTAACTAGCTCAGCAAGTCACATTGACAAGACTGAGAATAATGATCATCAAGTGAAAAGAGTTATGGTATCAAGTGAACAATGAATAATGATTTAGAATTGGATATTATATTTTTATTTTAAAAACCAAGGTTAGGCTGCTGATCAGTCACGCACTAACCCCGAGCAAGCCACACAGCTCTGCTCTAATTACTGGATCCAATGCACACATTGGCCTAACTTGACCACCAATCTGGTCTGACCATGAATCTGGTCCACAATTTTATAAAACAATCCAATTCTAACATAATAATAGAATAAATAATATAAAGCAGTAAACAAAATCATAAGCAACTTTGGATTCCCAATAATGAGATGGTTCCAATTTTTACAAATGAAATATGGCTATCAAATGGTGAAAGAAATGGATAACAAAAGAATCAAAGTTTCAAGGTTATAAGGATTTGGTTTTTCAGAGCATAAGGTACAAGGGTTTGAATATGTAAACAATCTGATTCAGTGTTTGGTATTTAGTTTGCATGTATTTGTGGAGTAGTATCGTATATCTGTGGTTCGTATTCGGGGATTTAACAATCAATGGTTCAAAAAGAATAAGGTTTACGGCTCAAAGATCAATAGCTCGAATCAAGGTTTAGGGTTCAGTGCTTCAAATCACTTGCAATATAGGATTATCAATAAACTACAATATATCTCGTGAAAGTTCAGAACACTTGTCTGGTACTAGTTTGCTATACTTCACCAATTTCCAATCACAATCTCCTACTCCTCAACTATCTGTTTCCCTTTCCCACGCCTTGCCTCTTCTGCTCACATAACATAAGTATCTATCAATACTCAACTCATACGATTCTGTTTTACCCTTCGTTTTACCCAAATTCGACTAACGGATTGAAACTTATGCTAAAAACAAGTAAACACTGAACATATAGACCGACAGTCAAACAAACAAGTCACATATAGCACATAGCATGTCAGACAATCAATGAAGCTTCATTTATAAGGAAGTCTCGGGTCATAAACAGTCTTTCGGGTATTTAATATGATTTTTAATACATTTTTCGGAGTCAAAATGGGTCGTTGGGTAGGTTTTAAAGCAATAAACAGGGTTCGGTTGGCCACATCTAGCTTCAAAATAATTTTCTAAGAATTATCGAGCCTTGAAAATAAATTAAAATATTATTTTAAGGCTCGAAACTATTTTTCGGAATTTTTAAATCATTAATAAATAATTAAATATAATTAAATAATTAATTAAAAATCAATTAATAATTAATTAAATCAATTAATCAATTAATTTTCGAATTAATTGATCAATTAACTAAAATTAATTAACTAATTAATTCAGATTTATTTTTAAATTAAAAATAATTTTTGGAATTAAAATAATAATTTTTGGAATTTTCAAAAATTAAAAATGAATTTTTATAATTAAAATAAATAGAAAATATGATTTTTAAATAATTTATAAACAGGAATCCTAAATTTGCAAGTTCTGGAAACCTGGGGGACCAAACTGTATCGTTTTTAAAACTAGAGGGGCCCGTTTGCAATTTTGCCAGCCCTGCCGTCGACTTCGCCGTAGTGTGGCCGGAGAACACGATCCCGGCCACCTCAGGCCACCAAACTCTCCAGAATTAAAGCACAGACCACCAAGAACTTATACCAGTAATCAAAACACATAACCTATTTCAGAATTGGCCGGAAAATGCTCAAGAAACTCGCCTGTTTCCGGCGAGCCCGACGAAAACTTTAAGATACAACTCCCTTCGAACCAGGGATCTTCTGTTAATGAGCTATACACCAATCGATTGCAAATTTCAAGGGGAAGAAAACCCACCCATCTAGAACATCTAATAACCCCCGGAACAAAAATCCCTAAATTTCAATTAAGAACATTCATACGGGTTATAAACCCTTATTTCAAAATTCGAAAATCAAACTCAATTTTGAACATGTTATTGAACTCCAAATCAGTCATATGACATATCAAAATCATCAGGAAAACAAGCTCTACAACATGCAAGCATTAAATCATTCAAACAATCATCCGTACAAAAATTCAATTTTTAATCAAAATAATTCGAAATTAATAAAAATTATAGAAAATAAACCTTTGATTCTGCAGTGATATGAAGCACAGATTCTGATAGTACTCCTTAAACCCTTCGATTTGGTTGCTCGAGCTTTCCAAACAAAAATCAATAACACCTCCGATTTGCAGTTTGATTCTTGGAAGGTTATATGAATATAAGTATTTTCTCTGTAAAATTATATAATTACTGTTTGCAAATGATTTTCGGTACGAAATAAAATACGGTAAAGGCTATTTATAATTACGAAAATTTAGTATCCCGTTGGATCATTCTTGATATAAAATAGTACGTTTATTTATAAAAACAGATCCTAACGGTTCTGGTTTTCGGGATAATTATCTAAATATGTACAATTTGTACTGTGGTCTTGGTCTTAGCGCCTGGTTACACATATTACGAGGTGATAATTATAATAGTTTAATAAAAAGATCCCATTTATCGAAAATACGAGTTTTATTGATTTACCGAAATGAATAATGTATCGAAAATATTGCGCCAGGACCCGCACATGACAAACCGTACGCTGGATCGAAAAAGTCGAAACATGGAAAATGCTCGAAATATTACAATTAGTCTAGGAAGGAGTTCTCGGAAGAGTTTTGGGTTATAAAAACGTAAAAATGAGTGAAGTCGGCTGGTTCCCAATTATATAAAATAGTTTATAATTACTCGGAAAAAGAATTTATAAAATCCATAAATTTCCTATAAAATCATAAATCAACATAAAAATAAATAGGAAGATATGACAATTATCTATATTTTATTTTGGACATATAAAAATTAAAATACTCAATTTATATTATTTTTAAACATCCAAGCACATATACCACTTAACAAATAATTCACATAATAAATACTGAACATGCATAATATTTATTTATTAGCAAAAATAATTACACGATATATCCCAAATATTACATCCTTCCCCCTTAAAAGGATTCTGTCCTTAGAATCTCCTAAGAAAACAAATGAGGGTACTTTTCTCTCATATCACTTTCTAACTCCCAGGTTGACTCTTCAACCTTTGGGTTTCTCCACAGTACTCTTACTAATTTTACCACTTTATTCCTAAACACTTTCTCTCTTTCTTCTAGAATCTCTATCGGACTCTCTGCATATGATAAATCTGTTTGAAGTTCTACTGGCTCATATTCGATTACATGCCTGGAGTCTGGATTATACTTCTTAACCATCGATATGTGAAAAACATTGTGAATGTGCTTCATGTGCGGAAGTAACGCCAACTCGTAAGCTACTTTATCAACACACTTTATAATCTCAAAAGGCCCGACTTATCTAGGGCTCAGTGTAACACCCCCAAATCCGGGGTCAGGGATCCGGGTTGTCACGAGTTCCAATTCCCTTAACAACTCTTAATCTTAATAAACAACCAACCACTGCGTACTATGACCCCACAATATACACACACACGCCACAAGTTATAGTCTCAGAGATGAATACCAAAACTAACACAAGTCATTTTATTCCACAATTATAAGTCATTATACCACAAAAGGGTTTTTGAATAAATTAACATTTCCTTGCCATTATTACCATTCATATAGATACATAAGTCTGGTGCATCAAAAGTTGAAAGCCTAGCCTATTGGTAATTCCTATCTCAGCTACTGCGGCATCAACACCTCCAGAAAACTGCGGAACGTTTCCTAACCGCTTGCGAATTGGGAGCTTGGTCCTGTTCATCTTTTCTATCTGTTGTTGTGTGATGAAAGAAGAAAGCAAGGGTGAGCAACAAGCCCACTGAAATAATATGTATAATAATTAATAATATATGAGCATTCTCATAGTAATCATGAAAGTCTTGGTCAAGTAAAAATGAACCAAGTTTGTTATCTTAACACGACCAAGTCACAAAATATTCAGTATATATATACATATATACTTTTCACAATCTTTGAAATCCTCTGACATGTATAATATACACAGAGTTCCAGTTTATAACTTGTATAAAATATCGTTGCAAGGTGATCTTATATATCTAACCGTGTCTCAACGTCTTTCTGAAAATCTTTGTCATGCATAAGATAATCATTAACTAGATATAAGTTGAAAAGATGAAGTTAGAAGATACTCCAATATACTTATATCTTTTCCGAATACTACTTGAACTACCACCGTTCAAGGTATAATCAGTTTCAAAAGTTCATCACACAGATGAGACTACAAGATAAGATTTGAATAGATTCAATCTTTGAAATATTATTGAATGAAATGAAGTTACGAAATACTTCACTAAGTCCCGATATATATATATACACCTATATATATACATTTCATACACCCCTTGAAAAGCTCTGTTATGAAAATTATAAACAGAGTTACAATATCCAATGAATTTGGAAAGGAGAAAACCTTGGCACAAACCTGATATCTTGCTGATCAGGCAAAGATACCAATAAGTAACATTTTCTACTAGTAGATGGATGAATCCCCTACCGATCATCACCCTGGCCTCATTAGGACCTTGTGCTGGAACGCCACCCGGCATCTTACGCATTGATGGGCTGCCACCCAGCCACTTACAATTTGATAGACCGTACCCCGGCCTGTCGCTTATGCCGACTCAATTAGATGGACTTACTTCCCGAGCGTTGGGTAAGTAATCAATTTATTTATCAAAACAGCAACCTTGTTGCGAATATAAAATACAACACATAGCTGGATCCCTCAATTTTTAAGCGAGTATTTAAATCCCCTTCGAAAGGAAGATCTTAAATTTGAAAACGAGTTTTGGGATCCGCTCTAACTTTTAAAATCATTTTGAAGACTTGAAAACATTTTTAAGAATGTTTGGAGTAATGCTGATTTAATAAAATAAATCAGTCCCAATATATTAGAAAATATCTGAATATTATTATTTAAATAATATTCCCATAAAGAATAATCTTTATAAAAAAAATTGAAGTAGAAGTTCTAAAACTCATACTTGAAATGAATATTAAATAACCAAAGATATACTTATATGAAAGTACGATTTTTATTTGAATAATCAAAATTAAGTTTGATTATCGAAACATTATTCTTTAATAAAATAAAGAATATTATTTAATAAAAGAAGCGCAGTCATAAGTTCTCGAATGAATATTCAAAATAATATTCATTAAATAAAGTAAGCGGAGTCATAAGTCCTCGAATGAATATTCAAAATAATATTCATTAAATAAAATAAAGCTATCGAATAAACCTTATTCGATTAATATTTTTTGAAAACTATATATATATATATAAATATATATATATATATATTATACTCGGGAACATTGACTCCCGGTTTAGAAAATGTTCACCTTTGGGTCCCCTATACTAAGGGTATACACAACTACTGCTTATCTCTCGCATAGATATTATGCAACTTATAAGCATTTGAATCAACAATTAGATATCAAGATTACGAAATAGGCATGCATATATACCATATCAGCATGCTCCAATATATCGCAAGATTTGCTAATAACAATCATGCACTTATCACAAGATAATGCATATGCATATATACATCACAACAACAGTATAACGGGTAGAAAACTTGCCTGAGTGCTCTGAGGTAGACTTAAGCTTAGACTGGGTCCGGTAACCTATGAACAACAACATAAACCAGAATTAAACCACGGTCGCTTAAGAAACTAGACTTTAACCAATTGAACCCTAACTTTTGCTTATGGTCATTTCTACGCTTAACAAATCACATAAGTCGTTCGAGTACCCTCGGCTCCACCATTTTTAATAAATTAACCGTTACGAATTTTAAGGAGACGCTTTCACGAATACCCTACCAACTGCCTAGTCCACTTTACATAATTGTTTCATACTCCAATTAGTCATTTAAGGGCCTTAACCAAGGTTTCAAAGTAAGGCGAGGGGTAATGGTTCGTTCGCGAAACGTCGTTACTTAAAACAGTTGTTTCTCCTAAACCGTACATCGGATTCAAGCAAACTACATATCAAAATGAAGCTTGCAACATGAACTATCTAAACATGGCAAAGGTTAGAATCTTTCAGTGAGTTCATGGGTCCTAAAGTTAAGAACAGAATAGTTAAGGAAAATTGGGCATTATGACGTTTATGTTTACGCGATTTCCAATTTAATTAACACTCTAAATTATCATCAATTCACTCAAAACCACCAATACAACAATATTCAACCATCATACTACAAATTCAGTCCCCAACTCCAAGTTTTACCAATTTATCCAACCAGTCAAAGACCCAATATTCAAAACCAATACAAATCCACCAAAACTACTTATAATCAAAGATCAAGCCTTAATACTAAAAATGCTTCAATAAAACTTAATGGAATCATAAAATCAAAGCTAGGGTTTGAAGTTGACACCTTCCTTGGTAGGTGTTAAGTTTCTAGGAAGCCTTAGGGAGCCTTAATCTAACCTCCTACAAGCTTGATCTTTCCAAAGAAATCAAGAACATAAAGTTAGGTTTAGAAGTTTCTAAATGTCCGATTTAAATAACTGTAAAAATGAGGGTCTTACCATGCTTATTTCGACGAGACTTGTGAACAAGAGTTGTAGGACATCTCAATACCTTTCCAACGAGCTATAGAAAAAAACATTTGAGTGAGTATTGAAGGAGATATGGTAGTTTTAAGTTGCTACTCTGGTTTTGGCCTAGAGCAAGGGAAGAAAAAGTGAAGTAAAAATGTTTCTAGTTTGATTAAATGATTTGTGTGGTGTTTAGCTTGGTTACTTCCTTTTGTTGTTAATTAGATTGTTACCATGGTAAAAATTGTGTGGCTCACAATCAACCAACCAATCCCTCCATTTGTCATGCTTATGTCACCATGCCTATGTCATCTTTCTCATGTCATCCTATTACACTTGTCTTCTTCTTGTTGGTGTGATGACATCATCATCCACTAACCTCTTTGATTAACCCCTAATTACTTGGCTAATGACCGCTTATCTGTTATACGGTTCACTTAACTTTCATTCTCGTTTATCGTTTGAGGGATCATACCTGGGATCTTATTACTTAGGTTCCCCTAAACCTTTCTCAATATTTTATATTCCTTTTATGATCCTCTCTAAAAATCCTTGAATTTAAATCCTTTTTATCATGTTACCTTATACTCAATTCTTTCGGTATCTGCTGGATTTTCGGGAAAAATCAAAGTGTTCGGATTTGGATTCTGACGATCTTTACATACACTTATATACCATATAGAGTACTAATACGACCTCATAATATCAATAAAAGAACTGCTACATTGTGTGGCATGAAAAGTTTTCTTATTCAGTATAATCAGCAAAATCACTATTCATAAGATTTACAAAAAGTCCAAAATTTTTGGGTTTATTATAGTCTCCCCTCCTTAAAAGGATTCCGTCCCGGAATCAGATAGAAAATGAATAGGGATACTTTCTTAGCATTGCACTTTCTAACTCTCAAGTCAATTTTCCCATATTATGGTTCTGCCACAAACCCTGACTAGCATGATAACCCTTCTTCTAAGCACTTGTCCATTTTTGATCTATAACCCTTCCTGGTTGCTCCATATAGGTTACGTCTGGTTGCATGTCTATGCGCTCATATGCCCCTATCTGTCTGGCATCCGGATTACACTTCCTTAACATTGATACATGGAACACGTTATGAACTTGCTAAGGTTCGGGGTAAGGCTAGCTCATATGTTAACTTCCCAATACGACTTAATATATCCAAGGGTCCAACAATTCGCGGGCTTAGCTTTCCTTTCTTTCCGAACCACATCCATCCTTTCCAAGGGAACACCTATAACAGCACTAGGTCCCCTACTTCCTATTCTTTGTCCTTTCGTGTCAAATCAACATACTTCTTATGTCCATCTTGGGCTACTACCAGCCGTCCTCTGATTAGATCTATTATATCCTTGGTCCTTTGGACTACTGCGGGTCTGAGCATCTTGCGCTCTAAAACTTCATCCTAACATAAGGGAGATCGACATTGTCTTCCCTCAAGGATCTCATAAGGCGATACCTCGATACTGACATACGATCGATTATCGTAAGAAAACTCAATCCGCGTTAAGTGATCATTCCAAATTTCTTTCAAGTCTATTACACAGACTCTCATAATAGCTTCTAGCACTATAGCTTTTGATTCTTAATACTCCTTCTTTTCTTGTTCGTAGTCATTACTATCTTTCGTACATAATACTATGCTGGATACACTTTTGCTCGTTAGTATTCTATAACCTTTTACTAACCGTGTTAACCTTAGTATCACGAACGCGTTTCGATTTTGGAGACAACACACTTGCAGTACTAATTTTCTAGCTGCTTCTATCTTTGGAAGTTTGATCAATCATATAGAAGTAAAGGAATTTATTGAGAGATCACTATGATCATGAACACTTGTTTTATTGCATAGTTAGTACAGAAGGTGGCGAGTCTTTAGTACTTGACAAGCAATTAAACAATATGTGGTATCCTACTAGGCTTCTATCACACAGATAGATAGTCATTCGGCAATACCTCCCCTTTTGGAAGGGATGTTCTTCTCAGCTTACATGAAATGAAAAGAAGAGAAAAGAACGAATTGAAGAGAATCGTATATATATAATAATACTGCCACAAAATATCTGGCTTGGAATCCACCTCTGAACTATAGAGGTTTATCATAGGAGAACAAAACATATACGTATATATATCAACATCAAGTATTATAGCATCGCATTTCACATGCCTAAATATTTTTGCTATTCCATCCATCATTCTATGGACCCATGCTCTTGCACGAGCTTATAAACAATCACCTTTGGAACTTCCTTGACATTGAAAATCGAATCTGGGATTTCATTCTAGACATCATCATTATTAGAATTCTATGTTTGCATCGCAACCTTCCTCGTATAGTAATACGACCCTCTATTTGATAAGAAGGAATAAATATTCAATTGGTAGATAATCGACTTAAATAGTCTATCAATAACAACTTATACATTACCACAACCCGATTAGTGGTACTCAATCTCAACATCCATTACAATACAACTCTCACGGTTGTAATCGGCTCATTATTCAAAAAATCGTTGATGCATTACTATAGTCCACCACGGACCTACTATAGTCATTCGTTTTCCATGAAATCTTTATATCTAACCACACAAAGTCCATACCTACCTTATCGAATTCTTCTAAGGAGTTAACATAATCACCATTCATAATTCATGAAGAACACTCCAGATCCGGATGTACATTCATGACATGAAGCAGATAAAATTGCAGAAGAGTTTCAATCAAAGCAATGATAGCAGGTTAATACCATTCTTAATCATATGCCTTCAATACAAGACTTAACTCAAAGGTTTGTTTAGTCCTTCTTGAAACATGGTCCTGGCTTATCTAAAGATAGTACCTTCTAAGATAGATAGCCCGCTCATGGTGATTACACGAATTAAACCTTTAACAAACTACTCTTACGGTTGGGTATTGCACAGTCATCAGAAGGAATGTCAATCTTCCAAACCATAATACAACCTTCACAGCTTTAACCATCATCATTGTATTCCTCTGGTACGAGCGCCTATAATTGTCCTTTTACACTTAAAGTGTCGGCCATCTCTTTGCCCTTTCCTGATAGTAAAATTTCCTTACAATCAATGTCATTTTAACCACCTCCAACTAAATTTTCTACCTCATTTCAATCACTGCTTATGTGAAAATGCTTTTCTTAAGTCCTGGTGAGAAAAGAAAAAAAATCACCATTTTTCCATAAGTCATTGCCTTAGTCTTTAGATGTGAACATTGTCATGGCTGACTCTCGATCATACTTAGGATGTCTCTTATCTTGGTTCCTTCTTGTTTTCACCAATCTCGACCCTCATTGGGTCGATCTATACTTTCTTATGGTTCAATACGTGCCCCACCTTGCATTATTATAATTACGTCATATTTCCTTTATCAAAATTTCTTTTTTTGAGAACTTTGAATACTACCTTTCTCCTTGTAAAACCTCCAAGGTTATCCTTAAATCCTTCATCAGGTACACCCTAGGCACAAGGCATATCAAGATACCATTTACTAATACTAGAATCATTGTCTATATACTTCTGAAAAATTCCCCCATTGATCCTTGAAGGTTGTTGTTACCTTAATCCTTTCCAATTAATACTGTCAAAACTCATACTGTCCCTATTAAGGGTGAAATGCCAACCTTCATGCATTTCCCTATGGTTTATCTCAAGCTATCGAGGTTCTATCCTTAATTCCTCCTTTAAAAAGGTACTCGCATCCTTCCATGGGTAAATCAAGTCATATATCCCTGATAAGGGTATCTTATTCAATCATTTCCACCTTGATATTCTATACCAAATTTTATAATAATATCCTTATCCAAAATGAGGTCAATCCATATGGCCTCCAAAAGATAATAACGGTTATCCACTTTTCTTTCCTGATTTGGTAATGATAACAGGGATGTTCTGGAAGATATTGGTCGTGTTCAACGTGAACTTCTTTTTACCAAATCCGCTTTTACTTTTGTTGTTTATCTCAACAGTCATCTCAATGTTGGGATATCTTTTGTACTTGGTGTCTCCCTTTTGGGTATCAAGTCACATGTATTACATACACTTCACCTTTTTTGAAGGTTACTTCCTTCATCCAATTTCCTAATTTCTTACTTTCTTGTCTCCTCCGTCTATCCGCGTCTCATTATTTATCCTTCGAACTATCTCAAGGTTTCCTCAAATCCTCCCAACTTAAAGGAAATAAAATATATGTATCTCTTATACCTTCAACCATCAACTTTAACTTATGGTGAATCACCCTCATCCTGACGATTACATACTTTTCCATTTCTATTGCTACGAGTCTTTAGGGTTTCCTCATACCCAACTCCCTTATCATTCCTCAAACTGTATTGCCTTTTTATTTCTTTCCACTTCAGTCTCCCTTTATTTTCCTTTCTCGTACAATCATTTCATGAACCAACACAACATAAACATTGATTTCAAAAATCACGTCGTTCTGGGATTCTTGTCCTCAGAACGAATCTTGATAACTTTTAAAACTTAAATTCATAATTCATCATACTCGTCCACCTTTGTTCTGGATCTAAAGCTTTTACACTATCTCTCTATCTTCTTTAGCCTTCCACCAGCGGATGGCCTCTCTCTTAGGAAGATAAGTGGCCAAAAAATAGTCTTTTGTGCTTCGTCAATCATTTAGAATCTCAAATGATTCCTCTATTTCCTTTAGCCAGGATCTTGCCTCGACTAGGTCAGCCTGTTCCTTGGAACTCTGAGAGCTTAGCGACTTAAAGGTCCTGAAAGAATTTCACACCACATTATTTCCTCAGGGTGGTGTTTGGGGCTAAAAGTATTAGTTTTGTTTAGGCAGGTCCATGAATTGCCTCATAGGAGTACCGTCTTGGTGCTCCCTTCCTTGCTCGAGTTCTGTTTTCTCAGTCTAAATATTTCTTCCTGCTCCCCATAATCGGGGTCATCTTATATTTTAAAATCCTCATTTTCCACTTCATTACGTTCTGGGTTCCTAATATCTTAATTGCGACCTCCCTGATTATCACATTCAGGGTTTGCCCTAAATCTTATTCTTCGTGGGGGCATAATGCTTGGAAAAATTCTGAGAATCTCTTTATATTTATCTTACTTACTTTGCTTAATTCTTTCCCTCGTTCAGTCCTTACATGATCGTAAATTATGAGTTCTCAAGTTCTATAAACTCCATGACACTCTTAAGTGCTAATAGTGCAATTAACAATATGAACTTATCACAAACAAACTGATCTGAACTGAAAGGAACGAATATATACATAACCATTTGTTCGAGGGTACAACAACTGAACATATGAAAGAGAATTACATCATTTGGCCTGATCGCTTCTATCCCAAATGTACTACCATAGATAATCATCTAGTCATTAAAACTAATCATTCATAACTTAGGCTAATCCTCCAAAAGCGGTGCTACATGAAATCCTTGTCTGATCGCTCTGACTCCGCACACTATTGTGGATCAAGAAATGCGGGCACGCACAACATCCCTAACCTGCTCCATTAAGGCGGTGATGAGGCCTAAGATAGTCGCAAGTAGAGCTGGATCAATCTGGCCCTCAAGATGGCCTTTAGCTGTAATTCGGGTGGTAGCCTCAATCCTGTCCATGCTATAAGCTAATCCTGTCGAAAGTACCCCTCCTTCAATCCTTGGTGCAGTAAGTCGATCCAACAGATCATTCCTAACATTACGGGCCTCAGAAAGGCCACCCAAAGTCATATGATATTTGGCGATAAGAGAAACCTGAGTGGTAGCATCTAGCAGTCCATGGGGTGCAGGTGGTGCAGATCCAGGAGATTCAAATGGATAACCAAGCACGGTATCAGGTGACAATGGTGCAGGAGATAAAGGTGGCATTTCCTCAGTAGGTGCTGGGCTATGTACAGGGGAGGGAACAGGAATTGGTGGAACCTCATGAATGTCTACCAGAACCTCTGGGAGAGGGTCTGCTACTGGTATAATTGATGTTGTGGAAGGTCCCACTCCTTCTGCCCTCACTATCCTCGGTGCCCTTGGTAACTCTTCATCCTCTAGTGCCACCCTCGAGGCTATTCTAGCTCTGGTAGTCGCCCTGACTACGGTCATCAATTCCTCAGCGGTCCTCTCTTCATTCTCATCAGGATCCTCCACGAGATCCTCTTCAGCAACAATCCCTTCTGGGATAACATCCTCAACCGCAACATTCTCAATATGAATCTCATCTGATCCCCGCTTGGGTACTCTATCGGATTCACAATTTAATCTCCAACATGTAATAAAACATCCTCATGCTGATGCTCCTGAACCTCAGGGTTCGGTGCCCCGATGCCCTATACGAGAACGAACTATGTTACTATCATGATATTTATAAGGGTTTCCATAAGGGTTTTAATTGTCAATACTACGTTAGGTAGTCCGACTATGAACTTGGCAAGTGTTCTTATTATCTTAGTAAACTTATCATTTTAACGACGCATCATCTCTGAGGTTTATAACGCTTAGCTCTGATACCATTTCTGTCACACCCCCAACTCCGGGGTCAGGGATCCGAGTTGTCACGAGTTCCAATTCCCTTAACAACTCTTAATCTTAATAAACAACCAACCACTGCATACTGTGACCCCACAATATACACACACACGCCACAAGTTATAGTCTCAGAGATAAATAACAAAAATAACACAAGTCATTTTATTCCACAATTATAAGTCATTATACCACAAAAGGATTTCTGAATAAATTAACATTTCCTTGCCATTATTACCATTCATATAGATACATAAGTCTGGTGCATCAAAAGTTGAAAGCCTAGCCTATTGGTAATTCCTACCTCAGCTACTGCGGCAACAACGCCTCCAGAAAACTGCGGAAGGTTTCCTAACCGCTTGCGAATTAGGAGCTTGGTCCTGTTCATCTTTTCTATCTGTTGTTGTGTGATGAAAGAAGAAAGCAAGGGTGAGCAACAAACCCACCGAAATAATATGTATAATAATTAACAATATATGAGCATTCTCATAGTAATCATGAAAGTCTTGGTCAAGTAAAAATGAACCAAGTTTGTTATCTTAACACGACCAAGTCACAAAATATTCAGTATATATATACATATATACTTTTCACAATCTTTGAAATCCTCTGACATCTATAATATACACAGAGTTCCAGTTTATAACTTGTATAAAATATCGTTGCAAGGTGATCTTATATATCTAACCTTGTCTCAACTTTTTTTTGAAAATCTTTGTCATGCATAAGATAATCATTAACTAGATATAAGTTGAAAAGATGAAGTTACAAGATACTCCAATATACTTATATCTTTTCCGAATACTACTTGAACTACCACCGTTCAATGTATAATCAGTTTCAAAAGTTCATCACATAGATGAAACTACAAGATAAGATTTGAATAAATTCAATCATTGAAATATTATTGAATGAAATGAAGTTACGAAATACTTCACTAAGTCCCGATATATATATATACACATATATATATATATACATTTCATACACTCCTTGAAAACCTCTGTTATGAAAATTATAAACAGAGTTGCAATATCCAATGAATTTGGAAAGGAGAAAACCTTGGCATAAACCTGATATTTTGTTGATCAGGCAAAGATACCAATAAGTAACCTTTTCTACTAGTAGATGGATGAATCCCCCACAGGTCATCACCCTGGCCTCATTAGGACCTTGTGCTGGACCGTCACCCGGCCTCTTACGCGTTGATGGGCTGCCACCCAGCCACTTACACTTTGATAGACCGTACCCCGGCCTGTCCCTTATGCCGACTCAATTAGATGGACTTACTTCCCGAACGTTGGGTAAGTAATCAATTCATTTATCCAAACAGCAACCTTGTTGCGAATATAAAATACACCACATAGCTGGATTCCTCAATTTTTAAGCGAGTATTTAAATCCTTTTCGAAAGGAAGATCTTAAATTTGAAAACGATTTTTGGGATCCGCTCTAACTTTTAAAATTATTTTGAAGACTCGAAAACATTTTTAAGAATGTTTGGAGTAATGCTGATTTAATAAAATAAATCAGTCCCAATATATTAGAAAATATCTGAATATTAATATTTAAATAATATTCCCATAAAGAATAATCTTTATAAAAATAATTGAAGTAGAAGTTTTAAAACTCATACTTGAAATGAATATTAAATAACCAAAGATATACTTATATGAAAGTACGATCTTTATTTGAATAATCGAAAATAAGTTTGATTATCGAAACATTATTCTTTAATAAAATAAAAAATATTATTTAATAAAAGAAGCGGAGTCATAAGTCCTTGAATGAATATTCAAAATAATATTCATTAAATAAAGTAAGCGGATTCATAAGTCCTCGAATGAATATTCAAAATAATATTCATTAAATAAAATAAAGCTATCGAATAAACCTTATTCGATTAATATTTTTGAAAACTATATCTATATATATATATATAAATATATACATATATATTATACTCGGGAACATCGACTCCCGGTTTAGAAAATGTTCACCTTTGGGTCCCCTATACTAAGGGTATACGCAACTACTACTTATCTCTACCATAGGTATTATGCAACTTATAAGCAGTTAAATCAACAATTAGATATCAAGATTATGAAACAGGCATGCATATATACCATATCAGCATGCTCCAATATATCGCAAGATTTGCTAATAACAATCATTCACTTATCACAAGATAATGCATATGCATATATACATCACAACAACAGTATAATGGGTAGAAAACTTGCCTGAGTGCTCCGGGGTAGACTTAAGCTTAGAGTGGGTCCGGTAACCTATGAACAACAACATAAGCCGGAAGTAAACCACGGTCGCTTAAGAAACTAGACTTTAACCAATTGAACCCTAACCTTTGCTTATGGTCATTTCTACGCTTAATAAATCACATAAGTCGTTCGAGTACCCTCGGCTCCACCATTTTTAATAAATTAACCGTTACGAATTTTAAGGCGATGCTTTCACGAATACCCTACCAACTTCCTAGTCCACTTTAAATAATTGTTTCATACTCCAATTAGTCATTTAAGGGCCTTAACCAAGGTTTCAAAGTAAAGCGAGGGGTAATGGTTCGTTCGTGAAATGCCGTTACTTAAAACGGTCGTTCCTCTTAAACCGTACATCGGATTCAAGAGAACCACATATCAAAATGAAGCTCGCAACATGAACTATCTAAACATGGCAAAGGTTAGAATCTTTCAGTGAGTTCACGGGTCCTAAAGTTAAGAACATAATAGTTAAGGAAAATCGGGCATTATGACATTTATGTTTACGCGATTTCCAATTTAATTAACACTCTAAATTATCATCAATTCGCTCATAACCACCAATACAACAATATTCTGTTGGATTTTAATCGCAGCGGAGGCATGGTAAAACACTTTTACACATAAAATCCAAATAAAAGCATATAAATCATGGTAATAACATATGGATCGATTACTAACCTTTTATAGCGATCTAAAAGTAACGATCGGAGATCCTTAGCAGCTGCTCCTCAAACATGAAGCACTCCACCGGTATCCACCAAGAAAACGACGTTAAGGAGGAGGAGGAGGTGGAGAGAATTATGTTTTATAAAATTTTTGGGGTTAGAATAAAAATAGGGTTTATAATAGTATATTTATAGGCAAAATTTTCAGCTGAAATTTTCCCATAAATATTATTATTATTATCCCATTTATTATTCTCATTAATAATTAAAACACCTTTTAATTATTAATCCTTTTTCTAAACACTTTAGAAATAATTCTCTCTCTTGATTTAATTTCCAAAAAATAAATTCTTAATTAATAATATTAAGAACTTTTCTTAATTTATTTATAATCAATTAAATCTCATTTAATCAATTATTAAATTTGCCAATTAATAATTTATTTCACAAATAAATAATTATTAACCATTATTAATTAATTCCTCCACCATTAAATCATTCTCTTTTTATGGTGTGACCCTGTAGGTTCAATATTAAACCGGTAGTAGAAATAAATAATAATAAAACTATTTTATCATTATTTATATAAATTCTCTAATTTATTAAATATGATTAATTAATTAATCACATTTATTCTACATCGTGAGGGATACTTCTCAGCATATCGTGACTATCCGGATAATATGAATTCACTGCTTAGAATACAAAGAACCTATTCAGTGAATAGTTACCGTACAATAAACTTCTTCTACCCTACAATGTCCCGATTAAATACAAGGCATGGATCTCGTGTCAAGCCTATCTAATCTAATCACTGGCTTACCATTTACTATGCTTAGTTCTATGCAAATTAGAAACTCCTTTCTAATTTCATTCACCCTGGCCAGAGATTCCTGAACTAGCATAAGTGGATCAGCCTTGAACATTCGCTTCCTTCACTGGAAGGGGTAGATCCTTTATTGATCATACACTATCTTCGTGTACAAATTCCTATACCCAGTAGATCCCTAATAATTGTCCCTGGAGACTAAGAACTAAACCAAAGCTTAGTTCAGTGTACACAATGTAACTATGATGACCTCAAGTCTAAGGATACTTGTACAACTATCACTATGTGAACAACTGCTGACACGTGAGTGAACTCCATCAGTTGTTCAGCTGTGCGAGTCATGTCCAGTGAACTTATTCTATAATAAGCACCTACATACTAGCTATAGTGTCACCACACAAATGCCTATGAGAACATACATCCTTCATAATGAAGCAAGCATAGTATGTACCGATCTTTGCGGATTATTAATTACCAGTTAGTAATCCTATGACCAGGAACTATTTAAGTTTAGAGTTATCATCTTTTAGGTCTCACTATTATGATCTCATCATAATCCATAAAAGCTTTACTCTAAACTATGGTATATCTTATTTAAACACTTAAATAGATAGAGCCCGTAATAAAAACAAAACAAGTCTTTTATTAATATCAATGAAATCAAAACAGATTACATAAAAGTTATTCCTAAATCCTAATACATTATTGGACTTAGGACATATTCCTTTCAATCTCCCACTTGTACTAAAGCCAATCACTCTGGTATCTAATACCCATCTAGTCTTTATGACGATCAAAGTGACTTTCATAAAGTAGCTTTGTGAGTGGGTCTGCTATGTTGTTATGTGTGTCAACTCTAATTCAATACAATACAAGAAATGTTATCGCGCTCCCACTAACCCTTTTGTAGACACATGGTTCATCTACGTTTTTCATAAAATCAAACTCTTTGATTGTCTCATCAAAACGAATGTTCCATCTTTCGAAAAGCTTGCTTTAAACCACATATGGTTCACAGCAGCTTACACACTAGGTTTTCATTTCCCTTGGAAAGAAAACCATCTGGCTAATTGCCAGGTCTCATAGTCGTAGTAAGCAGCAATCACAAGCAAAATCCGAACTGATTTTAACAGGGCTACAGGTAAAAGGTTTCATCAAAGTCAATCCATTGCCTTTGTTTGAATCCTTTTGCCACAAGCCTGGCCTTATAGGTCTCCACCTGCCCATCTACTCTAATCATTCTTTCGTATACCGTATACATAGATTCCTTTCCGGATTTCATGGCACCTTGCCATTTCTCTGAGTTACCACTACTCATAGCCTCATTATAGGTCACAGGGTCGTCATCATCAATGATCGACAACTCATTGTCATTCTTAATGACAAGGCCATATTACCTCTCAGGTTGGCGAGACACTCTCGCTGTTCTATGAATGGGCTGTTCCCCAAAAGGTTGTTCAGTCAGAACAGGTGTTTCCACTTGATCCGTAGTAGTTTGTGCTTCTTGAACTTCATCAAGTTCAAATTTTGCTCCCACTGTTTCCTTCAAGGATAAACTCCTTTTCCAAGAAGGTAGCATGTCTGGAGACAAACACCCGATGATCGGTGTAAAAGTAATACCCTAAAGTTTCTTTAGGATATCCCACAAATCTACATTTTACGGATCGATATTCCAGCTTATCTGGGTCAACTTTCTTGACATAAGCTGGACATCCCCAAATCTTAACGTGTTTAAGACTCGGTTTCCTTTCTTTCCATATCTCATACGGAGTTTGAGGAACAGATTTGGAAGGCACCTTATTCAGTAAATATGCTGAGGTTTCCAATACATAACCCCATAGGAATACTGGAAGATTCGCATAGCTCATCATGGACCGAACTATGTCTAACAAAGTTCGATTTCTCCTTTCAGATACCAATCTGGAGGAGTCCACTGGGAGACTATACCATCTACTTTGAGATAATCTAGAAACACTCCATTAAAGTATTCACCACCTCGATCTGATCGAAGAGTTATAATACTATGTTTGGTTCTTTCTCCACTTCATACTTATACTCTTTGAACTTTTAAAAGGCTTCAGACTTGTGTTTCATCAAACACATATCCGAATCTATATTTATCATCTATGAAAGTAATGAAGCATGAAAATCCACCCATGGCTTGCGTAGACATTGGTCCACATACATCTGTGTGTACCATTCCTAGCAAATTTGCAGCCCTCTCTCCATGTCCACTAAATGGAGACTGCAGTGCCACAATAAAGTGAGATTTTCATCATCCCTTTTCTTTTATTAGTTTGTTCAATCTGAAGTAAATCATGCTCTATGTCATATACATACAGACCATTATTTAAAGTACCACGTCCATAAAGAATATTATCTCTAAGAATAGAACATTCATTATTCTTAATAATAAATGAAAATCCAGCCAAGTCTAACATGGGAATAATATTCCTCACAATCGAGGGAACAAAATAACAATTATTTAAAATAATAGTCTTGCCCGTAGGCATATGAAAATGAAATAATCCTACATGTTGGGTCCCAATGTGTTTGTAGAAGGGGGGTTGAATACAAACAGTACCGAATAATCGAATTAAATGCGGAATAAAAAATGTGAAACAAAATTCAAGTTAAATAAAAATATTATTAAACTTGAAAGGTGTTACAACAATTGTATCGATTACAAGGAATTAATCTCAAATCAATTATCACAAATCTAGAATAAATTCGACATGAACTTTTTCTATTTTTGCAATAATTAGAATCAAATGCTAAACGCGATTTGAGATTAAGTTCTAGGGATTTTGATCCGCTAGATTGTTACACAAGAACAAGATAAAGATTTCTAGTTGATTGGATTTAACTTTACAATCTAGAAATTTAATCTTGGATTAAACAGATGAAAAATGTAATATTTCAAGGCGGCTGCTTTTCTTGTTCTTTGTTCTTCTGTTTGAATGATAGATAATTGAAAGAAGGTCTTCTGCTTCTTTTTAATCAGCAAAACCAATAGAATTGAATTGGCATGACAATCCTATAGCTGGCAAGACTTTCGGTAGGACAATCAGAATGAACTAGCAAGACAATCTGAATGAACTAGCAAGACTTTCGGTATGACTATTGATTGTCATACCGATTGTCATAGTAGTACAATTGAAATTGTTTTTCTGAATACATAATTGATTTTAATCTAATTGAAAATTCTATCAATACAATCAACTGAATTAGCAAGACATTCGGTATGACTATCAATTGTCATACCGATTGTCATACTAGTACAATCAGTTGTCTTTTTAGAATTATCACAGATTTTAATCAATTAACATTCTGAAAATCCTTAATATTAATTCTAAATTAATTAATCAATTTAATTCAATTAATCAATAAATTAATCCTTGCAGATATAATTTATTCTCTTAATTAGATTATATGACTTAATTAATTAATAGAGAATTAATACTATCCCTGAGCAGCATCCATTCTTCTGACAATCTTCTGAAAGTCTCTGAGACTTATGAATCAATTCCGTCACTTCAATGCTGACACTCGATGTACTGTCTGGTTCATGAGTGACTAACTTTCGTGACGTTTCTTCATGTCTTGACTTTGTTGTTCTGATTGAATCCTTGTAATAAATGATACCCTGACGAGATCTCTGTCACTTGATTAAATCCACGATCTTGACTTATATCACTGAGGCATGATCAATTTCTTGAACTTCTTCCAGTGAATTAATTCCTCAAGTCTGTAGATGAACCTTGTCTCTGAATCCTTTGACAGATATTACTTTGCGAGATCTCTCTGATGGTAGTTCCACTATTTACTTATTACATTCTTATTTGAGTTGAGTTGAATCCTCGAATATACAAATAGGTCTATGACATATGACTTACAATCTCCTCCTATTTGTTTGTTAGACAATAACACACAAATACCTAGAGGATAACTCAACTAACAAATAAGAAAAAGATATAAACATACATGCAAAGTAAATAGCAGAAAAGTTCTGGATGAGATTTAACATTTTCCAGATTCCAAGTAGATGTTCCTCTAGACTGAACATATCTTCAAGTAGTTCCATCTTCATTTGTACAACCACATTTCCTGTTGAGAAGCCCATATCTCTTGCTTCTCCCCCTATGAGAATCAACTGATTAAAGAAGATCACCTTCGTTTTACCACCTCTCCCGTACAATAGGATCCGCAGATAAAAACCAATGGTACTCCCCTAACAGCTTCTTCCCTTACTAGGAAATCACCTTGTGTTTACCACCTCTCCCGTACAATAGGATCCGTAGTTACAAACAACAATGGTGTGGTGTAGTGTACATATAGGATCTTTTTCTTCCTCCCTGCTATTTCTCCCCCTTAGTTGAGGAATCCTCCAAACTATTACTTAAGCTTTTATCTCCCCCTTAAAGAAGGAATGTATGCCGTCGTCTGAAGGAGTTCTCATATTTCACTTGGTTGGAAAAGAAATAACAAGTAGTTTCTCTTTCTTCCTCACTGTGAGTGTGTGATTGTGTTTTAGTGTACCTCACATGTGTTTCACTCTTCTCTCCACTCGTGTTTACACTCATTCTCACAAGTGTATCACTCCTCTCATAGCTCCAAACATCAGCTATACCTGCAAGGAAAATCACCTTAGCCATCCTTAAGGAGGTCACAGGTGGTGCAATGGGAGTTCGCAAATCCCCATCCTTGTTAAACTCGTCAGATGAATCTGAGTCATAATTTACAAGTTGCTAGTTTCCCTTTTAGGGTTCCAGATTTGAATTCTGGGAAGGTAAACAATGATCCAACGAATTTAGCATAAAGATCAAAGTTCCCTTCTAATGCCTGTGAAGACATTTCCTTGTGACTTATCAGGTAATATCTGAATCATTGTCAACAAGTTGCCGATCTGCACCTATGTCAGATCCACTATCCGCAGATGCATCCAGGGGATTTAAGCCTAGGGAGGTAGACACTGACCACTGACATATGGCTTTTGGATCAGTATCCTCTCCTAACACCTGTAAAGGCAATTGGTCCACTAACGAACCTTGAACAATCGAATCTGACCTTAAAATGGTCGAAACTCTTGTTTCCGTCAACTCATCCTTTGTGTGTGAAACCTCTTCTTGTGCATCAAGAATTGTTTATGTTTGAAGTGGTGACACTACATCGGATACCTTGGCCGACAGGCAAAATTCAATAGACTCACCCTGTTGAGAGAATGAATCTAGTAACTATTTTTGTGCCTTTTCAGCCATTACATCTTTTTGAGAAGATGTATGGGGGCTAGCAGTTGTCTCGGTTTAAATACTACTCATCTATGTAGGAGACAGAGCTACTGGGTTGACTACAGAACCTTCCTTATGTGGTGCACTAGGCACTATCTCCCTCACGCTCATTCATACTAATTTAGTGGTAAGAGAGTGTTGGTTGGTTCTGTTTTTGTGTTTGTCTTTACAGTCTGGGATAGACGTTGTGGGTTTTCAACCTCATGACTGTCAATGAAAGAAAGTCATTGGAGACTGAACCTGTAACACAGAATATATGGTAATAGAGAGAAAATGATTTACAATAGTGATTTCAAAAGATTTTACATGAAATAAGAAATCACTAATGTAGAAAGAAGTTTGATTTTTGTTTTTCAATATGAATGAGTTTTTGATAAAACATTGATCACTTAGGGTAAAGTCTAAGTAATTCTCATTCATGTCAAAAGCTTACAAATATCTGCAACATAATGTTAACAAGATATCATTGACCGATACTTGTCAAGTACTTTAGATACTAATTGTTATGTTGCATAATCAATATACCACTGCACATATAAAACAATATGATTGTGCTTAGTGATAAGATAGTTATTAATATGACGACTCTACTTATTCATATAAAATTATAACTTCTGTTAGAGTGCCATACCATGTCCTTGACGTTTGCTTGAGCAGTATACTAGTTCATACCAACCTGAAGTGAGATTGTGAAGAAGAAATTGCATAGTCCAATAGATCTGCAGCTGCAAAGTCCATGAACTGTGGTGCAGTAACTTCCTCTTTTAACTCACAAATCAGGAGTACACTTGTACACATCTTACTAGAGTACAATTCCAAGTGTAATGTGAAGCAGGTGCCTGATATGTCGTAATATTCTCAAGTCTCGTCACTGGTGCTATATGTTAGATACTGCTTCCTGATAATAACCTAGCACAATATACAAAATTACAATGATAACATTCCCAGCTTGCAAACAGCCATATCCCTCAGATAAACCTTTGCTGTTATCTCCAAAGGTAACCATGGGGCCAGCTTTCTCAATCCACATTTGATAGCAGGGCTCTATCTCCGGTCATATGTCTTGATGATCCACTGTCAAGAATCCACACTACCGGTTACACCTGTTTAATGCCCTGCACTACAAATGGATTAGACCTTCTTCGGAACCCAAACTTGGTTGGGCCCGGCATACTTGTAGAACTGTCCTTTGTCAGGCAAAACAACATTTTTAATTTTAATTGCCTCAACTTTCTCAATGACTGAACATTTGACCTTGTAAACAGCGTTAACAAATTTCTGTTTAAGCTTAGGCACAAATGTCTCCTTTTTAGCCTTAGAAGGACTAGCAGTCTTAGACCTATCATGCTTCTTGTTATTCACATGCTGACGAGGAGTAGTCTTATCATTAGACACATGCTTACCATTAAAATAAGCATACATCATATTAAAAGCACAAGACATACAATTAGCAACACCACATGCTTTATGAGAGTGATTAACAGCAGGCAATTTATGCATGGTAGACATGGCATTATTGTTATCCAACTCATGTGTGTCTGAGTTAGTCTCAGTTGCTTTCACAACTTTGACTGGAACTTTCGACTCACTTGACTTGGAAACAATCTTCTCATTAGCATGATCCTCAGCACGTATTTCTTCTTGAATAACAGAAGAGGTCGCATCAAATGGTTCAGCAATTGATGCTTTATAGAGGGGTTCATCAACACCCTTAAGCACATGTGGTACTTCCCTCCCTTTAGCACAGACATGAGGAGGGGAGTTTATGCCTAATTCTCCAATAGCAGCATTGTAATCATAACCTATTCCAGATGTTTGATTAACAGCATGCTTACTGTAGAACTCTTTAGCCTTCGTACAAGAATTGAAGTAGGCTCTAACCTTAGTCTCAAGACCGGTGATCTTGTCTTTGAGAATAGTTTCGAGTTTTCTATAACAGTCAACTCTATTCTCTAGAAAAGATACCTGTTCTTTTAATTTGTCTTGATTAATGTGCACAAGTCTTAATTCATTGACCTCTTTCTCAAGGTCTGTGATCTGTAAACTTAACAGTTCATTATCACGACGTGCACAATCTAAGTTACCTCTTAGATGATAAACCATTTCAGCATCAGAAAGTTTTACCTCTATTCTTGACGATGAAGCTTTTCCATCAATAGCCATAAGAGCAAGATTTCCTTCATCTTCATCTTCACTGTCAGTATCATCCCAGCTTCTTCCCTTTGCCAGATAAGCCCTTTCAGAGTTCTTTCTTACTTGCTTTGGCTTCCTACATTCTGTGACAAAGTGTCCCAACTCATTGCAGTTATAGCATCTAATGGTGCTTCGATCAACCATCCCTGTTTTGTACCCACCACTGCTGGTGTTAGAGGATGAAGATCCACCTTTCTGGAATTTGTTGTAGTTGGACTTGTACTTAAGCTTGGGATTCCTCCTGAATCTGACATGGGAGAATCTCTTGACAATTTGGGCCATTGATTCATCTTCCAATTGCTCCAGCTCTTCCAAGGAATAAAAATCATCACTTGATTGATTTGTAGTAGGAGGATCATATTCTGCTACTAACTCATTTTCCTCACCCTTGGAAAACTGTACCATTCTTTCTAACTATTGAGATTGTTGTTGTTGTTGACCTTCAGCTACAAGTGCAGTAGATGTGCTGACCATTCTATCCTTCCCGTAGACTTCCTTCTGTTGAATCTGCTCCAACTCATAGGTTTTTAACACTCCATAGAGCCTGTCCAAAGAAATCTCACTCAGATCTCTAGCTTCTCTAATGGCAGTGATTCTATGTTCAAGATGAGCTGGCAGTGTTAAAAGGAACTTTTTGTTGACCTCCCTGATTGAATAATACTTTCCATTGATGTTCAGGTTGTTGATCAACGCATTGTACCTCTCAAACACTTCAGTAATTCCTTCTCCTGGATTTGATTTGAAATGTTCATATTCAGAGGTTAGGATTTCCAACTTGTTCTCCCTAACTTCCTCTGTGCCTTCATTAATCACCTCAATAGTTTCCCACATGTGTTTGGAATTTTTACAGTTCATCACATGTCTGTTCATCAAGGGATCAAGGGAATCAATTAATATTAATTGAAGGCTGGCATCCAAGGAGGCTTCTTCCTTCTCAGCAGGAGTAAAATCTTCAGGCTCTTTTGGATAGGTTCTAGCTTCAGTAGTCACCACACCATCTATTATTACCTCCGGTTCAATAACCATCGGAGTTTTTATACCCTTCTTTAACAAGTTTGAATATTTGGGATTTGCAACTTGTAAAAATAATAGCATCTTCTTCTTCCACATGATATAATTCTCTTTATCAAATTGTGGAATTTTAACGGTTCCAACTTTATGTGAAGTCATTATGAATTTTTGAATAAATAAAAATTCAAGGAGTTGAAAAATCACAAAAGTCTAGGATCTTGATTTGTTCGTTAATCAGAAGGCTCTGATACCAATTGTTGGGTCCCAATGTGTTTGTAGAAGGGGGGGTTGAATACAAACAGTACCGAATAATCGAATTAAATGCGGAATAAAAAATGTGAAACAAAATTCAAGTTAAATAAAAATATTATTAAACTTGAAAGGTGTTACAACAATTGTATCGATTACAAGGAATTAATCTCAAATCAATTATCACAAATCTAGAATAAATTCGACATGAACTTTTTCTATTTTTGCAATAATTAGAATCAAATGCTAAACGCGATTTGAGATTAAGTTCTAGGGATTTTGATCCGCTAGATTGTTACACAAGAAGAAGATAAAGATTTCTAGTTGATTGGATTTAACTTTACAATCTAGAAATTTAATCTTGGATTAAACAGATGAAAAATGTAATATTTCAAGGCGGCTGCTTTTCTTGTTCTTTGTTCTTCTGTTTGAATGATAGATAATTGAAAGAAGGTCTTCTGCTTCTTTTTAATCAGCAAAACCAATAGAATTGAATTGGCATGACAATCCTATAGCTGGCAAGACTTTCGGTAGGACAATCAGAATGAACTAGCAAGACAATCTGAATGAACTAGCAAGACTTTCGGTATGACTATTGATTGTCATACCGATTGTCATAGTAGTACAATTGAAATTGTTTTTCTGAATACATAATTGATTTTAATCTAATTGAAAATTCTATCAATACAATCAACTGAATTAGCAAGACATTCGGTATGACTATCAATTGTCATACCGATTGTCATACTAGTACAATCAGTTGTCTTTTTAGAATTATCACAGATTTTAATCAATTAACATTCTGAAAATCCTTAATATTAATTCTAAATTAATTAATCAATTTAATTCAATTAATCAATAAATTAATCCTTGCAGATATAATTTATTCTCTTAATTAGATTATATGACTTAATTAATTAATAGAGAATTAATACTATCCCTGAGCAGCATCCATTCTTCTGACAATCTTCTGAAAGTCTCTGAGACTTATGAATCAATTCCGTCACTTCAATGCTGACACTCGATGTACTGTCTGGTTCATGAGTGACTAACTTTCGTGACGTTTCTTCATGTCTTGACTTTGTTGTTCTGATTGAATCCTTGTAATAAATGATACCCTGACGAGATCTCTGTCACTTGATTAAATCCACGATCTTGACTTATATCACTGAGGCATGATCAATTTCTTGAACTTCTTCCAGTGAATTAATTCCTCAAGTCTGTAGATGAACCTTGTCTCTGAATCCTTTGACAGATATTACTTTGCGAGATCTCTCTGATGGTAGTTCCACTATTTACTTATTACATTCTTATTTGAGTTGAGTTGAATCCTCGAATATACAAATAGGTCTATGACATATGACTTACACTACATCTTCAGCAGCAACTCTTGCTCCATTTCCCATCAGTAGAATCACCTCATCTTCTTTAAGAGTCCTATTTCTCCTTAGTCCCTGCAACGAATTGCAGATGTCAGAACCATAGGCGGTATCTAATACCCAAGTAGAAATTTGGCTTAATGACATATTCACTTCTATCATGAACATACCAGAATCAGAAGCGGCAGTCTCACTACCCTTCTTCTTCTTCAATTCTGCAAGGTAAACCTTGTAGTTCCTCTTTCAGTGCCCCACCTTGTTACAGTGAAAGCAAACAACTTTGCTCTTGGGGTCTTCAGCTTTTGGTGGAACCGGCGTTTTCTCACCTACTTTCTTCTTCTTGGAAGGGTTCCTCTTCCGTTTCTTAGGATTGTAACCTTCACCAATTAGAAGAACAGAACTCTTCTTAGGGGGAAAATTCGATTCTGCAGTCTTCAACATGTTGTGGAGTTCAGGCAGGCTGACATCCAACTTATTCATGTGAAAGTTCACAACAAACTGCGAGAACGAACTCGGAAGCGATTGCAAGACCAAGTCTTGGCTCAGCTCCCCATCCATGGCAAAACCAAGTTGTCCAAGACGTTCAATCAAATTGATCATCTTAAGTACATGGTCATTCACAGATGATCCCTCAGACATCCTACAACCGAACAGCTCCTTCGATATCTCATATCGAGCTGTCCTCCCTGCCACATCATACAACTCTTGTAGATGCATGAGGATAGTGTGAGCATCCATATGCTCATGTTGCTTCTATAGCTCAATGTTTATGGAAGCTAGCATGATGCATTGAGCAATATTTGCATCATCTACCCACTTACGATACACAACATGTTCATCATTATGTGCATCACTAGCAGGTTTAGTAGGCTTAGGTGAGTCAATCACATATTCCAGCTTCTCAATCCTGAGAACAATTCTCAAGTTTCGAAGCCAGTCAGCATAATTAGGACCAGTCAATTTGTGAGCATCTAGTATGCTCCTGAGTGATAGTGCAGAAGACATGACGTACAAAGTAAATCTGTAAATGATAAACACATAACAACACTTAGCAAATATTCGATTTCATTTCAAAACACTATATGAATCGGGGCTTTATTCATAAGTGGCTCCCACTAGTTTATCTAATTTATTCAACCCCCTACGTGAAAAATTAAGCATTCATAATGCTAGTGGGAATAGGGATCCTACATTCCATTACACAATCCCGGCTGTAGCACGAACCGCCATGTAATGTTCAATAGGCAGACAACTCTTATCAATTACATCTAATGTTATTCCCTAATCAAACTTTAGCCTCTTGAATAATTGAGTCTCGGCTGTGGCACGACAAACTCAATATTCTAAGTCAAGTCTAACCCAACATTCCGTACAGTTGAATCAGTCCCCAAAGGCCCACGGCTGTGGCACATACCGACCTTTAGATTCTTATTCAATGTACACATCTCTATGTAATAGACAAGTATTTCTTATTTCGAAATCAAAGCCCTCGGCTGTAGCACGAACCGACAATGATTCAAAAATAAGAACCACTTTTCTATCATGTTGGAAGGCTATGACCGACACAAGCCCGTTGTGTCATTGGCCAATTACTACTTGATATTATTTAATTTTAGAGGGATTATATTACGTTACAATCATAATCATATTATAAAAAGATTCCTCCTTTTAAATTAAATATTTCAAATCAATAATCAATAATCAGATGATTCCCAGATCGGGTGGAGCATTGTCAAGAGGCGTCACTTAATAACCCTTTCTTACAGATAGAAATCTGTTGTTGACAGAATCATCCTTTCTCTCATATCGAAAATTCATATTCAATTACGTGTTTCATAAACACAAGAATCTCATGATTGTATTCATAATATTATTCTTAGGGTTATGAAACAATTTCACTATACTAGATTGTCTAACAAGCGCCTTATGTTCATTTAAGTTTACCTAAATCTATCATCACATGATAAACTAAGCATATATCACATATATAAACATGAATAAACATCAAGGTAGGCATGTTACATCATCTAGCATATTGGTCTAAGCATTATACATCTCTATGTATCACATGAAGCATTTAAAATCAATTCAATCGATCAAAAACAGCTTTAAAACACTTCTGTTAGCTATAAACAGTTCGAAACAATTTCATAAAATATCATATAATATACCATTAGAAGTGTCTCGAAAAGATGAATCCAACGGCACCAAAATCACCCAATTCTGAGATCCCACGCGCCCTCACGCGCCAAAAGAAGCTTCCCCACGCGCCCCCACGCGCACACGCGCTGTCAGACGCGTGTGTGACTGACTTCCACGCACCCCCACGCGCACACGCGCGTCACGCGCCTAACCCCCTATACTGACGTCAGCATGACGTCATCTGATGACATCATCAGCGCGTGTCTACCATGCGCCGCGCATGGAACGCAAGCGCGTGCGTCCTCCGTCCGGTTTTCAGTCAATCGCCGTTTTTTTTTCTTGGTCACCGTGCCGCCGTACTGTACTCTGGCTTTCTCTTTCTCCGTGCATCACAGAATGTTACAGCAACAGCAGATGTACAAATACAGCCATATATATATACAACAGAATATACATATATATACTTATTTAATTACGAATTTTAATTGCAACAACTTCAAAAATTCATAATAAAAAATCTATACATCATAAAATTACGAAAAAAAATACCCAGATGATCTACAACACTTGTAGAACCCATATCAACATTCAAAATTATTCTGAGAAACGATTTCTCATCAGACAAAATTAATCCATGATATAACTTGTAAAAAGCATAATTAATTCATACAAGCACATAAAATTCTGAAATTTTTACCACAGATCTATATGCATACAACCTATGCTCTGATACCATTGTTGGATTTTAATCGCAGCGGAGGCATGGTAAAACACTTTTACATATAAAATCCAAATAAAAGCATATAAATCGTGGTAAAAACATATGGATCGATTACTAACCTTTAATAGCGATCCAAAAGCAACGATCAGAGATCCTTAGCAGCTGCTCCTCAAACGTGAAGCACTCCACCGGTATCCACCAAGAAAACGACGTTAAGGAGGAGGAGGAGGTGGAGAAAATTAGGTTTTATAAAATTTTTGGGGTTAGAATAAAAATAGGGTTTATAATAGTATATTTATAGGCAAAATTTTCAGCTTAAAATTTCCTATAAATATTATTATTATTATCCCATATATTATTCTCATTAATAATTAAAATACCTTTTAATTATTAATCCTTTTTCTAAACACTTTAGAAATAATTCTCTCTCTTGATTTAATTTCCAAAAAATAAATTCTTAATTAATAATATTAAGAACTTTTCTTAATTAATTTATAATCAATTAAATCTCATTTAATCAATTATTAAATTTGCCAATTATTAATTTATTTCACAAATAAATAATTATTAGCCATTATTAATTAATTCCTCCACCATTAAATCATTCTCTTTTTATGGTGTGACCCTGTGGGTTCAATATTAAGCCGGTAGTAGAAATAAATAATAATAAAACTATTTTATCATTATTTATATAAATTCTCTAATTAATTAAATATGATTAATTAATTAATCACATTTATTCTACATCGTGAGGGATAGTTCTCAGCATATCGCGACTATCCTGATAATATAAATTCACTGCTTAGAATACCAAGAACCTATTCAGTGAATAGTTACCGTATAATAAACTCCTTCTACCCTACAATGTCCCGATTAAATACAAGGCATGGATCTCGTGTCAAGCCTATCTAATCTAATCACTTGCTTACCATTTACTATGCTTAGTTCTATGCAAATTAGAAACTCCTTTCTAATTTCATTCACTCTGGCCAGAGATTCCTGAACTAGCATAAGTGGATCAGCCTTGAACATTCGCTTCCTTCACTGGAAGGGGTAGATCTTTTATTGATCATACACTATCTTCGTGTACAAATTCCTATACCCAGTAGAGCCCTAATAATTGTCCCTGGAGACTAAGAACTAAACCAAAGCATAGTTCAGTGTACATAAGATAACTATGATGACCTCAAGTCTAAGGATACTTGTACAACTATCACTATGTGAACAACTGCTGACACGTGAGTGAACTCCATCAGTTGTTCATCTGTGCGAGTCATGTTCAGTGAACTTATTCTATAATAAGCACCTACATACTAGCTATAGTGTCACCACACAAATGTCTATGAGAACAAACATCCTTCATAATGAAGCAAGCATAGTATGTACCGATCTTTACGGATTATTAATTACCAGTTAGTAATCCTATGACCAGGAACTATTTAAGTTTAGAGTTATCATCTTTTAGGTCACACTATTATGATCTCATCATAATCCATAAAAGCTTTACTCTAAACTATGGTATATCTTATTTAAACACTTAAATAGATAGAGCCCGTAATAAAAACAAAACAAATCTTTTATTAATATCAATGAAATCAAAACATATTACATAAAAGTTATTCCTAAATCCTAATACATGATTGGACTTAGGATATATTCCTTTCATATTCAACCATCATACTACAAACTCAGTCCCCAACTCCAAGTTTTACCAATTTATCCAACCAATCAAAGACCCAATATTCAAAACCAATACAAATCCACCAAAACTAATTATAATCAAAGATCAAGCCTTAATACTAACAATGCTTCAATAAAACTTAATGGAATCATAAAATCAAAGCTAGGGTTTGAAGTTGATACCTTCCTTGGTAGGTGTTAAGTTGCTAGGAAGCCTTAGGTAGCCTTAATCTAACCTCCTACAAGCTTGATCTTTCCAAAGAAATTAAGAACACAAATTTAGGTTTTGAAGTTTCTAAAAGTCCGATTTAAAGAACTGTAAAAATAAGGGTCTTACTATGCTTATTCGGACGAGACTTGTGAACAAGAGTTGTAGGCCATCTCAATACCTTTCCAACGAGCTATAGAACACAACATTTAAGTGAGTATTGAAGGAGATATGGTAGTTTTAAGTTTCTGCTCTGGTTTTGGCCGAGAGCAAGGGAAGAAAAAGTGAAGTAAAAATGTTTCTAGTTTGATTAAATGATTTGTGTGGTGTTTAGCTTGGTTACTTCCTTTTGTTGTTAATTAGATTGTTACCATGGTAAAAATTGTGTGTCTCACAATCAACCATGGCTCACAATCAACCAACCAGTCCCTCCATTTGTCATGCTTATGTCACCATGCCTATGCCATCTTTCTCATGTCATCCTCTTACACTTGTCTTCTTCTTGTTGGTGTGATGACATCATTATCCACTAACCTCTTTGATTAACCCCTAATTACTTGGCTAATGACCACTTATCTGTTATACGGTTCGCTTAACTTTCATTCTCGTTTATCATTTGAGGGATCATACCTGGGATCTTATTACTTAGGTTCCCCTAAACCTTTCTCAATATTTTATATTCCTTTTATCTAAAAATCCTTGAATTTAAATCCTTTTTATCATGTTACCTTATACTCAATTCTTTCGGTATCTGGTGGATTTTCGGGAAAAATCAAAGTGTTCGGATTTGGATTCTGACGATCTTTACATACACTTATATACCATATAGAGTACTAACAAGACATCAGAATATCAATAAAAGAACTGCTACATTGTGTGGCATGAAAAGTTTTCTTATTCAGCATAATCAGCAAAATCACTATTCATAAGGTTTACAAAAAGTCCAAAATTTTTGGGGTTATTACACTCAGTTTTTCTTTCTTCCTGAATATTGTCAATCCTTTCCACGGCGATACTTTCAGTAATACCAGATTTCCTTCTTCGAATTTCATATCTTTCCTTGATTGATCTGCATACTTCCTTTGACGGTCTTGTGCTGCTATCAATCTCTTCTGGATAACTTCAACAACTTCCTTCGTCCGTTGCACTAATTCAGGTCCAAGTATTTTGCGTTCTCCTACTTCATCCCAATATACAGAAGATCAACATTTGCATCCATTAAGAGCTTCATAGGGTGGCATCCCAATACTGGCATGATAACTGTTGATGTAAGAAAATTCTACCAAGCGTAAATGCTCGTCCCAACTTCCTTTGAAATCAATAGCACAAACACGTAACATGTCTTCGATTGTCTGGATTGTTCTTTTGCTTTGGCCGTCCGTCTGTGGATGGTAAGTCGTACTCATATTCAGTCTCGTTCCCTAACATTCTTGAAAACTATTCCAAAATCTCGAATTAAATCTTGGATCTCGATCGGATACGATAGACATAGGGACTCCATGATGAACTACGGTTTCCTTCAGGTACATATGGACTAACTTGTCTAGTCAAAATCTTTCATTTATAGGCAAAAAATGAGCTGACTTGGTAAGTCTGTCCACTATAACCCAAATGGCATCATGATTAGCTTTTGTTCTTGTTAATCTGACTATGAAATCCAAGGCAATTTGCTCCCACTTCCACTCTGGAATCTCTAATGACTGCAACAATCCACTTGGTCTCTGATGTTCTGCTTTAACTCTCTGAAATATATAACATCTGCTAACCCATTATGCAATTTCCCTCTTCATATCGGGCCACCAATAATTTTCCTTTAAATCTCTGTACATCTTGGTACTTCCTGGATGGATTGAATACCTTCAATTATGAGCTTCCTGTAAAATTTCTTTCTTCAACTCCGTCACTGGTGGAATCCAAATTCTAGAAGAAAACCTAAGAATACCTTGATCGTCCTTTTGCGTGCACAATTCCTCACCTACCAAACGGTTAATGTCCTGATCCATTACCTCCTCCTGAAACTTCCTTATCTTCTCTAATAACTTTGGCTAGAAAGTCATACTACACACTTTTGCTGCATCAGGCTTGCAAACTCTAATCTCCAATTCCAGTTTCTGAAATTCCTTGTATATCTCTTCGGGTATTGATAACACATTCAACTTTTCTTTCCGACTTAACGCGTCCGCTACAACATTTGCTTTATTGGGATGATAGTTAATCGTGCAATCATAATCCTTAATCAACTCTAACCATCTTCTCTGTCTCATATTAAGCTCCTTTTGTGTTAATATGTACTTCAAGCTTTTGTGATCCGTATAAATCTCGCATTTCACTTCATATAGATAATGTCTCCAAATATTCAAAGCGAAAACTATGGCCGCTAGCTCCAAATCATGAGTAGGATATTTATGTTCGTGTGGTTTCAATTGCCTTGACGCATACGCAATAACCTTATCGTGCTGCATCAGGACGCATCCGAGTCCTTTATGAGAAGCATCGCTATAGATTACGAAATTCTCTTGATCGTCTAAAAGTGACAAAACAGGTGTCGTGATTAATCTTTGCTTCAATTCCTCAAAACTTTCTTCACATTTATCATTCCATATAAACTTTTCATTTTTCCGTGTGAGCTTCGTCAATGGTGTTGCAATCCTTGAGAAATTTTGAACAAATCGGCGATAATATCCCGCTAATCCTAAGAAACTTCTTACCTCTGTTGGTGTTCTCGGTCTTTCCCAATTTGTAATTGCTTCAATCTTCGCTGGGTCCACTTTGATCCCTTCATTACTGACTATGTGTCCTAAAAATTGGACTTCCTGTAACCAAAACTCACACTTCGAGAATTTAGCATATAACTTTTTCTTCCTTAAAATCTCCAAAGTTGTCCTAAAATGTTTTGCATGATCCTCTTCTGTCTTTGAATAAATCAAAATATCATCTATAAACACAATAACAAACTTGTCCAAGTATTCCTTGAAAATTCTATTCATCAGGTCCATGAGTGCTGTCGGGGCATTGGTTAATCCAAAAGACATCACTAAAAATTCATAATGTCCATACCTTGTCCTGAACGCTGTCTATGGTATATCCTCTGGCTTAATCTTTAGTTGGTGATATCCCGATCTCAAATCGATCTTGGAGAAGTACTTGGCTCCTTTCAAATGGTCAAACAAATCATCAATTCTGGTTAACGGATACTTGTTCTTGATTGTAAGCTTGTTGAGCTCCCGATAATCGATGCACAGTCTCATGCTTCCATCCTTCTTTTTGACAAATAGCACCGGGGCACCCCACGAGAATACACTGGGTCTGATTACTCCTTTCTCTAACAACTCTTGCAATTGCTTTTCTAGTTCCTTCATCTCAACGGGCACCATTCTATACAGGGCCTTAGATACTGGTTCCGTTCCAGGTGCTAAGTCGATCACAAACTCAATTTCTCTGTCTAGAGGAAGTCCTGGTAACTCATCGGGAAACACGTCTAGAAATTCATTAATTACTGGAATATCTTTAAGTTTTGCTGGCTCCTGACTTCTATCAATCACATAAGCAATGAAATGCTCGCATACTTGCCGTAGTAACTTTTTAGCTTGAATCATCGTTAAAAACTTCTTTGCTTGCTTCTGGCCCTTAAACGTTACTATCCTCTCATCTGGCGTTGTAATAACCCTAATTTTTGGAATTTTGAAACACTGATGAATAGTAACTTTTGCTGATGAAAGTAAATAAGTGTATGTAAAGGTCGTCAGAATCCAAATTCGAACACTTTGATTTTTCCCGAAAATCCACCAGATACCGAAAGAATTGAGTATAAGGTAATATGATTAAAATGATTTAAATTCAAGGATTATAAGAGAGGATCATAAAAGGAATATAAAATATTGAGAAATGTTTAGGGGAAACCCAAGTAATAAGATCCCGGATATGATCCCCAAAACGATTAACGGGAATGAGAGATAAGCGAATCGTAAAATAAATAAACGGTCAAGAAACAAGCTTGTAAAAGAAGAAAGGGAGATTAATCAAGTGGAGTAGAAACTAGGTGACATCATCACATGACATGTGGCTTGGGGATGAGGTCGTCAAGATGATGCAAGCACTTTATTAAAGTGAAGATGAGTTCAATCAAGTAACCACTTGGTTAATTCACAACCAAGTAAATTTTGGCACAAATCTCAAGGTCAACCAAGCAAAAAGGAAAGCAAAAGATCATTTCTTCATTTTTGAAGTAAAAACCCGAGAGGAAAGGGGACAAAAAATGGAGAAGAAAGAAATGCTTGTAACTTGAGTTTCCCTTGGCCGATTCGCTCGTGCTACCAGTCAAATCGAAGCCCTCAAGAAGCTCTACAGATATAGGGTAACCACTCTCCTCACCTCCTTGGTTACCATACTCATTTTTAATGATTTATGGCTAGATAAATAGTAACCATGTTTGTGTTCTTGAATTCTTTGAAAAGAGCAGGGTTGTTTAAGGTTAGATCAAGGTTCCTAGAGGCGATACAAGCTCTTTTCTTATGTTAAGAAGCTCCAAGGAAGGTATAAATCTCTTAAACCCTTATACATCAGTAGGGTTAATAAGTTTTTAATCTTTTATGATTTTGATTAGTAAATAAGAACCTTGATCCATGTTTGTTAGTTGTTTTGGTTGATTTGAATAAGTTATGGTTAACGAATCTTTGGTTATAATTGATGGATCTTGATTGTGGTTGAATGAGTTAAAAATGTTGAGAATGTTGACTGAGATAGTGTTTTATAGATGAAATAATGATGGATTGGTGATGGTTGATTAATTGGTGAGGTTTTGGCATAGTGAAAAATTTGGAAAACTCGTAAACATAGCCGTCGTAATGCCCGTTTGAATATAGACTGTGTGTGCTTAGAATAAGGATCAGAACACTCGCTATTTAAACTGTAACATTTCCATTTTTAGCTAGATCGTGTCATAAGATTCGTTTTGATATGTGGATCGCTTGGTTCCGATGTACGGTTTAGGAGAAACGGCTGTTTTAAGTAACGGCATTTCGCGAACGAACCATTTCCCCTCTCCTTACTTTGAAACCTTGGTTAAGTTCCTTAAATGACTAATTGGAGTATGAAATAATTATGTAAAGTGGATTAGGCAGTTGGTAGAGTACTCGCGAAAGAATCGCCTTAAAATTCTTAATGGGTAATTTATTAAAAATGGTGGAGCCGAGGGTAATCGAACGACATATGTGATTCGTTATGCGTAGAAGTGACCATAAGCGAACGTTAGGGTTCAATTGGTTAAAGTCTAGTTTTTAAGCGACCGGGGTTTAATTCTGACTTATGTTGTTGTTCATAGGTTATCGGACCCGCTCTAAGCTTAAGTCTATCCGGGAACACTCAGGCAAGTTTTCTACCCGTTATACTGTTGTTGTGATGTATTTATGTATATGCATTATCTTGGGATAAGTGCATGGTTATTATTAGCAAAGTCTTGCGATATATTGGAGCATGTGATATGATATTTATACGCATGCATGTTTCGTAATCTTGATATCTAATTGTTGATTCAAATGTTTATAAGTTGCATAATACCTATGCTAGAAATAAGCAGTAGTTGCGTATACCCTTAGTATAGGGGACCCGAAGGTGAACATTTTTCTAAACCGGGAGTCGATGTTCCCGAGTATATATGTATATATATATATATATATAGTTTTGAAAACTATTAATCGAATAAGGTTTATTCGATAACTTTATTTTATTTAATGAATATTATTTTGAATATTCATTCGAGGACCTATGACTCCGCTTATTTTATTTAAGGAATATTATTTTGAATATTCATTCGAGGGCTTATGACTCCGCTTATTTTATTAAATAATATTCTTTATTTTATTAAAGAATAATGTTTCTATAATCAAACTTATTTTCGATTATTCAAATAAAGATCGTACTTTCGTATAAGTATATCTTTGGTTATTTATTATTCATTTCAAGTATGAGTTTTAAAATTTCTACTTCAATTATTTTTATAAAGATTATCCTTATGGTAATATTATTTAAATAATAATATTCAGATATTTTCCAACATATCGGGACTAATTTATTTTATTAAATCAGCATTACTCCAAACATTCTTAAAAATGTTTTCGAGTCTTCAAAATGATTTTAAAATTAGAGCGGATCCCAAAACTCGTTTTCAAATTTAAGATCTTCCTTTCGAAAGGGACTTGAATACTCGCTCAAAAAATTTGAGGGATCCGGCTTTGTGGTGTATTTTATATTCGCAATGAGGTTGATGTTTTGAGAAAATAATTTGATTACTTGCCCAACGTTCGGGAAGTAAGTCCATCTAATTGAGTCTTCATAAGCGACAGGCCGGGGAACGGTCTATGAAGGTGTAAGAGGCTGGGTGACAGTCCATCCACGCGTGAGTGGCCGGGTAACGGTCTAGCGTGAGATCCTAATGCGGCCAGGGTGATGACCGGCGAGGAATTCATCCATCTACAGTAGAAAAGGTTACTTAATTGGTATCTTTGCCTGATCATCAAGATATCGGGTTTATGCGAAAATTCTTTTCTTTCCAAATTCATTGGATATTAAAACTCTTTTCATACTTTACATGACAGAGGTTTTCAGGAAATGTATGAGAGATATATATATGGATATATATATCGGGACTTAATGAAGTATCTCGTAACTTCATTTCTTTTGAATGATATTTCAAAGATTGAATCTATTCAAATCTTATCTTGTAGTCTCATCTATGTGATGAACTTTTGAAACTCATTATAACTTGAATGGTGGTAGTTCAAGTAGTATTTGGAAAAGATATAAGTATATTGGAGTATCTCGTAACTTCACCTTTTCAACTTATATCTAGTTAATGATTAACTTATGCATGACAAAGATTTTCAGCAAAACGTTGAGACAAGGTTAGATATATGAGATCACCTTACAACGATATTTTTATACAGTTATTAACTGGAACTCTATGTATATTATGCATGGAAGAGGATTCTAAGATTTTGAAATGTATATATACTTATATACTGAATATTTTGCGACTTGGCCGCGTTAAGATATCAAACTTGGTTCATTTCTTCTTGACCAAGACTTTCATGAGTACTATGAGAATGCTCATATATTGTTAATTATTATACATATTATTTCGGTGGGCTTGTTGCTCACCCTTGCTTTCTTCTTTCATCACACAAAAACAGATAGACAAGATGAACATGACCAAGCTCCCAATTCGTGAGCGGATAGGAAACGTTCCGCAGTTTCCTGTAGGCCTTGATGTCGTTGTAGCTGAGGTAGGAACTATCAATAGGCTAGGCTTTTAACTTTTGTTGTAGCAGAATCATGTATATTTATGAATTGTAATAATGGCAAATAATATGTAAATTTATTCACGAACCCTTTTGAGGTGTAATGACTTATAATTGTGGAATAAAATAACTTGTGTTATTTTTGGTATTCATCTCTGAGACTATAACTTGTGGTGTGTGTGTGTATATTATGGGGTCACAGTACGCAGTAGATGATTGTTTATTAAGAATTAGGTGTTATTAAGGGAAATGGAACTCGTGACAACCCGGATCCCCGACCCCGGATTTGGGGGTGTTACAGAAATGGTATCAGAGCCAAGCGTTATAAACCTTAGAGATGATGTGATGTTAAAATAATAAGTTCACTAAGATAATAAGAACTCTTGCCAAGTTCATAGTCGGACTACCTAACGTAGTACTGACAGTTAAAACCCTTATGGGAACCCTTATAAATATCATGATAGAAGCGTAGTTCGTTATCGTATTGGTAGCGGGACTCCGAACCCTGAGGTTGAGGAGCAACAGTGCGATGATGTTTTATTACTTATTGGAGATCAGATTGTGGATCCGATAGAGCGTCCTAACAAGGGACCGGATGATGTTCATATTGAGGATGTAGCGGTTGAGGATGTTGTCCTAGAAGGGATTGTTGCTGAGGAGGATCCCGTGGAGGATCCTGACAAGAATGAATAAAGGACCACTGAGGAATTGATAACCATGGTTAGGGCGACTACCAGATGTAGGATTGGCCGGTCACTACCAGAGGTTCGTTCAAGTTTGTAAAGATAGTAGCCCCTTTAACGCGGCTACTCATAAGACTGAGAAGTTCGATTGGACAGAGAAATGCGAGAACAGATTTTAAGAACTGAAGCAAAGATTGGTGACGACCCCTATGATGGCGTTGCCGGATGGAAAAGGAGATTTTGTGTTGTGTAGTGACGCTTCGCATAAGGAATTAAGGTGCTTCTTATACAGCACGTCAAGGTAATCGCGTATGCGTCAAGACAATTAGGGGAATATAAAATTTGATATCCCCACCCATGAGCTTGGGCTCGTGGCAATAGTTTTGCCCTAAAGATTGGAAGTACTACTTGTATAGAGAGAAGTGTGAGATTTACACAAGCCATAAGTGCTCTAGTACATTTTCACGCAGAAAGAGCTCAACATGCGCCAGAGGAGGTGGTTAGAGCTAATCAAGGATTACGATTATGAGATTCTTTATCATCCAGGGAAAGCCAATATGGTGGCTAATACCCTTAGTAGGAAGTAGACACTCAAGATGATAATGTCTTTGGGAGAGTTGATAAGAGATTTTTAGAAAATGGAAATAAAAGTGAAGGTAACCGGAGCCGGTACTGAAAAACTGTTTGAGATTGTAATGCAGCCCGAATTATTGGAAAAGATCATATGTGCCAAGATAAAGTGATGAATGAAGAAAAAGAGTCAATGACTGGAGAAGAGATTAATACCGAGAAAGATGATAAGGGAATAATGAGGTATTCCTACAGAATTTGGGTTCCAAATGTTCAAAAGCTTAAGAATGGGATTTTAGATGAAAGCCATAGTTTGAGGAATAAGATTTAGGGAAAACCCTGAATATGATAGTCAGGGAGGTCGCCATCAAGAAAGAGGAACCCCTAACATAATGAAGTGGAAAACAAGGATTTTAGCGTATAAGATAACCCTGATTATGGGAGAAGGATGAAACATTTCATATTGAGAAAATATAAGTCGAGCAAGATAGGGAGGACCAGGACGGTACTCCTATTGGGCAATCCATGGACCTGCCTAAACAAAACTTATACTATTATCCCCAACCACCACCATGAGGAAACAATGCGGTAGGAAATTCTTTCATGACCTTTAAGTCGCTAAGCTCTCAGAGTTCCATGGAACAGGTTGACCCAGTCGAGGCAAGAGCCTGGCTAAAGGAAATATAGGAATCATTTGAGATTCTAAATGATTGACGAAGCACAAAAGACTGTTTTTGTCACATACCCTCCTAAGAGAGAGGCCACCCGCTGGTAAAAGACCAAGAAAGGCACGGAGCCAGAGGTTATAATAAACTGATTAAAGTTCAGTCAATTGTTTTTGGGAAAATAATTCTAAAGGTTATGGAGATAGTGTAAAAGCTTTAGAGCCAGAACAAAGGCGGACGAGTATGATGAATTATGAATCTAAGTTGTAAAATTTAGCAAGATTCATCCTGAGGACACGAATCCCAGAACGACGTGATGTTTAAAGTCAATGATTAGTGGGTTCATGAAATGATTGTAAGAGAAAGGTAAATAAAAAGAAACTGAAGTGGAAAGGAATATAAAGGCAATAGAGTTTGGGGAATGATAAGGGAGTTGGGTATGAGGAAACCTTAAAGACTCATAGTAATAGAAATATAAAAGTATGTGATCATCAGGATGAGGGTGATTCACCATGAGTTAAAGTTGATGGTTGAAGGCATAAATGATATATATATATATTATCCCCTTTTAAGTTGAGATTATTCGATGGAACTCCGAGATAGATCGATGGATTAATAATGGAACATGGATGGATTGAGGAGACATGATTAAGAAATGGGATGAGGTAAGTGACCTTCAAGAATGTGAAGTGTATGTAAGACCGGTGGCTTGATACCCAAAAAGGGAGATGCCAGGTATAAAAGATATCTCATCATTGAGATAACTGTTGAGATAAACAACAAAAGTAAATGAGGATTTAGTAAATAGAAGTTCACGTTGAACACGACCAATATCTTCCAGAACATCCATGTTATCATTACCAAATCAGGAAAGAAAAGCGGATAACCATTGTTATCATTTGGAGGCCATATGGATTGACCTCAGTTAGGAAAAGGATGTTACCTATGAAACTAAGTATAGACTATCGAGGTGGGAATTATTGAATGAAATACCTTTATCAGGGATAGATGACTTGATTTATCAATGGAAAAGTGTAAGTACCTTTTTAAAGGAGGAATTAAGGATAAAACCTCGATAAATTGAGATGAACCCTAGGGGAATGCATAAAGGATTGGCATTTTACCCATAATAGGGACAGTGTGAGTTTTGACAATATGAATTGAAAGGAATTAAGGTAACAACAACCTTTAAGGATCAGTGGAGAAATTTTTCAGAAGTATATAGACAATGGTTCTAGTATTAGTAAATGGTATTTTGATATGCCCTGTATCTAGGGAGTACATGATGAAGGATTTAAGGATAACCTTAGAGGTTTTACAAGGAGAAAGGTAATATTCAAAGTTCTCAAGAATAGAAATTTTGATAAAGAAAATATGACGTAATAATAATAATGCCAGGTAGGGCACATGTTAAACCATGATAAAGTATAGATTGAACCAATGAAGGTCAAGATTCATAAAAACAAGAAGAAACTAAGATAAAAGATGTCCTAAGAATGACCGAGAGTCAATCGTGATAATGTTAACTGCTAAAGACCGAGGCAATAACTTTTGAAAAAAATGGTGATATTTTTTTTTCTCACCAAAGTGTAAGGAAGAGAGTTTTCGCACAAGCAATGATTGGAAATGAGGTAGAAAATTTAGTTGGAGATCATTCAAAAGATATTGATTATAAGGAACTATTACTATCAGGAAAGGCCAATGAGGTGGCCGACAGTCTAAGTGTAAGAGAGCAATCATAGGCGCTCGTGCCAGCGGAATACAGTTATGAGGGTTAAATTCGTGAAGGTTGTATTATGGTGTGAAAGATTGACATTCCTTCTGATGATTGTGCGATACTCAACCGTAATAGTAGTTTGGTAAAGATTTAATTCACGTTATCGTTGTGAGCGGGCTACATATCTTAGAAGGTCCTATCTAGAGAATAAGCCAGGACCATGTTACGAAAGGACTAAATGAACCTTTGAGCTTCATGTCTCCTGATAAAGACATATGGTTAATAATGGTATTAGCCTGCTATCGTTGCTTTCATTGAAACTCTTCTGCAATTTTATTTGCTTCATGTCTTGTATGTACGTTAGGATCAGGAGTGTTCTTCATGAATCATGAATGGTGATTATGTTACCTCCTTAGAAGAATTTGATACGACGTGTATGGACTCTGTATGGATAGCTATTAAGATTTTGAGGAAAATGAATGACTACAGTAGGTCAGCGGTGGACTATGGTAATGTATCAACGATTCTTTGAATATTGAGCCGATTACAACCGTGAGAGTTGTATTGTAATGGATATTGAGATTGAGTACCACTAATCGGGTCGTGGTGTTGTATAAGTTATCATTGATAGACTAATTAAGTCGATTGTCTACCTATTGAATACTTATTCCTTCTTATCAATAGAGAGTCATATTACTATACGAGGAAGGTTGCTGTGCAAGCACAGAATTCTAGTAACGATGATGTCTAGAATGAGATCCCAGATTCGATTTTCGATGTCGAGGGAGTTTCAAAGGTGATTTTGTATAAGCTTGAGCAAGAGCATGGGTCCATAGAATGATGGACGAAATAGCAAAAATATTTAGGCATATGAAATGAGATGCTACAATACTTGATGTTGATTTATATACATCTATGTTTTGTTCTCCTATGATAAACCTCTATAGTTCAGAGGTAGATTCCAAGCCAGATATTTTGTGGCGGTATTTTTTTTTATATATACAATTCTCTTCAATTCGTTTTTTCTCTCCTTTTCATTTCGTGTAAGCTGAGAAGAACAACCCTTCCAGAAGGGGAGGTATTGCCGAATGACTATCTTACTGTGTAATAGAAGCCTAGTAGGATACCACATGTTGTTTAAATTGCTTGTCAAGTACTAAAGGTTGGCCACCTTCTGTACTAACTATGTAATAGAACAAGTGTTCATTATCATAGTGATCTCTCAATAAATTCTTTTACTTCTATACGAAGGACCAAGCTTTCGAAGATGGAGGCAGCTAGAGATGAAGTGGTACCAAGTACGGTGGTATTCTGATTCTAACGCGTTCGTGATACTAAGGTTGACGCGATTATTAAAAGGTTATAGAACGCTAACGAGCAAAAGTGTAACCAGTATAGTATTATGTACGGAATATAGTAATGACTACGAACAAGAAAAGAAGGAGTATTGAGAAGCGAAAGCTATAAAGCTAGATGATATAATGAGAAGTCTGTGTGATAGACTTGAAAGAAATTTGGAATGATCAGTTAGCACGGATTGAGTCCTCTTACAACGATAGATGATATATCAGTATCAAGGTGTCGCCTTATGAGATCCTTGAGGGAAGACAATGTTGATCTCCCTTATGTTAGGATGAAGTTGTAGAGCGCAAGATGCTCGGACCAGCAGTAGTCCAAAGGACCAAGGATATAATAGATCTAATCAAAGGACGACTGGTAGTAGCCCAAGATGGACATAAGAAGTATGTTGATTTGACAATGAAAGGACAAGGAGTATGAAGTAGGGGACCTAGTGTTATGAAAGGTATCCCCTTGGAAAGCCTTGGAAAGGATTAATGAGGTTCGGAAAGAAAGGAAAGCTAAGTCCATGATTTGTTGGACTCTTGAAGATATTAAGACGTATTGGGAAGTTAGCATATGAGCTAGCCCTACCCCCGAACATGTAGCAAGTTCATAACGTGTTCCACTTATCAATGATAAGGAAGTGTAATTCGGATGCCAGACATATAGAGCCATATGAGCGCATAGACATGCAACCAGAAAGGGTTATAAATCGAAAAGGAACAAGTGCGTAGGAGAAAGGCTATCAAACTAGTCAGAGTTTGGTGGTAGAACTACAATGTGGAAAATTGACTTGACAGTTAGAAAGTGCAAAGCTAAGCAAGTATCCCTATTCATTTTCTATCTGATTCCGGGACGGAATCCTTTTAAGGAGGGGAGACTATAATAACCCTAATTTTTGGAATTTTTGAAACACTGATGAATAATAACTTTTGCTGATGATGCTGATTAAGGAAAATTATCAGACCACACTATATAGGAGTACTGTTATGGAAATTCTAAGATCATATTAGTATTCCATTAAGTAAATAAGTGTATGTAAAGGTCGTCAGAATCCAAATTCGAACACTTTGATTTTTCCCGAAAATCCACCAGATACCGAAAGAATTGAGTATAAGGTAACATGATTAAAATGATTTAAATTCAAGAATTATAAGAGAGGATCATAAAAGGAATATAAAATATTGAGAAAGGTTTAGGGGAAACCCAAGTAATAAAATCCCGGATATGATCCCCCAAACGATTAACAGGAATGAGAGTTAAGCGAACCGTAAAACAAATAAACGGTCAACAAACAAGCTTGTAAAAGAAGCAAGGGAGATTAATCAAGTGGAGTAGAAACTAGGTGACATCATCACATGACATGTGGCTTGGGGATGAGGTCATCAAGATGATGCAAACACTTTATTAAAGTGAAGATGCGATCAATCAAGTAACCACTTGGTTAATTCACAACCAAGTAAATTTTGGCACAAATCTCAAGGTCAACCAAGCAAAAAAGAAAGCAAAAGATCATTTCTTCATTTTTGAAGTAAAAACCCGAGAGGAAAGGGGACAAAAAATGGAGAAGAAAGAAATGCTTGTAACTTGAGTTTCCCTTGGCCGATTCGCGCGTGCTATCAGTCAAATCGAAGCCCTCGAGAAGCTCTACGGATATAGGGTAACCACTCTCCTCACCTCCTTGATTACCATACTCGTTTTTCATGATTTATGGCTAGATGAATAGTAACCATGTTTGTGTTCTTGAATTCTTTGAAAAGAGCAAGGTTGTTTAAGGTTAAATCAAGGTTCCTAGAGGCGACACAAGCTCTTTTCTTGTGTTAAGAAGCTCCAAGGAAGGTATGAATCTCTTGAACCCTTATACATCAGTAGGGTTAATAAGGTTTTAAGCTTTTATGATTTGGATTAGTAAATAAGAAGCTTGATCCATGTTTGTTAGTTGTTTTGGTTGATTTGAATAAGTTATGGTTAATGAATCTTTGATTATAATTAATGGATCTTGATTGTGGTTGAATGAGTTAAAAATCTTGAGAATGTGGACTGAGATAGTGTTGTATAGATTAAATATTGATGGATTGGTGATGGTTGATGAATTGGCGAGGTTTTGGCATAGTGAAAAATTTGGAAAACTCATAAACATAACCGTTGTAATGCCCGTTTGCATATTGACTGTTTGTGCTTAGAATAAGGATCAGAAAACTCACTTCTTAAACAGTAAAATTGTCATTTTTAGCTAGAGTGTGTCGTAAGCTTCGTTTTGATATATGGATCGCTTGGTTCCGATGTACGATTTAGGAGAAACGACCGTTTTAAGTAACGGCGTTTCACGAACGAACCATTTCCCCTCGCCTTACTTTGAAACCTTGGTTAAGGTCCTTAAATGACTAATTGGAGTATGAAACAATTATGTAAAGTGGATTAGGCAGTTGGTAGAGTACTCGCGAAAGAATCGCCTTAAAATTCTTAATGGGTAATTTATTAAAAATAGTGGAGCTGAGGGTACTCGAACGACTTATGTGATTCGTTAAGCGTAGAAGTGACCATAAGCGAACGTTAGGGTTCAATTGGTTAAAGTATAGTTTCTTAAGTGACCGGGGTTTAATTCTGATTTATGTTGTTGTTCATAGGTTATCGGACCCACTCTAAGCTTAAGTCTATCCGGGAACACTCAGGCAAGTTTTCTACCCATTATACTGTTGTTGTGATGTATTTATGTATATGTATTATCTTGGGATAAGTGCATGGTTATTATTAGAAAAGTCTTGCGATATATTGGAGCATGTGATATGATATTTATATGCATGCATGTTTCGTAATCTTGATATCTAATTGTTGATTCAAATGCTTATAAGTTGCATAATACCTATGCTAGAAATAAGTAGTAGTTGCGTATACCCTTAGTATAGGGGACCCGAAGGTGAACATTTTTCTAAACCGGAAGTCGATGTTTCCGAGTATATATATATATAGATATAGTTTTCAAAACTATTAATCAAATAAGGTTTATTCGATAACTTTATTTTATTTAATGAATATTATTTTGAATATTCATTCGAGGACTTATGACTCCGCTTATTTTATTTAATGATTATTATTCTGAATATTCATTCGAGGACTTATGGCTCCGCTTATTTTATTAAATAATATTCTTTATATTATTAAAGAAAAATATTTCGATAATCAAACTTATTTTCGATTATTCAAATAAAGATCGTACTTTCGTATAAGTATATCTTTGGTTATTTATTATTCATTTCAAGTATGAGTTTTAAAACTTCTACTTCAATTATTTTTATAAAGATTATCCTTATGGTAATATTATTTAAATAATAATATTCAGATATTCTCCAACATATCGGGACTGATTTATTTTATTAAATCAGCATTACTCCAAACAGTCTTAAAAATGTGTTCGAGTCTTCAAAATGATTTTAAAAGTTAGATCGGATCCAAAACTCGATTTCAAATTTAAGATCTTCCTTTCGAAGGGGACTTGAATACTTCCTCAAAAAAATCTGAGGGATCCAGTTTGTGGTGTATTTTATATTCGCAACGAGGTTGCTGTTTTGAGAAAACAGTTTGATTACCTGCCCAACGTTCGGGAAGTAAGTCCATCTAATTGATTCGCCATAAGCGACAGGCCGGGGTACGGTCTATGAAGGTGTAAGAGGCTGGGTGACAGTCTATCCACGCGTGAGTGGCCGTGTAACGGTCTAGCGCGAGGTCCTAATGCGGCCAGGGTGATGACCAGTGAGGAATCCATCCATCTATAGTAGAAAAGGTTACTTAATTGGTATCTTTGCCTGATCAGCAAAATATCGGGTTTATGCCAAAATTCTTTTCTTTCCAAATTCATTGGATATTACAACTCTGTTCATACTTTACATGACAGAGGTTTTTAGTAAATGTTTGAGATATATATATATATATATATATATATGGATATATATATCGGGACTTAATGAAGTATCTCGTAACTTCATTTCTTTTGAATGATATTTCAAAGGTTGAATCTATTCAAATCTTATCTTGTAGTCTCATCTATGTGATGAACTTTTGAAACTGATTATAACTTGAACGGTGGTAGTTCAAGTAGTATTTGGAAAAGATATAAGTATATTGGAGTATCTCGTAACTTCACCTTTTCAACATATATCTAGTAATGATTATCTTATGCATGAGAAAGATTTTCAGAAAAATGTTGAGACAAGGTTATATATATGAGATCACCTTACAACGATATTTTTATACAGTTATAAACTGAAACTCTAGGTATATTATGCATGGAAGAGGATTCTAAGTTTTTGAAATGTATATATACTTATATACTGAATATTTTGCGACTTGGTCCCGTTAAGATATCAAAATTGGTTCATTTCTTCTTGACCATGACTTTCATGAGTACTATGAGAATGCTCATATATTGTTAATTATTATAAATATTATTTCGGTGGGCTTGTTGCTCACCCTTGCTTTCTTCTTTCATCACACAACAATAGATATACAAGATGAACAGGACCAAGCTCCCAATTCGTGAGCGGATAGGAAACGTTCCACAGTTTCCTGTAGGCGTTGATGCCGTTGTAGCTGAGGTAGGAGCTACAAATAGGCTAGGCTTTCAACTTTTGTTGTAGAAGACTTATGTATATTTATGAATTGTAATAATGGCAAATAATATGTAAATTTATTCAGAAACCCTTTTGAGGTGTAATGACTTATAATTGTGGAATAAAATGACTTGTGTTATTTTTGGTATTCATCTGTGAGACTATAACTTGTGGTGTGTGTGTATATTGCGGGGTCACAGTACGCAGTAGATGATTGTTTATTAAGAATTAGGTGTTATTAAGGGAAATGGAACTCGTGACAACCCGGATCCCCGACCCCGGATTTGGGGGTGTTACAGGCGTCTTCTCCATTACCTTCTTATTTCGACAATCTATCTGGGCATCATGCTTAGATAACCAATCCATTCCTAAGAACGTCAAACTCTCCTAGCTTAGATGGTATCAAATCTACACAAAACTTATTACCAGAAATCTCAATCTCACAATTCCCACAAACTTGATTAATAGATACACGTTCTTGATTTTCTAATTCCACAGTCATTATTTCATTTAAATACTCAACTGAACAGTTTAACTTACTAACAAAATCTTGAGAAATAAAGGATCGAGTTACTCCCGAATCTATTAACACTTTGGCACATAAAGAATTCACATTAAGCGTACCTACCACGACATCAGTATCCTAGATAGCGTCCTTCACAGATATATCAAAAACTCTAGCCCTTGGAGTCTCATTCACTGCTGGAGTAGATCCCATAATTCTTAATGCATTACTGACTGGAGCTGGTGTCTTGCAATCTTTGGCTATATACTGGTTCTCTCGCTGGCTGATTGCGGCACTCCCTCGAATAGTGCCCATTCTAATTACACTTGAAACAAACCACATTCAACTTATTACAAACTCCTCCGTGCTTCTTCCCACATACCTGACAATCTGGAAAAGTTAGCCTCAACTGATTTGGCTGATTCACATTGACTGGGCGGTTACCTTGACCTCCGTCGCCTGCATTTTGCTTTTTGAAATTAAAATTTCTCCCTGGCTGAAACGTGCCCTTCTTACAATTTGGAAACTTCCCTGTTTGTGGTTGTCCTTCATTTCCTTCAAACTTCCTCTTCTTACTTTCTTTTTCTTTCTGTGACATCTCACTCTCAGTTTCTGCAATCATGGCCTTCTGTACAACTCCTGCATAGGTATCCAATTCAAATATAGTTACCTTCCCTCTAATCCATGGCTTCAGACCTTTCTAGAATCTCTTGGCCTTCTTCCTGTCAGTATCAACATATGATGGCACATACCTTGACAATTCTTCAAACTTACTTTCATAATCAGCTACCGACATATTTCCTTGCTTTAGCTCTAAAAACTTCAGCTCTATCTGATCCTGAACAAACTGAGGAAAATATTTTTCTAAAAACAATTCTTTGAACCTCTCCCAAGTAATAACATATGTACCTTTCAATTTCACAGTCTCCCACCAATAGGTTGCCTCATTCTTTAAATAATAACTTGCAAACTCCACCTTATGTTCTTCCTTCACTTTAAATAAAGCAAACGACTTATCTATTTCCTTTAACCAAACTTTCGCTTCAATCGGATCTAAGGAACCCTTGAATTCTGGTGGTTTTACCACCTGAAAAGTTTTAAAAGTTACATGGGGATTGGTTTGTCTTTGTTGTTGTTGTGTCAGGTGAACTGTTTGTTGAGCCAAGATTTGAAGAATCTGGGCTATTGCTGGGTCTATGGGTCCTGGGTTTGCATTCTGGTTGGTATCATCTTGGTTGTTATTGTTGTTGTTGGTTTCTTCATTCTGGGTGTTGGTGCGGGTATTTCTTCTGGGAGGCATTTTCTGTAAAGAATCAAACAACTTATTTAGCCTTTAAATCAAATCCTTTGCATAAAAGAAAAGTTTTGTAAAATAGAAATATCTCTTTTTGAAAACAGTTGTATCAGTTGAACTAAGTAAATTGCATGATTCTTTACAGAATATAGGGTATATGGTATCACAGGGGTATAACTGGTACAATAAATAAAGTAAAGTAAAATAGGTGCAGTAATGTAAATGACAATGCTAGAAAGGAAAAGGTACTGATATATATAGATCAAAAGTTTTAGGTAGTACAAGCGTTAAAACGCTTCGGAAGTAAAAGCAAAAAGGTACAACAAACCTACTCACTAGTCAGCAGATCTAGTCTATAAATACAACCCAAAAGTCTACTGATACATACTACACACTACTGTACATACTAAACAACCATAACAACACTGCTCAGCATTTCCATTTCTGTGCATCTGGCTCATATCGGAACAAAATGCAGGTAACACATATAGCAGTTCATATATTTACATGATAAAGGCAAATAAGAAGCGCTGATTATAAATTAAAAAATACAATATTATAAAAACAACAAACTGAAATATTTCACATAACATATATAAAGAGCTACATTATTTGGCTGACTTTTTAAGCCAAATTCCCTTTACGTTCTTTCTACAATGACTAAAACTATGCTCAACGGCATCGGCATCATATGTAGGTATTGTCGAACAGAATGGGGGATTTTCTAAGATCGTGTCTCCTAAATCATCTTCGTTATATACATCATGATAGTCTCATGTCATAGAGGTTAATACAACAGACCATCTAGCATCAACCGGATTTTCTATATAAAAAACTTGCTTTATTTGGTCGACAGACACATATTTATCCTTCTTGTGGCCTTCTTGACTAAGTCCACAAGTGTGGATCCTAGATCATCTACCTCAATTCCTTTTTCATTCTCTTCCCACTTACACAATAACAAATGTGCTCTGAATTCATGATAATCTAACTCCCAAATATGTAAGATGATTCCAGAAAATGTCATATCGCTTTCCACCGGATTCAAATCCTTGGCACTTGAGACTTGGACCGTCTTGGCCACTAAAGACACGCCACTATTCTGGAAAACTCTCGAATCATCTCGCTCCTTTGTGAAGTACCGGACCCCGTCAGCTACATACCCTTCGTATGTGAAAACAGAATATGATGGTTTTACCGCCAACCATCTTATCATTTCAGAAACACCTTCAAAATTTCCATCATTTCATTATTAACCTGCACATATTCCCCGAAAAAATGACATTATTGACAAGGGCAGTACCATGATAAAAATACCAAAAAATACAATGACTAAACTTACTTTTTCTTCAAACTAGTCAGCAAGTAGTCGATTGTGTTCAGCCATCATCCACTGAACACTTTTTCTTTTTCCTTGATAAAGTCTTTCAAGATGTTCCTTGTGTATATTAAGGCAATGCAAATATTAAATAAAATGTAGTACAAGTAATAGCTCGATGGACTTACAAAATATAGGAATAAACTTCAGAGTTATTTAAAAGGACTGTTAGATGTGCTTCGTCTAGCTCTGTTTCTTCAACTGATTTCACTTTTGCAGCAAATAATGGGCCTGAAAGCTTGCTTTTTTTCTTTGGAAGGCCTGTAGTGCCACTCTGTCCAACAAACTCTGAGCAGAATTCAACTAATTCTTCTTTTATATAGCTTTCCGCCATACAACCTTCATAAAAATAATGGCTTCTTATATAACCCTTTAACACTTTATTAAACCACTCAAATGAAAACCTCCATCTATAGAAAACCGGTCCACATAAACGTAACTCTCTAACCAAGTGGAATGTTAGTTATATCATTACATTGAAAAATATGGGAGGGAAGATATTTTCCAGCTCACACAAGGTCACTATTACATCTGACTGCAGTTTATCTCGTTTTGATACATCTATAACTTTGTTGCACAATGAGTTGAAAAAGAAACACAGTCTAATTATGTTGATTCTAAAATTCTTTGGGAGAACCGAACGAATGGCAACAGGGAGCAACTGTTAGAGGAGGATGTGGCAGTCATGGGACTTGAGCCCGTAAATCTTCAAATTAGGCATCGACACGCAATTTCTGATATTTGATGCATGTCCAAACAGAAGTTTCATGTGTAAGAATGATGACAATACTTTCTTTTTTCAGCCTTTGATAAAGTATAAGAGGCAGGGGGCAAGTATGTTTTCTTTTCGCCTACATGTGGAGCTAAATCAGCCCTAACACCCATCTCCATCATAACATGACATTATGCCTCACTGTGTTTGGATTTAAACCTCATATTTAGTAGAGTACCAATCAGATTATCACACACGTTTTTCTCAATGTGCATAACATCGAGACAATAGCACACATGGTGAAACTTCCAGTAATCTAACTCGAAAAAAATTGACTTCTTTTTCTATACACATTCCACCTTTTTTGAACTCTTTACTTCTTTTCCAAAAGTAAAATTAAATTGTTGTTGCTCCGCTAATACTTCTTCTCCGAAAAAGGGGTTGACATGCGTGTCCATTCTCTTTTTCTCCATTAAAAGTTGCCTCCTGCCTCCTATATGGATGATGTCACGGCAAGTATTTATGATGACCTTGGTAGCAAATTTTCCTACTATGAGTCAAGTACTTAGCTATAGTATCTTTGCAGTATACTGGACATGCCATATACCCCTTATTAATGCAGCCAGACAGATTCCCATATGCGGGAAAGTCATTTATCATCCACAAAAGCATTGCTCTTAAAGTGAAATAAGATTTAATATGCACGTCGAAAAGATCTAGTTCCCCTTCTTCCCAAAGCTTTTTCAGGTTATTGATCATTGGTTGTAGATATACGTCTATATTATTTCCCGGCTCATGGGGACCATAAACCAATAATGTTAACATCCTAAACTTCCTCTTCATGCATAGCCATGGAGGAAGATTATAAGTTACTAATACCACTGGCCAGCAGGTATACCTATTGGTCAGTCCATTATTATATGGATTTATACCATCGGCTGACAAAGTTAAGCGAAAATTTATGGATTCACTACCGAAGCTAGGCCACCTGTGATCGACATTCCTCCAAGAAGGAGAGTCAGCTGGATGGCGCATCGGGCCATCTTGAATGCGGTGGTCCGAATGCCAAGTCATCATTTCAGCAATAGAAGTAGATTTAAACAATAGCTTAAATCTGGGAATAAAAACTTCCTCTTCATGCATAGCCATGGAGGAAGATTATAAGTTACTAATACCACTGGGCAGCAGGTATACCTATTGGTCAGTCCATTATTATATGGATTTATACCATCGGCTGACAAAGTTAAGCGAAAATTTATGGATTCACTACCGAATCTAGGCCACCTGTGATCGACATTCCTCCAAGAAGGAGAGTCAGCTGGATGGCGCATCAGGCCATCTTGAATGCGGTGGTGCGAATGCCAAGTCATCATTTCAGCAGTAGAAGTAGATTTGAACAATAGCTTAAATCTGGGAATAATGGGAAAATACCATAAAACTTTGGCTGAAATATTAGTCCTAACTCTGCCATCCTTCCCCAATTTCCATCGAGATAAATTACACTTGGGGCACTTAGAAGACTCACTATATATACCTCTATATAGTATGTAATCATTCGGACATGCACGAAACTTTATATAGTCAAGTCCTAGATCGGATAGGTTCTTTTTGGATTCATATGCATTAACCGGAAAAACATGACCAGTTGGAAGGAAAGAGCCAACAGAAGACAGTAGCTCGGTGAAGGCGGCAGCGCTAATACCAAACCTCAATTTCCTGTTGTGCAATTTCAACATCGATTCTAACTTAGTACAGTCATTACCCTCAAATAGAGGTTGTTCGGTGTCAGCCACAAACCTCTTGAACTCACGCGCCTCTTCATCATAATCACCCATATCATATGATGCCTCACAAACTTTTTTTGTTTGTGTGGCAAACAAATTGGCCGACTCAGGGGCTGGAAGGTATGTACTACCAGCAGAAGACCTAGTTTCAAAACATTTTTCCCCGTGCCAAATCCATTCAGTGTACCCTAGACTAAAACCATTCTCGTACAAATGACCCCTGATTATTTTTATAGAGAATTTTTTAAAATTACCACACCGTCCACATGGACAAGGAATTTTCTTAAAATCATCCGCATTTTCTTCTGCAAAGATCAAGAAATTTCTAACCCCTATTTCATACTCTAACGAATCCCTATCTTTCAAAATCCATGACTTATCTATAGGTTCTAAAATAGGTATGACCAAGCAGCCTACCTGATTATCATTCAAACATACACAAGAAATACAAATTAAAATACAGATGCAAGAAACAAATATGAACAACAGAGCAACTATACTCAATTCATATTATTCGTCTTTCATATTTAATTTTAAAATTTATTCTACCATTGTCTAAAGCTTTTTAAAATTAAACACATATCATGTCTAAGGTTTAACAAAAAAATATAGATGTATGCACACTAATAACTACATGGACAATGTCTAAGGTTTAACACGTACACGTACAATGTCTACCACTGCCTAAACTTTTTTCGATTAAACACGTACGCATACAATGTCTAAGGTTTATATAATTACATCTAATGCGGAGAAACACACTAACCTCCAAAGCGCAAAATAAATCTTAAAATGCTCTGAATCTAAGCGAAGTCCAAAAGTTAAAACAATGTGTTGCTGCAAACTCAAAATAATTTAATTGTAAATTTCAACAACATAAACATAATCAAAATCATGTAAATTTAAAACATGTTTGCACAGAGAAAGTAAAAAAAAATTAAACACTAAAAATACAAAAAACTCTAAAATTGTACATGCAAAACAAAAAATATTGAAAAATATACCTTAATAACATAAACAAACTCCTTAAATCAAGAACTTCAAGATCTGAGGAAAAAAGAGTTAAAAAAGAAAATTAAACACTAAAATTGAAAAACTCTAAAATTGCACATGCAATACAAAAAATATTGAAAAATATACCTTAATAACAAAACGAACTCCCTAAGTCAAGAACATCAAGATATGAGGAAAAAAGAAGAGTTCAAAATAAAAAATCAAACTAGATATGAACAAGTGGTAATTAAAGATGGGTTAATCGAAATCAAACCTAGATTATGAAGATGGGTTAAAACAATTTTGCTCACAGTAATTGAGATAGTAATTAGGTTTTATTAGATTAATTTGTGTAGTGAAATTAGGGTTTAAGTTTGAAGAGGAAGGGAGAGACAGTGACGAAGAGATATGGTGAGAAAGAGTGGAGAGTGAGTGTGTGTGAGAGAGAGAGAGAGTTGAGAGTGAAAGAAAGAGAGAGTGAGAGTGGTTGAGGGTGATGAATGGGGGGAAAGGGGGGAAGAATTGGGACAAGGGAGGGGAAAATTAGAATTTTGTGGAGGGGAAACTGAATTTTGTTGTAATAAGTGGGGGAAGAGTATCTATGTAATAGCCGCATTTTTAATTTTTTAATAAATAGAGATAAGTCAATGGTTGCTATGTAAACTGATGTACCCATTTTTTTAATAAATATTAGACAACGGTTACATTACAAACCAATGTCTAAAAAGGCTTTAAAATCGTTTAAAACTTGACCGATGTTAAAAGTACTTTTAACATCAGTGGCTTTTCGAACTGCTATTAAAAGGGTGATGGCTTTTGCCCTGTTTCTTGTAGTGACAATGGGATATGGCAAGTAAATTTCTGGAAATGTTGTCATTGAAGATGTAGCACTGGTAGCTGGTTTAGAAGTTAATCTCCTAAGTGTTAGTCAATTCACAGATAGAGGATTAAATGTTTCATTTGACGAAGTAGAATGCTCAATTATTAGAAAAAAGACTAGTGCAATTGCTCTGAAAGTAGCAAGAAAGGGAAGCCTATTTGTTGCAGATTTACACTCAGCAAATAAGGAAGGAAATTTTTGCTTCTACACCAAGGCATCTGTAGAGCAAAGCAAGTTTGGCACGAAAAGCTCTCTCACATGAATTACAAGGAAATCAACACCCTGGTGAAAAAAAGCTAGTGAGGGACACGCCAAATCTGGAGTTTGCTCAAAATGAAGTTTGTGAGGCTTGTCAAAAAGAAAAAATGAAGAAGTCAAGTCATAAGACTAAAACTGTGAATTCGATAAGTGCACATTTGCAACTTATGCACATGGACTTATTTAGATCAGTTAATGTCTTATCAATTTCAAGGAGGAAATATGCACTTGTGATGGTGGATGACTACTCAAGGTACACATTGTAATATCCGAGATATATAGTGTAATTATTTTTATTAATAAATAATTATTCTGTGATGATTCTATGAATTTTTGGTGAATTATCTGTTAAGTGGTATCTGTGTTTAAATGCTTAAATGTGATAAAATTTGAGTATTTTAATTTTTATATGTCCAAAATAAAATATAGATAATTTTTATATTTTTCTATTAATTTTTATGTTGTTATATTATTTTATCAATGATTAATGGATTTAATAAATTATTTTTTGAGTAATTATAAACTATTTTGTACAATCTGGAACCAACCGACTTCAATCGTTTTTACGTTTTTACAGCCCGGAAGTCTCGGGAAAACTCCTTTCTAACCCAATTGCAATATTCCGAGAATTTTGCACATTTTGACTTTTTCAATCCAGAGTAAGGTTTTCCCTGTGCGGGTCCCGGCGCAAAATTTTCGATACAATATTCATTTCGGTAAATCGATAAAACCCATATTTTCGAGAAACAGGATCTTTTTGTTAAAAAATTATATTATCTTCTCGTAATTCATGTAACAAAGCGCTGAGACCATGTCTATATTTACAAAAAGCTTAGTTTTGATAATGATCCTAAAACCTGTACCAAATTGGATCTATTTTATTAATTAAGTGTTATATTTTATGTCCGATATGATCCAACGGGGTACCAATATTCCGTAAATATAAATAGCCCTTGCCGTATTTTATTTTGTACAGATAAACATTTGCAAACGGTAAAATATATAATTTTCAGAGAAAATCAGTATATTCATAATAGTTCTTGAGAATCAAACCAAAGTTTGAAGGTGTTATCGATATCGGATTTTGGAGTTCAACTAACCAAAATAAAGGACTTGCAGAGTACTATTAGATTCTATAAGCCATATACTTGCAGAATCATACGGTATTTTTCTATAATTTTATTTAATTTCGAATTATTTTGGATTTGATTATCAATTTTTGATTTTGATGTTGTTTTAATGATTTGATGATTACATGTTGTAGATAATTTAATTTTGATCATTTTGTTATGTCATAATAGTCATTTGAAGTTCAATAACATGCTCAAAAGTGGGTTTAATCTCCGAATTTCAAAATTAGGGTTCTAGTTATTCCCAAACAATCTAAACAAGAATTACAGAATGGGGGGTTGAATGTAATTTTGGCTTCTTTTTAATTTTAAGAACAGTTCTACTATAAATATATAACTGTGTTTGATTTAGCAATGGTTCGAAATGAAAGTAGTAGAGAAATCAAATCACAAGTATTTTAAAACCTTTCTGGTGGATTGAACTTTTTCACCAGAGATATATATTAAGTTAAGAACTTTGTGTAAAAAAATTGTTCACAGCTGCTTACAAGTTAAAATACAAGAACGGAGAAATTCTTTTCAGATTTTTCCTTATCTATTTCTCTAGTAAAATACTTACTAACATGGATATTATTCAACTTGCTATACTTGGTTTATATATCACCAAGTTACATGATAAAAAGACAAGATAATAAGACAAGCTGTATCTAGTCTAACTTCATGCTTCTACACTTCTCTTTCCAGCATCTTTGAGTATCATATGTTTAGCATTGAATGGAAATGCTTCTTTTTCTCTAAACCCTGCAAATAGGCTACCACATTCCATTTGCACACATCCAACGCATGTGATTGTCAAGTCACTATCAACTGCTCTTTTAAATTTGAACATCCTTTGAAATTTTATTGAATCATCTGTTGAAACTATGGCTGATCATCCATTGAAACTTTGGTTGATCATCCATTGAGACTATGTAAATCATCCGTTGAAGCTTTAGTTGATCATCCATTGAAAGCTTTATGAAACATCCGTTAAAACTGTTTTCTTGGCAGTTAACTCCGTTTCATTTACACAAGATTACAAGGCACCTAATATTTACAATTAACCAACCTATCTTGCATATCAATCTAGTAGTTAACATACATTCTACAACATCTGTTACATTAAGCCATTTAGATATGCAGGAATATGCTACTAAATTTATTGTTACATAAGCTACTCTTTCAACGGATGTTGTAAATGATCATCCGTTGAAAGCTACAAATGCACTTGATTAAAATCTACTAAGTGTTTTGTTCAATTTATCATCAAGTACACAATATATTCCTAACAATCTCCCCCAATTTATGTCTACTGAAATTGTAGCCATAAATTAAGAGAAACTTGATGATAACAAAACACTCTATGAATAAAGAATGAAATAAAGTAGATAAAATGTACAAGTGCTACAGTTTATTGAAAATTCTCACAAAGAAAGATTTGTAGAGAGTCTTATAGTTCATTTTCAGGATGCTCCTCTAGACTGAGCAAATTTAAACCATTTCCTTGATTTCCTTGTCTTCTTTTCCAGCTTCACACTGTTTTACTCAATTTGATTTTGGATTTGCCTATAAAATTCTTATTCATCCTCATTTGTCTGATCAAGCTTTTGTTGCATCTCTCTCAGAGTCTCATTGCTTACAGTCTTTAGCTGATCTTCTAATCTGAAGAATCTTCTGATGTTTTTCTCATCTTTAAACTCCATAATCCGTAATGGTCTCAAATACACTCTATTTCCAGTAAAAGGAATTGTCAATACCCTTGGGAGTGCATTTGGCCCTCTCCAGCTATTTCTTATCTCCTCAATCTTGTTTAGCACCATTTTATTGGCAACTTTATTAAATCCAAAGTTTTTCTTGATTTAGGAGAAGACAACCACCAAGGTTGAATAGCCTTCATTGAGAATTATGTGAAGTGGCCATGCTATTTCTTTCCCAGCCTTATACTTGAAGACTAATATCTCTGGAAGATGCTTGTGAGCATCAATAGTTCTAACTTCTTCCAGCTCATCCAGATAGAAATTTATGACAGAGAATTCCTTGATGTCACAGATGTAGAGTTGATCTCCTTTCTTGACAGCAGGCTTGGGTTTGACCAAAGATTTGGATTGAAGTTTGGTAGGCTTGACTGTTTTGACTATTCTTTCCTTTGTCTTTCTTTGCTTGGTAAAGATTGGAAGGTTTAGATTATGAAGGGGCAAGCTATCCCAATATATGGGTTCATCCTTAGGAACAACAGGGTCACCATGAAAGTTGATGTTGGGATCAACCTTGAATTCAGCCTCCTTCACAATGGGTGTGACTAATTGGCTTGTGGTTGTAGATTGGGCTGGCATGAAATCTTCCTTGTCTTCATCAAAATCTATCTTCCTCTTTGCATGATTCTTGTATCTAAACTTTCTCTTTATCTGCTTTGGTTCTTCTTTCTTTCCTTCATCCATATTTCCAGTTGTTATAGCAGGCAATGTAACTTCTGTGGTTGCAGGCTTTTTGGCCAGGTTCTTGGCTTCTAAAGCAGCTTGCTTTTGTTATTGTTTAAGCCTCACCTTTTCTTCTTTCTTAGCTTCTGCAAACTGTGGATGCCCAGCCACCACACAGATTAGTTTACCATTCCTGGAAATCTTAGCAATTCTGTTCGTTGACACTGTATCTCTGGGATCTTTGGATAAGGCAATAGACCTTGCAAGCAGCTTCTTTTCATCTGGCCTAGATGTTTCATAAGATAGGTCCGGTGGATTTTTTCTGAATTCTTTGGATAATTCCTCTTTGGTTGAAAAATCACACTGGCCTTTAGAGACTTGATTGATGAGGGTTGACCCCTTTCCATGTTCACTAGGCTCATTTCATTAGCTAAAATTTGTCTTAATTTGCAGAAGTGAGAAAATACCTTTTCTTGCTTCTCAATTGGACCAAATTTCTTCTTGATGTTTTCATCAAGCTTCTTCTACTTTGAATCTAGGTCTTTCTCAACTGCTGCAACATCAAGTTGTTTAAATTTTTCATTTGACTTCAACTTAGCTGCTGCTAGATTGATTAGATCAATGCTTTCCAAGGCTGGTGGCTTAGTAAAAGCAATTGCTGGAACAATCACCTTGCTAACTTGTATGTGGAGCACTTGCTCCCCCTCACTTGTTGACTCCCCTTGACTAACTGGAACAATTGAGTCTTTCTCCCCCTTTTTGTTAGCATCAAGTTGAGTGGAGGAAGAAGTTTGTGCAGCCACCAGTTTTTGAAGTAGCTGAGTTTGTTGGGCTTGATGTAGATGGATTTGAGTAACTGAGGTTTCTAGAGTTTTGGGTCTTATATCCAAGGAGTCCACCTTGCTGGCTAGATCAGAATTTTTCCTTAGTTGTCTGTTGATGTCAAGCATGGTTGTGTTGTGAAACTTAGCATCTAGTCTCTCAAATACATCCTTCTTGACTTGATCAATTTTTATCTTCAGATCAGTGACATCCAGATTTTGTCTGAGAGATTGAATTTGATGTAGTTGGAGAGAGTTTAAGTGTGCTTGTAGAAGTCTCTTGGTGTTGGAATTTGTAGTAGTTTGAAGAGCTGTCTGAGTTTGTAGATTGATGTGAGACAGAGTGGATGTGAAATGGTGCTCATCACATGTTTTGGAAAACACCCAAGATGGCATGTTTGATCTTGAGCTAGGGCATGCTTCTCCCCCTATATCTATGAACTCTTCTTCATCATCATCTTCATCCCCAAAAATATCCTCAGAACCACTAGTTTGATAATCAACATCATCACTAGCTATGGGTGGCATGGCTATGACGGCGTCTTTGGCCCTTTGCATAGAGGCAGTAGTGTGCACCAAATTGAGCATTCTTTTAGCAGCCACATTATCCTGTTCAGCTAAAACTTGATAAGCTGAAACAGGGTGAGTAAATGCCTCAGCTTCATAAGAAACGAAATCTAAGACAACTTGATATTCTTGCTGAAATAGCTATTTCTTTTCAGCCTCATTGACATCCATTAACTCACTTGCAATCGGATCTTTCCATTCTTCTATACCTGCTTTTCTCTCATTTTCTCTCTATTTTTGCATCAAGGGCTCCCCTTGGCTTCCCACCCTCACACCCTCACCTTCACCTACTAAGGTGGGACTCTACTCACTCGCTTTTTCCAAGCTGGAAGAAATAGCTAGCAGATTTTCACTCATTTCCTCTCCTTTTGCCTGAGAGCAACTCAGCCTCTCACTCAATTCACTCCCTTCCCTCAGTCCTAAGAGAGATTGTAAAACTACTAGATCATCTGCACTTGTAACATTTGTTGAATTTTGAAGTGGTGCAGTGATATTCAATGGATGAGGAACATCCATTGAAATAGTAGTTGAGAGTTTCAACGGATGACTGCTGTTAAGCACATCCGTCGAGATACAATCACTTATCAACGGATGAACAATATCCGTTGAAATAGTGGAAATGAAAGAGTTTAAAGTAGAGACTACTGTAGGATCTGTGGTGATTAATTTGAGATTTTGCACAGATGTTTTAGTAGACTCAAAAGAAATGGCAAGTGAGCCAACAAATCATCTAAAAGATGATGCTCACTTGCTTGGATTTTTTGCTCCTCCATGAGAGTTATACATGAAGAATCTGGAATTGATGTATGAATCATATCAACATCCAGAGAATGTATGGGTGAGTTTGGTGTGATAGGTGCTTCTATTATTAAAGATCATGGTTGTGACCTCACATTTATTGGAGCCACATCAACCTGACTTTGAGAAGGTGCAATTACTGAGTCTTTGACTATAGTAGGCACACTGTGTGCACCCTGTGTATCCCCAATGGTTTTGAATTTCTTCTTTCTAGCATAAGTTTGGGGTGAGCTTGTGTCCCTTACCCTTTTGGCCTCTGCTCTTGGATGAGAGCTTTGTTCAAGAGTTACATCCTTTTGGGAGGATGCAACTAGCAATGAGCTAATATTCTTATTAAGCACTGTAGTTTGTTGGGAAACTGCAGTGTGGCTAGGCTAGGATTCACTCACCTCTCCAACCTTATTCTTAGGGCTTCTTTGATGTTCACCCTGTCCCTCACCAATCTCCCTTCCCTTCACACACCCCTCTTGGTTTTTAGTGGATTTTTCAACTAGTTTCTTTTGAGAGACACTAGAGGGGGCTTTCTTTGATTTGGATTTAGAATTTTTTTTGTTTTGTGGCTAGGGTAGACATCTGTTTGGTCATTGTCACAGATGTCATTACCACAGTTGTTTTCAAAGAAGCAGGTGGTTGAGATGTAGTATTGACAGAAACATTTACCTCACTTACCTGAGGCTGTTCCATGATTGGCATGTACACAAGAGCAATGTCCTTGTGATGATTTTCCCTGTTGAAGTTAGCGATAATTCTACCATAATATCCCAACAAGCTAACTTGTTTGTTGGGTTCTCAATGGTGAGATTCTCAGAAACAAAATTAGCTAGCATCATTAAAAATCTAGCATAATAGATATTCTTAGACCTCTTCTTAATATCCCGCAATTTACTCTCTATCTCATAAATGGCAGAAGTGCTAAAATTGAAATACTTATCACTAAGAAGCATGTAAAGCATATTAACAAGTGAGTACTATACAACATCAAAATTATTTATTTTTCAAGAAAACACCTTGATAAATGAATCACACAGAAAAATTCATTCTTTTCTAAGACCTAGTCTCCTAACATCACCTAATTTAGTGGCATCAAGAGCATAACCCATAGAAATTAGCATGTTACTCACATCAGTGTCTGTGTGTGGAGCAAGTGTGTTATTTTCAGGCAATTTAAAACACTTTTCAGTTGTATCACAGTTAACACATTGTTCATTACCTTTGAGAGTGAAGGTAATAGTCTTGTCCTTTGAGTTGAACACAGTTGTTGTCCAAATTTCCTCGACAACGTCATAGTAAATGGTTGGGGACTCAAGCATGGCATAGCTCAATTTGCAGTTTAGTATGAAGTCCATCATCTTGTGATAGTATTCAGATGCTAGAATTTGCTTGTTTATCAAAGCCACAAAGTTGTTCTTTTTAAAAAAACCCAGTTGGGACATGATTTTAACTACGGGTGCCATTTTAGTGATTGAGATTAGTTGCAGAGAGAGTTTTTGCTTTTGGGAAGAAGAAGTTAGAGAAATTTCTTTGAGAAAGATAAAAAAAAGAATAGAAATGTAATTAGCTTTTATACTTTCTCATAAATAAATTGTCAAAAAGTAAAAAGTAAAATAAAGTGATTAATCAAATTAACCCAAAATAGCCGTTTAAAAATAAGAAAAACTGTCTAAATCCGTTGAAATTTACATACAGGCTATAAGTAAATTCGACGGATGATGCTCAAAATTACCTAGAGTAATAATTGATACTTTCTACGCATAATAATGTTCAACAGATGTTCATTTTCAACGGATATCTGTCGAGATATAAATTTTGACTTAGCCAAAATTTACATTACTTGCAAGAAATATCAAATATTATTCTGGATATAGTTCAATTTTCTTAGACATCAAAATAAATTATAAGTAATTAAGCATACCTAACTCACTTACCAACCTAGTGAAGGTGGATTCATCTAGTGGTTTGGTAAAAATGTCTGCAAGTTGTTTCTCACTTGGAACAAAATGAAGTTCTATAGTACCATTCATAACATGCTCTCTAATGAAGTGGTACTTGATGTCAATGTGCTTGGTCCTTGAATATTGTACAGGATTCTCAGTGATGGCAATAACACTTGAGTTATCACAAAAAATAGGAATCTTATTCACTTGAAGACCATAGTCTAAAAGTTGATTTTTCATCCATAAAGTATGTGCACAACAACTCCCAGCAGCAATATATTTAGCTTTAGCTGTAGAAGTAGAAACTGAATTTTGCTTCTTACTGAACCAGGATACTAGCTTGTTTCCTAGAAATTGACAGGTTCATGTTGTACTTTTTCTATCAATTTTACAACCTGCATAATCTGCATCTGAATAACCAGTTAGATCAAAACCAGAATCTCTATGATACCAAATACCAAGTTTTGGTGTTTCTTTGAGATATCTGAAAATTCTCTTTATAGCTATTAAGTGAGATTCTCTAGGATCAGCGTGAAATCTAGCACAGAGACAAGTAGAAAACATTATATCAGGCCTACTACTTGTTAAATATAAAAGTGAGCCAACTATGTCTCTATAGCTTGAAATATCCACAAACTTTTCAGTTGTGTTTAATTCAAGTTTAGTTTCAGTGACCATGGGAGTTTTTGCAGATGTGCAATCCATTAGATCAAACTTCTTCAAAAGTTCATAAATATATTTGGTTTGACTAATGAATATTCCATCACTAACTTGCTTAACTTGTAAACCAAGAAAGTAAGTTAGTTCTCCCATCATACTCATTTCATACTTACTTTGCATCAATTTGGCAAACTTTTTGTAAAGTTTTTCATCTGTAGAGCCAAATATAATATCATCTACATAAATTTGAACAAGTATACTAGAGCCATTAAAATTTATAAAGAATAAGATTTTGTCAACAGTACCTCTAGTGAAGTGGTTTTCTAAGAAAAACTTTGATAAAGTGTCATACCAGGCTCTAGGTTCTTGTTTCAATCCATAAAGTGCTTTTAAAAGATAGTAGACATATCTGGAAAATTTGGGTCATCAAAACCAGGAGGCTGACTGACATAGAATTCCTCCTCCAAATCTCCATTTAGAAAGGCACTTTTGACATCCATTTGATAGACTTTGAAATTGGAATGGGCTGCATAGGCTAAGAAGATTCTGATGGCTTCAAGTCTGGAAACAGGAGCAAAGGTTTCATCAAAATCAATTCCTTCTTGTTGACAGTAGCCCATAGCAACCAATCTAGCTTTGTTCCTGCCAACTATACCATTTTCATCCATCTTGTTTATTAATACCCACTTAGTATCAATAGAATTCTTTCCTTTAGGTTTGGCTACCAGCTTCCAAACTTTATTCCTTTCAAATTGGTTTAGCTCTTCCTGCATTGCTAAAACCCAATCAAGATCCTATAGAGCTTCATCTACCTTTTTAGGCTCTTCTAGAGATAGAAAGCTATATAGACATTCATCTTGAGTTGCTTTCCTTGTTTGCACTCTTGAAGATGCATCACCAATGATCAGTTCAAATGGCTGATCTCTAGTCCATTTTCACTGCTGAGGTAGATTAGCTCTAAATGAAGAGGCCTCATTGTTGTCTTGACGTGTGACAGAGTTTTGATTAGAAGAAGCTACCTCTGATTTTGTTGATCTTTCACTTGTAGATGGGGTTCTTTCTAATTGTGATCTATATTGGTCCTCTAGTTCTATTGAAGGTTCAGCGGATGTTGAGTTCTGTATTTTGACGGATGATGCAGATTGTCTCCCAACGGATGATGCACTTTGTTTGCTTTCCTTGTTTGCACTCTTGAAGATGCATCACCAATGATCAGTTCAAATGGCTGATCTCTAGTCCATTTTCACTGCTGAGGTAGATTAGCTCTAAATGAAGAGGCCTCATTGTTGTCTTGACGTGTGACAGAGTTTTGATTAGAAGAAGCTACCTCTGAGTTTGTTGATCTTTCACTTGTAGATGGGGTTCTTTCTAATTGTGATCTATATTGGTCCTCTAGTTCTATTGAAGGTTCAGCGGATGTTGAGTTCTGTATTTTGACGGATGATGCAGATTGTCTCCCAACGGATGATGCACTTTGTCTCTCAACGGATGTTGAATTATGTGCTGCATTTATTGTAGACTTTTCTGCATTGTCCTTGGGTCTTTCTTCTTGATCACTATCATCATCACTATCATCACAAATCATCTCAACATTATCAAATTTGAGGCTTTCATGGAAATCTCCATATTGCAGTCCTTCAATCTTTTTATCATTAAACACGACATCTACAAATTCCATAACAATGTTGGTTCTGAGATTGTAGACTCTATATGCTTTTCCAACAAAAATGCCTTCGTCTGCGTTGGCATCAAACTTCCCATGCTGATCAGTTTGATTCCTTAAGATATAGTATTTACAGCCAAAAACATGAAGAAATTTTAGTGTTGGCTTCCTGTTCTTGAACAATTGGTATGGTGTCATGCATTTTGCTTGATTGACCAAAGAAATATTCTGAGTGTAGCATGCAGTATTTACAGCTTCAGCTGAAAAATATGTTGGTAACTTTGATTCTTTTCCACCAAACCATTTTTTTGTGGGGTTCTTACTGCTGAGAATTCATGCATGATCCCATTCTCTTCACAAAATGATCTCATCACAGAATTTTTGAACTCAGTTCCACTGCCACTCCTGATTCTTCTTACTTTGAAGTCAGGATGATTGTTGCCTTGCCGTATGTGATTGATGATGATTTCACTAGCTTCATCATTGGATTTTAGAAAATATGTCCAAGACAACTTTGAGAAATCATCCACAATTACTAGGCAGTATCTTTTCCTTGAGGTTGACAACACATTGACTGGTCCAAACAAATCCATATGCAATAGTTGTAGAGGTTCTTCAATTGTTGAATCAAGCTTCTTTCTGAATGATGCTTTAATTTTCTTTCCTTTCTGATATGCATCACACAGTCCATCCTTCGAGAATTCCACTTGAGGAATACCTCTCACCAAGTCTTTCCTGACTAGCTCATTCATAGTCTTGAAGTTAAGGTGGGATAGCTTCTTATGCCACAACCAACTTTCATCTTGACTTGCCTTGCTAAATAAACAAGTGACAGATTCTTCATTAGATGAGTTAAAGTAAGCTAAGTACATATTTCCTTTTCTCACTCCAATGAGAACCACTTTGTTTCCCTTCTTCTTAGTCACAACACAAGCTTCAGAATTAAATGTTACTGAGTTGCCCTTGTCATAAAGCTGGCTGATACTCAACAAATTATGCTTAAGTCCATCCACTTGGGCAACCTCTTCAATGATGACATTATCCTTTGAAATAAAGCCATATTCCACAATATAACCCTTGTTGTCATCTCCAAAAGTAATATTTTGGCCAGCTCTTTCCTTGAACTCAGTGAGCAGGGTAGAATCTCCAGCCATATGTCTTGAGCACCCACTATCCAAATACCAAAGATTCTTTTTGTTTCCCTGCACACAACAAAATCAAATCAAGTTGATTTTGGTACCCAAGTTTCCCTGGGTCCTATTTTGTTATCCTTTTTCTTAGGTTTCTTAGGTTTGTCCTCATTTGACTTAGGTACTTGAATTTTATCCTTAGTCAATTGATTAGAACCCTTAAACCATTCATCATTTCAGAATTATCATGCAAAGGTTGATTAACATGGAAAGACATATTTTGAGAAAACATGGTATTCCAGTATGGCATGATAAATGGCATTTGTGGCATACTAAATACAGCATAGTAAGGATTTTATGCAAATGGCATATTAGCATACTGTGCATCAAATTATGTTCATGCATAACATTATAGGCATTGTAGGCATACTGGGAAATGAAGAAGGTGTAGACATGGAAGTGGGCATAACAAGTTTATAATTAACAGACAGATGATTAACACTACCACACTTAACATAGATTTTTCTTGGTAAATATTTATCAGGTGTGTAGTTGTTATGTTTGTTAATTCCTACTTTTCCATTTCTATTGTTTTTCTTTTTAGACTCCGTTCTCACTTAATTTTCTCCAATCTATCATTTAATTGCTTAATGGACAGATGCCCTATATTAACTCTCTTGTTCCGTTTCACTTGACTTGTATCTCCTCGAACAAAGTTCTTAAAAACTGATCCATATTTTTCATTTAATTTAGCTAGCTTGGCTTTTCTAACTGGTTTACATACACTCAGCAGATGTGGCTCATTGTCTTTCGACGGATAATCCTTTTGATTATTCGATGGATAATTTTCATCATCCGTCGAATCAACACCCGTTGAAAGTCCTTCAATTAGATTGGAATCAAGCTTCTCTTTGTTTTTTTCCAGGCTGCATCACAAAAAGATTCTATACTTTGAACTTTAGTAATTTGAGCATGGACATCTCTAGATGATTTCCATGCTTTAATTACTTCTTGTTCTTGTTCAAGCTGCTTTCTTAAAATCTCCTCTTTCTTTAGGGATTCAGTCAATTCATCTTTGGCAATCTTGCACTCTATTTTCAGTTTTTCAAACTCAACAAATTGAGTTTCTAACACAATATTTCTTTTACTTAAAAACAGATTGTTCTCTTTAAGATTAGTGTTTTCTTTAGTGAGAGACTTGAGCGTAACACGTAAATGATATAATTCAGTAGACATGTAATTTATGGCATCATTACACTCAACTTTAGATAAATGTGATAGATTAGTGGTGATTACCTGATTACTTGATGAACTGACCTCTGTTTTATCTAATTTAGCCATAAGTGCTAGATTGACACAGCTTGTATATTCATCATCTTTTAATCCATCTACAGCCCAGTCATTTTCTTGTGTGATGAAAGCCCTTTCCTTTTATTTGAGTAACTCAAAATATTTCCGTTTGTAATCAATAGCCTCAAACTTCTTTTTACCAAAATAAGACTTTCTGCATTCACTAGCAAAATGACCAGCCAAGCCACACTTGAAACATTTGAATTTAGACTTATCAACCATGTTTCTGTTGGACTTGGTTGCTCCAAAATTCTTCTTGAATTTGAGCTTGGAAAATCTCCTGGATAGAAAAGCAAGATGCTCATCTATGTCATCCATGTCATCTTGACTAAGCTGATCTTCATGTTCAGTTACTAGCCCTTTTCCTTTGCATTCACAAACTCTAGGGTTTGGTGCAGATTCAATAGCTTCAACCTTTGTCTCCTTCTCCTTTCTTGCTCAGCAACTGTAATGCCCTCCAGACCCGGGGTAAAAGTCTGGGGGTTACTAGCTAATCACCAAACCTGTACAATTTGATTAGCAAATAATAAAGAAATGAATCTAAACCCCTTTAACACTAACCAGGATCTTTTTAGGTTGAAGTATGAAAACAAGAACCACTAACTACTTTTATTATAAACCAAAATTCAAAATCTCACAAACTCTCTTTATTACAAACTATTGTCTAATCAGTTTTAAACTATGTTCATCTTTTATTCAAACACACACACTAACTATCTACACACCACCTGTTCGGGCAACTCAGAGCTTTCTTCCTGGATTGGGATCAACACCTTGGGTATGAGAGGATCCCGAGGCTTGACCCGTTTTTTTACCACTCGAGTCCTGATGGGTTTCATACTCCTTCTTAACTGAAAACAATAAGGTGAATAACAACAAAAAGGGTGAGCCAAAAATTGCTCAACAACTCCGCAAAATATAAACAGTGTTAAAGCAATTTAAATGAAACCGTAACCCAGGTATATCTGCAAAGATATAACCCCACGAGACTAGAAAGAAGGCCATTATTGGCGAATACAAACGATCTAAACTGGACACAAGTTCGCATCTATACCCTGCTGATCAGCCAGGATACAGTGCAGATCTATATCTCACTATATAGATCCCATCGGGCACCCAGGAACTACAACCCATCTCAAGGATCCGGTTATGTCCCGGTCCTTAGGATTAAGTAAACTTAATCCCTAAAGTATTATTATCGAGTCCCTGGAATAGCAACAAGAACAAACAGTATGCTTTGACATATTCTAATCACCAGAATATATCAATAATTGTGAGTAACAATTGGAATATTAACAATAAAGTCAAATGAAAAGGATAAGCAAGAATCGAAATGAAATATGAACAAGAGAATCAAAAGAGTACAAGCGTGATAAGAATTTGAAGAAATATCACTATTCTGAAAATAGAATAGGGGAAAAACTTGCCTTCTGTGCATCTCACTGCAATTAAATCACCGTCGTCTATCACCTACTCAACCTGCCTTGCTGGCTTAGCTTCTGTTAGCAAAAATAGACTGGTTAAGTCATTTCGTACTTCAATTGCATCTTGAATCGACTTCACATCGTTCCTATTATCTACCCTTGCGCTTATGACTGACTCGTATATTACCTATTAGTAAGTAAAACTCGATTAACCATATAATACACATAAGCACATAAGCATATAATCATTTTTATAGTTAAAATAATTTTTAGAATCAAAATTGACTCGCTGATCGCTCCACTGATCACCATCTAAGTCGTTTCCCATTTTTTTGGAATTTTTCGGACTCTTCTCGGCACGCACTTTGACTGATAATCAAACAAATAACAAATTCAACTAATTTCTAGAAGAAATTAGGTCTTAATATTATTTTTAATGAAAAGAATTCATTTTTCTGAGTCAAAGGGCTTTCGTTTCACTCAAATCGGACTAACGGTCTAATTAATATCAATTAAACACTGATAATTTAATTTATTATTCAATATAAATAATTATTACTAATTTTTAAACCCTAAAATAATTTTCAAATAATTATTTAAGAAAAATCAAAGTCAAAAATGATTTTTCTATAATTTTTGGAATTAAATGAATATGTTATGATTTATTGAAAATTATTTGATTAATTATCGAAATAATTAATCATTTTTAAATAATTAATAAATAATAAATAACTAATAAATAATTAATAAATGATTATTTAATAATTTAAAAGAATTAATCCCTAATTATTAGGATTGATTACAATTTATTACAAATATTTACAATTTATTATTACTTACTCGATTAGATCGATTATTTACAAATAAATAATCGATACAATAAGCTGTTACGTTATTTATCGAATAAATAAGTTATTATTCAAATCATATTCCAACTCAATGATCAACTACTCGTATTACTACGAGTTATTCACCTTTCTCGAATAATTATTGAAATATTACAGTTATTATTACAACTTTTACGATTTAATCGATTATCTGTATTTAATTATTTGTTACGAATAATTATTATGATATTCTTCGTTTAATTAACTAACACTCGAATAATAATCTATTTATCGTTCAATTACTCCTATGAATACGAGTTACTCGTATTATTTAACTAATTATCGAATCTTTAATCATAATATTCGATTAATTTTAATCCTTATTTATCAATTAATTACTTAATTATTAATTAATAGAAAAATAAATAAATAAAATATTAAATAAATAAATAAATAATCAATTTCGAGTTTCTAAATTAATAAAATAATTTAGAAATTAATTATAGAAATTTTCACAATCTAAAACTAATTTTTAGTAGATTTTTAGAATTATAAAAACTGATTTTTAATTTTATAAAATATAATTAAATAATAAAAATCCAGAAACAGGAACAGGAAACTGATTTGGGGCTTTTCAGGATCAAACCCTGGTCGTGTCCCGGGTCGACTCGGGTCGACGAAGAACAGCCCGGAAAACCCAACGCCGGCGGCCGATTCCGGCGAAACAAAGGCGAGCTCCGATTGCAGCGAAAACACTACCGTTTCGATCGTTTTTCTGCCCAAATCAACTCCTCCCTGCAACAGCCGTCTCTCCGCCCCGCTCTTGACGTCCCGTCGTCCTGTCCCGATGAACTCCGGCGGATTTCCAAGCTTTTTCCGTCGAGTTCATCGGAAAATCACTCCTCCTTAAAATCGAAACCATACTCTACAATACCTATATCAAATGGAAGCTACGAACTTCTACAATCAAACCCCCCAATCAACAACAATCAACATCATCTATAATTAATCAAAAATGAATCCAAAAATTACTAAACCAAGAGTTCGTTTATAACCTTCCAGGGGTTATACAAATCATATGAATATACGAAATCATTCCTAAGACTCAGGGGAAGCTATACGAACCATCAAAACAATCAAACAATTCAAAAATCAAAAACGCCTAATTCGACTATAAACCCTAAAAATACGAATTGAAAATCAAAGATATAAAACATGAAATTGATAGTAAAATCAAATAGTAGAGCTCAAGAGCTTTCGATTGACTACTTACATGTCTGATTTAGAGGTCAGAATCACGATCAAATCGCTGGTTGAACTCAAGAACACCAAACCCTAATTTCTGGAAATTTAGGGGAAATTGCTGAATTTTCTGATTTTTAATTAATTAATTAATAATAATTAGGGTATTTATAGTTGAAAAATTAATACTCCTAAATAAAATTAAAGGGCTAAATATACATCTAATAAAAATATTTGGCCCTAATTTTTATAATTTTTGGGTATTAAAATTTAATTTATAAATATTTTATATATACAATATATATGCCAAAATTTCCCAAAAATTGTGAATAATGCAAAAATACAAAGAAATGGTATAATAAAAGTCCTAAAATTTTATAAAAATAAAAATGTAATTTTTGTGGGGTTTTTAACACCCAATGGGGCCCAGAAAAGTCATTTTTCGCAAAACGAAAAAATTTATAAAATGTCTGGATGTTGAGAATAATGCGATGGTAAAAACCGTTTGATGAAAAATAAGGCCCATTATTTTATTTGAAATACTGGCTTTAAAATCATGGTTTGGGTCGTAAAACGTTTGAAATGAAACTTTTGAATGCAAAAATAAAATATCTTAAAAATATCTTAAAAATACTGGAATGACACAAAATACACGTAACACGTAGAAATTAGGGTTTGACAGATAATTACTCACAATAACACATTAATACACATAATTTATTATAAATATGATATAATATATACGTAAATTCCCCAGACGTTACAACAACTAGTGCAAAGGACCCTCCTGTCTAACTTCCTTTCTCTAGCTTTTCATCTTGCTCTGTTTCAAGCTCATAGGTCTTTAGAATTCTATACAAACTATCCAAGGTGAATTCCTTGTAGTCTTGAGAGTTTATTAGTGAAACTGTCATGGATTTCCAATCCTTTGGTAGAGATCTAAGAAATTTGAGGTTTGAGTCCTTTGTTTGATAGACTCTTCCATGCAATTTTAGAGTATTTAGTAGCTTTTGAAATCTACTAAATATGTCAGTGAGTGACTCACTTTCTTTAATATAAAATGCTCATATTGTTGAATCAAGAGTTGCATTTTGTTTTCCCTTACCTGCTCAGTTCCATCACATATGAATTGAATTGTTTCCCAAACATCCTTTGCAGTTTTGCAGTTTATAATGTTGTGAAACATGTCACCATCAACACCATTAAATAAAATGTTCATGGCCTTTTTTTCTTTTCGAACTTGTTCAATGTCTGGATCAGACCATTCTGCTCTAGGCTTTGGGACAGATGCTTCATTTCCTACAGCAGCTCTCATAGGGACATGTGGACCTTTCTCAATACAGTCCACATATGCTTCATCTTGATAGGAGATGCAGATGCATCTTCACCTTCCAATGGTGATAGTTGTCTTTGTCCAGAAAAGGAATCTTTACTCCAACATCATTTTTTCTCATCTTGTTAGTTATTGTGATCTTTAAACTCTTAGTTCTTCAAGAGTTTGCTCTGATATCAATTGTTATTCCCAAACAATCTAAACAAGAATTACTGAAGGGGCGGTTGAATGTAATTCTGGCTTCTTTTTAATTTTAAGAACAGTTCTACTATAAATATATAACTATAACGACTCGTGTATTTTTTTTCTTTTTATTTTAATAACTAAAAGTGTAATAAAGGTTTAAATAATTGAATAAATGTGTGTATTGATTTTGGCAGCAGTTATTGATTGTTATTTAATTATTTGTGATTTGTTGATATGTGGGATTGAATTGTTTGCTTTATTATTGAGTTATACGATTTTATTTCGTTTGTAAAAGTGATTTTATTGCAATTTTAATTCCATAAATATTTGGATGATCTCTAAAATTGGTTTTATAATTTTATAATTTCAATAATTATTTTTAGAACTTTATAAAATTGAGAAATCAATATTTCATTAATTATTTATTTTTAAATGATTTTCTGAGTGTGTTTAATTGTAAATTGATATATAATTATGGAAATCTTCAAAAATCATGAAACTTATATTTTATTAAGTTCGTATTATTCTGAGAATTTTAAAATTATTTTGGAAATTTTCGGGATTTGTTTCACCCGTACGTCGTTTCGTTATTTGTTGAAAATCGGGTACAAAGTGTACCTTAAAATTTGTTTTAAAAATTTCAAAATTTATGTTTTTGTAAACTTCGGGATATTTATGACATTTTGATATTATTTTCGTAATTTTTTGAAATCATTTTTCGTACACCTAAATTCATTAATTTCAAATTATCGGGACAAATTGGTCCCTTAAACCTTCATATTTATCGCAATTGTTACGTGTTTACTTCTCAATAAACTGGCTGCCAGGTGTCGCAATTTCAGAGAAGTGGAAAAAAAAACCACACCCCTTCCCCTGTGGCACGCGCCTTGTCTCTCCCTGTTGTTCTCTCTTTTCTCATTTCTTGGTTTCTTTTCTTTCTTCCTCCATTTCTTCCTTTCATTTTCGGCGTTATCTCCGGTAGCTCTACTTCCGGTAATATTTCCGGCTTGCCTCAGTTTTATTGTGATTCAATTGCTTGCATATATATGAAAGAGATGTGTCCTAAGTCCAATCATGTATGATGATTTAGGAATAACTTTTATGTAATCTGTTTTGATTTCATTGATATTAATAAAAGACTTGTTTTGATTTTATTGCGGGATTTATCTATTTAAGTGTTTAAATAAGATATACCATAGGTTAGAGTAAAGCCCTTTATGGATTATGATGAGATCATAATAATGAGACCTAAAAGATGATAACTCTAAACTTAAATATTTTCTAGTCGTAGGGTTACTAACTGGTAATTAGTAATCCGCAAAGATCGGTACATACTATGTTTGCTTCATTATGAAGGATGTCTGTTCTCATAGACATTTGTGTGGTGACACTATAGCTAGTATGTAGGTGCTTATTATAGAATAAGTTCACTAAACATGACTCACACAGTTGAACAACTGATGGAGATCACTCACGTGTCAGCAGTTGTTCACATAGTGATAGTTGTACAAGTATCCTTAGAGTTGAGGTCATCATATTCATCTTGTGTACACTGAACTATGATTTGGTTTAGTTCTTATTCTCCAGGGAAAATTATAAGGGCTCTACTAGGTATAGGAATTTGTACACGAAGATAGTGTATGATCAATAAAGGATCTACCCCTTCCAGTGAAGGAAGAGAATGTTCAATGCTGATCCACTTATGCTAGTTCAGGAATCTCTAGCCAGAGTGAATGAAATTAGAAAGGAGTTTCTAAATTACATTAAATAGAACTAAGCATAGTGAATGGGAAAGCAAATGATTAGATAAGATAGGCTTGACACAAGTTCCATGCCTTGTATTTAATCGTGACATTGCAGGGTAGAAGGAATTGATTGTACGGTAACTACTCACTGAATAGGTTCTTGGTATTCTAAGCAGTGAATTCGTATTATCCGGATAGTCGCGATATGCTGAGAAGTATCCCTCACGATGTAGAATAAATATGATTAATTTATTAATTAATCATATTTAATGAATTAGAGAATTTATATAAATAATGATAAAATAGTTTTATTATTATTTATTTCTACTACCGGCTTAATATTGAATCAACAGGGTCACTCCATAAAAGAGAATGATTTAATGGTGGAGGAATTAATTAATAATGACTGGTAATTATTTATTTGTGAAATAAATAATTAATTAGCAGATTTAATAATTGATTAAATGAGATTTAATTAATTATAAATTAATTAAGAAAAGTTCTTAATATTATTAATTAAGAATTTAATTTTGGAAATTAAATCAAGTGAGAGAATTATTTTTCTAAAGTGTTTAGAAAAGGGATTAATGATTAAAAGGTGTTTTAATTATTAGTTAATTGGTTAATAATAATAATAATATTTTATGGAAAATTTTCAGCTGAAAATTTTGCCTATAAATATACTATTATAAACCCTATTTGCCTCAACCCAAATAATTAACCCTAATTCTAAAGTAGAACAAGAGGGAGGCAACTAATTCTCTCAACCTCTTCCTCCTCCATCACATTGTACTCTTGGTGGATTTCCGTTCATCGTTCTTCGATCGCTATTAAAGGCCTCCATATTTCCATTAACGTAAAACTTCTTAAGGTTAACATACTGAACTACGAATTAAATATTATTTTTCGCATGAATCCTGCGGAGGGTTTCGGTTTATTTAAGATTTAAATTTACATTTTCGTTGCATTTATGTGCTAAAAACCCTTCAATATATATACATGTATGTATATATCTGTGTGTGCTATTGTGATATGTGTGTGTGTGTTTTGTGGTGTGTGTGTGTTCTGTGATATGTGTGTGTGTGTTCCGTGATGTGTGTGTGGTTCGTGTTGTGTGTGTGTGTGCCGGTCGTAAGGCCGTGTGTGCTGTGACAGTGGTGGCTGTATTTTTGGGCTGTGATGTTGTTGGGCTCTTTGTGGTTTGGGCTGCAGTTTGGGCCGGGTGTTTCGGGCCTTACTGTTGGGCCTGTTTATGCAGATGGGTTTGATATTTTTATAAAACTAATTTTCTTTTCTTTTCTGCAGGAAATTAAATGAATAATATTCGTGATATAAAAATTTTCGTTACGAGAAAAGTATTTTAATCGGCTTAATTTATTTGGGAACCCGTATTATATCGGGCGCCAATAAATTAAACCCCCGTTGATGATGAACTTCGGTGAGTCAACGGTGGACGGTGATGACGTTGTTCTCAGTCCTAAATTTTATAAATAAATAAAATAATTCGAATAACCAGTTTCGTATGTAAATAATTTTGGGATTGTGAAATGGTGTTGCGAATTGAGATTGTGGATTGTTGTGAAATTTGGACGTCGATTGTGATCTACGGGTAGTCTTATAAACAAAGGAGTTGCTTCCAAAATTTTCTAAAAATGTATTTGTAAATGTACGTACTTATATTATACGTGTTACCCCTATTTGTGTTCGGATTACGTGATTACGTGATTATGTGTCTAATAACTATACGAGTCGGGTTATCTGATTGGGTTATTAGGATTTGAGAATATCAAGCATGTCGGTATAACTGAATAGGTTATTATGTATTTGTAGATCCCATTCGAGTTTCCCAATATCGAAATTAGTGTGAAAGCTATTTAGGGTTTGGTAAAGCGTTGCAAGTCAAGTACCCCCGACCATTCTTTTATGGTTCCGTATGTATGAAAAGCTAAATGTTTAATGCTCGTAATGGAACATAAATGTTTTAAGTTACGTATCCCCTATAGTTATAAATCACAGTTTTCAAATTGTTTTGGAGAAAAGTAACTTTGAAAGGTACCTATTTCGAATGAAATGATTTGCGAACTGGATTTTATATGTGTGCTGGTAAAACGAATGATTTTGAAATGAGATAGCTACAAGTGTTTTGAAAACTAGATAAAACGATCAGATATGGGATACATAGGGGCCAGAGTAGGCCTATTGAGGTGGCGTAAGAGGCTAATTCGGTTGCGCGCACCCTATAACCGATTATTCCAGCAGGTCAGAGACCTTGCTAGTCTCTGAGTTCCGGAACAGGTAAATGGGATGGCAGTTAGAGCCGTCTGGTGTTGATAGCCTGATCAGCTGTCTTCATATATCCGTTACATATCTGATTTGGATTTGTGATTCCCGTAAGGGTATAAGTAGTTGATACATCGGTTTTATAAATGTGAATAGCATGCTAAAATTGGACTCTGGTACTTACACAACACACTATTATGTTGTTTTGATAAAGCATGATAGCCGGTGATATCCAGTTATCTCCGATTTTCATTATTTAATGTTGATGACATGATTACAGCTCTGTTCCTATTATTGTTACATTATTGTTTTATTCCGTTATTCGTATGTTGGTACTACTGAGCGATTATGCTCACCCTTGCAAACTGTTATGTATATCTCGCAGATGCCTAGAAGACCAGTCAGACATACCCATGTTCCCGCCCCTTCAGGACCCGGCTCCTCTGAGGTAGTTTGTATCAGACCATGAGGTCTGATTAGTTGTTGAATAAAGTTAGAGTGTGTTAGATGTTGAATAAATGGTTTATAATAATGTGAACCTGAATCATACTTGAACCTGGATCGGATCTTGGTTTGGGGTCAAGTTAGTATATTTTAATAATAATCTTGTTATTTTATATTTTGGTAAATGTGTTTGGTGACGTCAACTCCTGACCCCGGGGTTGAGGCCGTCACCGTTGGTAGCAGAGCTACAGGTTCAAGTCCCTGATCCAGGTTTGGGATTGTGTCGAGTAGGTGATAACGTGAGTCTTTAGGTGTGAGTCAGCAATTCATATAGAGGAGCAAACCTTTGGAGTCAATCGAGGGTTCCGACGGCGTTACCCTGGCATCTATTAAATGTTTTGATAGAATTGCCTTGACCTGGTTGTGTCTTCCCTGTATATTTATTATGTTGACAGTGGCCTATTGCGATTTCGAGTTCTCCATCTCGGGAGAATCCCTCTGACTTGGATAGCTCAGATTCTGAGAGGACCCTTGATGTTATTGCCGAGGAGACCCCTATTCCTCCTCCACCAATTCCTTCCTTTATGCTGAGAGACCTCCCTGGACCTGGTACTCGTCCCCATTGGGTACGTAGGTATGTGTCTTCCGTTAGGGATTTCCCTCCCGAATGTGGTCCCAGTCTTTCCTTGATGAGACCTCCAGTACCTCATGTGGCCTCTAGTGGTACTTCTTTAACGATCCCTTACCATGTTCACCGAGCGGTGAATACTTCCTTTATCAGAGATCAGAGTCCGGGATTGGCTGCTCAGTTTGATCAGATACCTATTGCACCTTTCCAGGGCATTTCTGCCCCTTCTCTTGAGGTGTGGGCCCGTGTGCGAGCATTGACCCAGATGGTTGTTGAGAGGGCTAGATCCGTTGACCATTTCATTAGCTCAGAGTTCAGAGCTGTGCAGTATCAGGACCTAGTGAACTGGATAGTGTTTGAGCTAGGTTCCATTGGTGGCAGTTGTAGTGGCTAGACCTGGGGTGCAGTAGAGAGATACAGAGCTCAGAGTTGACTTCCAGGAGTTCTGTAGTTGTTTAATTTGTATATGTATATTATGTTGTGATAGGTTGTAGTAGGCAGGGCTGTTATGACAGCCGATTTTCGTGTGTATTGAGATGGCTTCTTTTCAGTTGGATTTTCAGTTATACTAGTTGGATCCTGTCGGTTATTGTATTGTAGCTACTTTATTCCATTGTTCAGTTTTTATATATTGTGTGTTGCTATTATTGGTGTTATTATTATTGTTGCTTCTATTGCTGGCATTTTTAGATTATGATCATTCACTCAGGATGGATCCAATTAAACTGGGGATGAGGATATTGTCTTAGTGGCAACGCTCTCCTGACGCATGAATGTAAACTGCCTGGAGCAATCCATTTTCTTATATATGACTGTTATGTTTTAGGAGATGCCACTAAAGAGAAACTCTCAACCCAATAACGGATCTGCTGGGGATCCTTCCATGAGTGAATTGATGAATTTGTTGCGTCAGCAGTCTACACAGCTGGCCCAACAGCAACAACAATTCCAGCAGCAGTAACAACAATTGCAGCAGCAACAACAACAACAGCAGCTCATACAACAACAACAGCAGCAAATCCAACAGCAACAACTACAAATCCAGCAGCAGCATGAGATGAGGGGGACCAATTAGGGTGTTAGTTTCAAATCTTTTCAGGCAGTAAACCCCCCAGAGTTTAAATGAGAAGTAGATCCTGGTGCTGCCAGGATATGGTTAAAGGAGATGGAAAAGGCATTTGCGCTCACCAAGGTGAGTGAGGATTTAAAGACGGATTATGCTAGTTATTTTCAGAGGAATGATTCGAATTATTGGTGGGAATCTACGCGAGCCCTAGAAGGAGAAGGTCCTATTCCATGGGCCAGATTCACAGAGTTGTTTTTGGAGAAATACTTTTCGGACTGTCTCCAGAGTCAAATGGAGATGGAATTTTTGGAATTGAAATAAGGAGATAGGAGTGTTATAGAATATGAAGCGAAGTTTACGGAGTTGGCCCGTATAACACTGGAATATGTGAGTTCGGAAGCTCAACGAGCGAAGCGGTTTCAAGAAAGGGTTGAGCCAGAAATAAGGATTGGAGTTGTAGCTTTACAACTCAAGACATATACTTCGGTAGTTCAGGCTGCCCTAGTGATAGAGAGTGATCAGAGGTTAGCTGCAAAGGAGCAGGGCGAGAAAAAGAGGAAATTTGAAAGTGGACCGGCTAGGTCAGAATCAGGAATAGCAAGTCGGAAGTTCCAACGTTGGTTTGGAAAGAGTAAGAATAAGAGGTTCAAGAGGCAGAATTTTCCCGAGGTTAGACCCAGTACTACTTCAGTTAACTCTGCCCCGACGAGGGTTAGTAAGCCAGTAGTTGATTGTAAGATATGTGGGAAGAAGCACTGTGGATAGTGCCGAGAAAATATCAACTGTTTTAAGTGTGGGCAGAAAGGTCATTATTCCACGGAGTGTAAGTCTGAGATTCAAGGAGTCACTTGTTTTAGGTACGGCAAAGTGGGACACATAGCTAGGAATTGTAAGTCGGTGACCCAGGGTAATGTTGGAAGGAGCGTGTCCCAAGGACCAGCAACCAGTACTGCTAGAGCTAGGACTTTTAAGATGACCATGAAATCTCCAGTTCATGATTCTGATGTGGTTGCAGGTACGCTTTCTCTTAATTCCGTACCTGTTAACGTTTTGTTTGATTCAGGAGCGTCCAAATCTTTTATATCTGTAAATTGTGTGAATAAATTGCAATTGATGTTGGAAGACTTAGAGGAACCTTTGACCATAGAAGTGGCTAATAAGGATAAAGTACCCGTAAGTCAATTTTGTCCAAGATGTTCCCTAGAGATTTCAAGGTATATGTTCCCTGTTGACTTAATACCCTTCGGGTTGAGAGACTTTGATGGTATTTTAGGTATTGATTGGTGGTCTCTATATAAGGTGAATATTGACTGTAAGAAAAGGAGAGTTGTTATGTATACCCCAGATAATAAAAGGATCAGCTACCAAGGGAAGAGGCAGGATAAAAAGTTCCTTTCAGTAATGCAAGCAAAGAGATTGTTGCGGCAAAGATGTGAGGCGTATTTGGCTCATGTGGTGGATACGAAGAAAGAGACCCCTACTTTGGATGAGATTCCCATAGTGAGAGAATTCCCTGATATTTTCCGAGAAGAGTTACCATGATTGCCACCTGATTGAGAGATAGAGTTCTCCATTGATTTGATACCTGGAGCTGAACCAGTTTCTAAGGCTCCATATAGGATGGCCCCAATGGAAATGAAAGAATTGGCTAAGCAACTTCAGGAACTATTGGATAAGGGAGTCATTTGACCCAGTGTTTCTCCGTGGGGTGCTCCAGTGCTATTTGTGAAAAAAAAGGATGGAAGTATGAGATTGTGCATTGACTATAGAGAGTTGAACAAGTTGACGATAAAGAATAAGTATCTTTTGCCACGCATCGACGATTAGTTTGATCAGCTTAAGGGAGCATGTTACTTCTCAAAGATTGATTTAAGATCTTGTTATGGATTAAAAACTAATTTATATAATTGCTGTATTTAGTACTAAGGAACGTGAGCTTCAAGGCTCGATTTGACTGCTCTAGTGTTTCGTGACTCAATCTGCCTTAACAAGATGCCTACGTACCTTGCTGATTGCCAAGGATCAAGTCAAAAAATGTAGTTCTGATTTATGGGGTGAAGCCCCTTATATAGATGTGGGAGTCCTTTAATTGGACTTGGTGTAGGAGACTTGGTGGGCAAGTCTCATAGTTAGAATGGACTTCGGAGTCCTAGACAGTAGGAAACTGATTCCTTATCCTTTTAGGTCCCCTTGGGGCTAATCTGCAAGGATTTATATCCTTATTCGGACTCTTCTCAATAGATGATTTCTCCTTTATTAATTAATTACAAAATTAATTAATATACAGGGTTTTTGGGCCTTCTTTGTTCCATCTGGCCTGATTTGGTCCATCAGGCCTGACCAACATGGTAACCTTTTTGGTCTGAATATCATACATTTCTGTTTTGGGCCTTTGCAGCCCAAACTGTAATATCAGGATTTATTTATCCCTATCATTTGCCCCCCAACTTTCGAGAAACCGTAAGATTTCGCGAAAGTTAAGTTCATTCATTCCCTTACTGGGTATCGCTTTGCGTAAAGTGTGGAGCGACCTACACGTTTACAACGATTTATTCTTATTCCTTTCATTCAAGAATTATCTTAATTTCCAGGAATTTTTCCCTTGACTCCGGGATTTTTTCCTAATTTTCTGGAGTTTTTCCTTATTTTTCTGGGATTTTCTGATTTCCAGCCCTTTTTCGACCAGGATCCTAATCAAAATTTCGACCTGGATCCTAGTCAAAAAAAGGGCTAGCCTTGCAATCCTGGTCGAAAGAGTTCGACTAGGATCCACGACCTGGAATTCGACCAGGATCCTAGTCAAACTTTCAACCTGGATCCAGGTCGAAAACTTACCATTTTTCTATTCCGGGTCTTGAGTTTTTCAAATAGGATTTTGACCAGAATTCTAGTCGATGTTTCGACCTGAATCCTGTTCGAAATTTCTCTATTTCTCATGCTTCCAGGTCGAAGGATATCGCCTAGGATTCACGACCTGGTTTTTGACCAGGATCCTATTCGATTTTCGGCCTCGGTTTTAGTGTAGGTTTTAAACCCCATTCTTGAAAAATGCTTGGTTTATTTCGACCTCATTCCTGGTCGAGGCTTCGACCTCAATCCAGTCCTGTTATTCCCGTTATTTTCGTGTGTCTGGTCGAAAAATTTCGGGCAGGATTCACGACCTGGATTTCGACCTGAATCGTGGTCTTCTCTACTCGTTATTTTCGGGTGCCTGCTCGAAAGTTTTCGGGCAGGATTCACGACCTGACTTTCGACCTGAATCCTGGTCTTCTCTACCCGTTATTTTTGGATGCCTGCTCGAAAGTTTTCGGGCAGGATTCACGACCTGACTTTCGACCTGAATCCTGGTCTTCTCTACTCGTTATTTTCGGGTGCCTGCTCGAAAGTTTTCGGGCAGGATTCACGACCTCGATTTCGACCTGAATCCTAGTCTTTTCTACCCGTTATTTTCGGGTGCCTGCTCGAAAGTTTTCAGGCAGGATTCATGACCTGGATTTCGACCTCAATCCTAGTCTTTTCTACCTGTTATTTTCGGGTGCCTGCTCGAAAGTTTTCGGGCAGGACCTGGATTTCGACCTGAATCCTGGTCTTTCACTAGCCTTCTTCATTGGGCCTTACAGCTTTTAGGGCTACAATTTAGGGTATTGTTTTTTCCAAATCCTAATTGGATTTGGGCCTAGCCTTCTTATTGGGCCTTAAATATTACTGGGTCTCTTTATTGTGCCTTAAATATTACTGGGCCTCTTTATTGGGCCTTAAATATTACTGGGCCTCTTTATTGATTTGGAATTCTCTAGAATTCCTTGGAATTATTCTGGAATATTCCTTTTTTTCTGGGCTTTTTCTTTGGGCCTCTTTTCTTAATGGGCTTTCGTCCCTTCAACTTCCCTTTTCCTCCTGTATAAAGGAGTAAGGTGAGGCTACTATTGCTCAATTTCTCATTTCTAAGTTTTTCTTCTTTCTCCTCCTGCTAAGTTTCTCAGAGCAATAACAGCAAGTCGGAGCTCAAAGGCTTTTTTGGGAGCGCTTCTTCAGGTAAAATCCCTCCCTTTATTTTTTGTGTCTTCTTTTCCATTGTTGTGCCCTTTTTAGGATAACATGTCTACGTGTTTTTTTTCCAGATGGCTGACAAGAAAATGACTCGCTTGGCCAAAATGAACGTGGCTAGAAAGTCCAATGAATTCCCTATTCAATCAAGGTACACTTCTTTAATCGACATGATCAACACTCGAGGGGATGAGTACCCGTCTGATGTGCATCTGGATGTGCACGACCATATTAGTGCTTTGCGGGATCCCAAGGAGCTGGAAAAGTTGAGCAGCTGCTTCAAAATCAAGGAACCTTTTAAGCTGGTTCTTGCAGGTCCGGCCGACAGGGCCTGCCAGTGGAAGAACGACGCACTATGCGTCTATAGGGATACTCTAAGGGCAGACATCAGACTCCCTTTTCATCCGTTCATTCCTCTTTTACTGGCTGATGTGGGCATCAGCCCTTGCCAACTCCCCCCTAATTCTTGGAGGCTTATTATGTGCTATCTGTCACAATGTGCCAAGCACAATGTCCCTACTTCCGTTGCCATTTTCAGGAAAATTTTCCAGTTCAAAAACAGCCCTGATAAAAGTCTGGGTTGGGTTTCTCTAAACCAGCGCCCTACTATTCCCCACATTGTGAACGGGAAGTCCATCCCTGACAACAACTTGGGGTGGAAGAAAGATTTTTTGTTCGTCGTTTGGGAGGGTGGATGTAACACCCCCAAATCCGGGGTCAGGGATCCGGGTTGTCACGAAATCCATTTCCCTTAATAACACCCAATCTTAATACACAATCAACTACTCTGTACTGTGACCCCACAATAAACACACACACCACAAGTTATAGTCTCAGAGATGAATATTCAAAAATAATCACAAGTCGTTTTATTCCACAATTATATGTCAATACACCTTAAAAGGTTTTCTGGATAAATTTACATTTCTTTGCCATTATTACAATTCATAATATACATAAGTCTGGTACATTATTAGTTGAAAACTTAGCCTATTGGTAATTTCTACCTCAGCTACAGCGGCCTCAACGCTTCCAAAAAGCTGCGGAACGTTTCCTATCCGCTTGCGAATTGGGAGCTTGGTCCTGTTCATCTTATCTATTTGATGTTGTGTGATGAAAGAAGAAAGCAAGGGTGAGCAGCAAGCCCACCAAAATAATATGTATAATGATTAATAGTATATGAGCCTTCTCATAGTACTCATGAAAGTCGTGGTCAAAAGAAATGAACCAAGTTTGATATCTTAATGCGATGAAGTCACAAAATATTCAGTATATATACATATATACTTCAAAATATTGGAAGTCCTCTTCCATGCATAATATACACAAAGTCCCAGTGTATAACTGTATAAAAAATATCGTTGCAAGGTGATCTCATATATATAACCTTGTCTCAATGTTTTTCTGAAAATCTTTGTCATTCATAAGACAATTATTAATTAGATATAAGTTTAAAAGACGAAGTTACAAGATACCCCAATATACTTATATCTTTCCCAAATACTACTTGAACTACCACCGTTCAAGTTATAATCAGTTTCAAAAGTTCATCACATAGATGAGACTATAAGACAAGATTTGAATAGATTCAACCTTTGAAATATTATTAAAGGAAATGAAGTTATGATATACTTCATTTAGTTCTGATATATATATATATCCACATATACATCTTCTTTATACATTTCCTGAAAACCTCTGTCATGTAAAGTATGAACAGAATTGCAATATCCAATAAATTTGGAAAGGAAAAGAATTTTGGCATAAACCAGATATCTTGCTGATCAGGCGAAGATACCCATAAGTAACCTTTTCTACTAGTAGATGGACGAATTCCCCACTGGTCATCACCCTGGTCTCAATAGGACCTTATGCTGGACTGCCACTCAGCCACTTATGCATTTGATGGACTCCCACTGAGCTACTTACACTATCATGGACGCCCACTGAGCCCATGTTGCTTATGCCGACTCAATAGATGGACTTACTTCCCGAATGTTGGGTAAGTAATCAATTCATTTACCAAAACTGCAACCTTGTTACGAATATAAAATACACCACAGAGCCAGATCCCTCAGGTTTTGAGCGAGTATTTAAATCCCCTTAAAAAGGAAGATCTTAAATATAAAAATGAGTTTTGGGATCCGCTCTAACTTTTAAAAATCATTTTGAAGACTCGAAAACACTTTAAAGAGTGTTTGGAGTAAAGCTGATTTAATGAAGTAAATCAGTCCCCAGTATATTTAGAAAATGTCTGAATATTATTATTTAAATAATATTCCCATAAAGAATAATTGAGGTAGAAGTTGGAAAACTTATACTTGAATGAATAGCAAATAATCAAAGATATACTTATACGAAAGTAATATCTTTATTTGAATAATCAAAAATAAGTTTGATTATCGACACCTTATTCTTTAATACAATAAAGAATATTATTAAGTAATAAGCGGAGTCATAATACCTCAAATGAATACTATAAATAATATTCATAAAATAAAGCAGTCATACATCCTCAAATGAATATCCAAGTAATATCCAATAATAATATAAAAGAGTCATAAGCCCTCGAATAATATTCGAAATAATATTCAATAAATAATATAAAGAGTCATAAGCCCTCGAATGAATATTCAAATAATATTCATTAAATAAAATAAAGAAGTCATAAGCCCTCGAATGAATATTCATAATAATATTCATTAAATAAAATAAAGTTATCGAATAAACCTTATTCGATTAATAGTTTTAAAAACTATAACCATATATATATATAAATATATATATATATATACATATATACAAAATCTACTCGGGATCCTCGACTCCCGGTTTTAGAAAATGTTTTCACCTTTGGGTCCCTATACTAAGGGTATATGCAAGTTACCGCTATTCTCTAGCATAGGTATTATCAACTGAATCTAAAGATATATTTGGAAAGAATACGAAACAGGCATGCATATATATATATACCATAGCAGCATGCTTCAATATATTGCAACATTTGCTAATTAACCAATATGCATCTATCGCAAGATAATGCATATACATATATACATCACAACAACAGTTATAACGGGTAGAAAATTTGCCTGAGCGACTGGGGGTTACGAATGGCTCGGGACGAGTCTGGTAACCTATAAACAACAAGTAAGTTGGAATTAAACCAAAGTCACTTGTAAATCTATACTTTAACTAACTTAGACTCTAACGCTTGTTTTGCGCTCGCTGGTTCTCTTAAGTCACTCGAGTACCCTCGGCTCCACCATTTTTTAATAATTTAACTTTTATGAGTTTTAAGGCGATTCCTTCGCGAGTGTCTTACCAACTGCCTAACACACTTACCATAAATGTTTCATACATTAATTAACCCTTTTTGGTCTTTAACCTATGTTTCAAAGTAAGGCGAGGGGAAAAGTTTCGTTCTCGAAACGCCGTTACTTGAAACGGTCGTTTCTCCTAAACCGTGCATCGGAATCGAACGAACTACATATCAAAACGAAGCTTGTAACATGAGCTATCTAAACATGGCAATGGTCAAAATCTAGGAGGGGGTTCTCGGGTCCTAATGTTATGCACAAAAACAGTCTACAGAAAATCGGATGTTACGACGGCTATGTTTACGCGATTTCCCAATTTTAAACCATTCAAAACCAACCCAATTCAACCTCAAATCAAACATACAACCAACATCCATCCTTATCACATCATATCAGCCCCAACCAATTCAATTTTAACATTCATACTTATGCCTAAGCTTGAATTTAACTATACTAAAATCTTTTAACCAAAACAATAACATTTACCATTCCATTTCAATACCATTTCAATCCCAAACTCTAAATCACAAACATCAAGCTACAATATCACCCTACTAATCAAAATCATCTTATAATACATAGGAATCTAGGGTTTGGAGATGATATACCTTCCTTGAAGTGGTGGGAGGAGCTAGGAAGCCTTAAGAAGCTTTGAGAAGTCTTAGGAATGCTTGGATCTTCAAGGAAAACAAGAAAAACTTCAAGTTAAAAACTTGAAAACACTATTCATTGTCTTCTTCTTTGATTAAATGAAGAAGATTGAGAAGGAATTGATGGCTTAAACTCATGATATAGCCCTAACTATGCATAAGGATGATTAGGGAATTAACTCACCAATTTAGGAAGCTTGGATCTTGAGTTTTGAATTTCTTGCCCTTTTGCAATAGTAAAAGCCGAGAGCAAAAGATGAAATATGCCTTGGTTTCTTTTTGATTTTGATGAAGAATGAATTTGCTTGGCTTGGTTGATTTGTTTTTGTGTTTGATTTAGTTAATTACCTTGTTGCCCTTGATTTTGTGTGGTTAAAAAGCCACCACATCTCCTTCCTTCCCATGTCATGCCTATGTCATGCTGTGATGTCATCCTTCCCTCTTTGTCCTCCTCTCATTGGTTGGGTGACATCACTCTCTCTAATCCCTTTTGATTAACTTCCTAAGTGTTTGCCTAATGACCGCTGATCTGTTATACGGTTCGCTTAACTTTCGTTCTCGTTTATCGTTTGAAGGATCATACCCGGGATCTTATTACTTAGGTTCCCTTAACCTTTCTCAATACATTATATTCCTTTTTATGATCCTCTATTATAATCCTTTAATTTAAATCCTTTTTACCCTGTTACCTTATACTCAATTCTCTCCGTATCTAGTGGATTTCCGGGAAAAATCAAAGTGTTCGGATTTGGATTCTGACGATCTTTACATACACTTATATCCCATATAAAGTACTAATAAAATCTCAGAATATCCATATCAGAACCCCTACATAGTGTGGCATGAAAAGTTTTCTCATTCAGCAAAAACACTATTCATAAGGGTTTCAAAAATTTCCCAAAAATTGGGGTTATTACAGTCTCCCCTCCTTAAAAGGATTCCGTCCCGGAATCAGATAGAAAATGAATAGGGATACCCTCTTAGCATTGCACTTTCTAACTCTCAAGTAAATTTTCCCACATTGTGGTCCTACCACCAAACTCTGCCTAGTTTGATAATCCTTCTCCTAAGCACTTGTTCCTTTTCACTCTATAACCCTTCCTGGTCACTTCATATAGGTTACGTTGGGTTGCATGTCTATGTGCTCATATGCCCCTATTTATCTGGCATCTGAATACCATTCCTGTAACATTGATACGTGGAACGTGTTACGACCTGCTACATGTTCGGGGTTAGGGCTAGCTCATATGCTATCCTCCCAATACGTCTTAATATATCCAAGGGTCCAACAATTCGTGGACTTAGCTTTCCTTTCTTTCTAAATCTCATCAACCCTTTTCCCAAGGGATACCTATAACATTACTAGGTCCCCTATTTCCCATTCCTTGTCCTTTCGTGTTAAATCAACATACTTCGTGTTCCCATCTTGGGCTACTACCAGCCATCCTCTGATTAGATTTATCATATCCTTGGTCCTTTGGACTACTGCGGGTCCGAGCATCTTGCGCTCTACATCTTCATCCTAACATAAGGGAGATCGACATTGTCTTCCCTCAAGGATCTCATAAGGCGACATCTCGATAATGACATATGATCTATTGTCGTAAGATAACTTAATCCGCGTTAAGTGATCATTCCAAATTCTTTCAAGTCTATTGCACAGACTCTCATCATAGCTTCTAACATTATAGCTTTTGCTTCTCAATACCCATTCTTTTCCAGTTCGTAATCGCTATCACCTTCCGTTCCTAATCTTATACTGGTTATACCTTTGGCTCGTTAGCGTTCTATAACCTTTTAATAACCACGTCAACCTTAGTATCACGAATGTGTTTCCATTCCGAATACCACCAAAACTTTATTACTCCCTTTTCAGCTGTTTCTATTTTCGAAAGCTTAATCCTTCATATAGAAGTAAAGGAATTTGTTGAGAGATCACTATGATCATGAACACTTGTTATATCGCATAGTTAGTACAGAAGGTGGCCAGCCTTTAGTACTTGACAAGCAATTAAACAATAGATGGTATCCTACTAGGCTTCTATCACACAGACAGATAGTCATTCGGCAATACCTCCCCTTTCTGGAAGGGTTGTTCTTCTCAGCTTACATGAAATGAAAAGAAGAGAAAAGAACGAATTGAAGAGAATTGTATATACGAAAAAAAATTTATTGCCATAAAATATCTGGCTTGGAATCTACCTCTGAACTATAGAGGTTTGTCATAGGAGAACAAAACATATATGTATTTATATCAACATCAAGTATTATAACATCGTATTTCACATGCCTAATTATTTGCTATTCCGTCCATCATTCTATGGACCCATGCACTTCCTCGAGCTTATACACAATTACCTTTGAAACTCCCTCGATATCGAAAATCGAACCTGGGATCTCATTCTAGACATCATCGTTACTAGAATTCTATGCTTGCACCGCAACCTTCCTCGTATAATAATACGGCTCTCTATTGATAAGAAAGAATAAATATTCAATAGGTAGATACTCTACTTAATTAGTCTATCAATGATAACTTATACACTACCACGACCCGATTAGTGGTACTCAATCTCAACATCCATTCCAATACAACTCTCACGGTTGTAAACAGCTCATTACTCGCAGAATCATTGCTGCATTACTATGGTCCATCACTGACCTACTGTAGTCATTCATTTTCCATGAAGACTTAATAGCTAACCATACGGAGTCCATACATCTCGTATCTAATTCTTCTAAGGAGGTAACATAATCACCATTCATGATTCATGGAGTACACTCCTGATCCTGACATACATACATGACATGCAGCAAATAAAATTGCAGAAGAGTTTCCATCAAAGTAACGATAGCAGGGTAATACCATTCTTAATCATATGCCTTAAATAGAAGACTTAACTCAAAGGTTCGTCTAGTCCTTTTTGAAACATGGTCCTAGCTTATCTCAAGATAGTACCTTCTAAGATAGATAGCCCGCTCATGGTGATTACACAAATTAAACCTTTACCAACTACTATTACGGTTGGGTATTGCACAGTCATCAGAAGGAATGTCAATCTTCCAAACTATAATACAACCTTCATAGCTTTAACCATCATCACGGCATTCCTTTGGCACAAGCGCCTATAATTATCCTCTTACCTTTAAAGTGTCGGCCACCTCTTTGGCCTTTCCTGATAGTAATATTTCCTTACAATCAATGTCGTCTTAACTACTTTCACTAATTTTCTACCCTATTTCCGATCACTGCTTGAGTGAAGATGTTTTCCTTAAAATCAGATGGGTAAAAAAAATATCACCATTTTTCCATAAGTTATTGCCTCAGTCTTTAGAGGCTAATCACTGTCAAGACTGACTCTCAATCATACTTAGAACATCTTTTATCCTAGGCCCTAATTGCCCTGAACAATTTCGACCTTTACTGGTTCGATTCATACTTTCTCGTGGTTTAACACGTGCCCCACTTGGCATCATTATAATTACGTCATATTTCCTTTATCCATATTTCTATTCTTGAGAATTTTGAATATTACCTTTTTTCCTTGTAAAACCTCTAAGGTTATCCTTAAATCCTTCATCAGGTACACCCTAGGCACAGGGCATATCAAGATACCATTTATTAATACCAGGATCATAGTCTATATACTTCTGAAAAATTTCTCCATTGATCCTTAAAGGTTGTTATTACATTAATCCTTTCCAATTCATACTGTCAAAACTCATATTATCCCTTTTAAGGGTGAAATGCCAACCTTTATGCATTCCCCTAGGATTCGTTTTAAGTTACCGATGTTCTATCCTTAATTCCACCTTTAAAAAGGTACATGCATCCTTCCATGGATAAATCAAGTCATATACCCCTGATAAGGGTGTCTTATTCAATCATTCCCACCTCGATAGTATATGCCTAATTTCACAATAACATCTGTATACAAAATGAGGTTAATCAAAATGGCCTCCAAAAGATAACAACGGTTATCCGCTTTTCTTGCCTAATCTGGTAACGATAACAAGGATGTTCTGGAAGATATTGGTCGTGTTTAACGTGAACTTCTTCTTAATAATTCCTTATTTACTGTTGTTGTTTATCTCAACAGTCACCTCAATGTTGGGATATCTTTCATATCTGGCGTCTCCCTTTCTGGGTATCATGCCACCGGTCTTACACTTCACCTTCTTGAAGGTCACTTCGTTCATCTAATTTTCTTAATTTCTTACTTTCTTGTCTCATCAGTCTATCCGCATCTCATTATTTATCCTTCGAATTATCTCAAGGTTTCCTCGAATCTTCCCCAACTTACAGGGGATAAAATATATGTATCTCTTATGCCATCAACCATCAATTTTAACTCATGGTGAATCACCCTCATCCTGACGATTACATACTCTTCTATTTCTATTTCTACGAGTCTTTAGGGTTTCCTCATACCCAACTCCCTTATCATTCCTCAAACTCTATTGCCATTATATTCCTTTCTCTTATCATTATTTCATGAACCAACACAACATAAGCATTGATTTCAAACATCCCGTCATTCTGGATTCATGTCTTCAGAACAAATCTTGACAACTTTTACATCTTAGATTCATAATTCATCATACTCGTCTGCCTTTGTTCTGGCTCTAAAGCTTTTACACTATCTCCTTATCTTTGGGAATTACTTTCCCGAAAACAATTGACTGAACTTAAATCAGTTTATTATAATCTCTTGCTCCGTGCCTTCCTTGGCCTTTCACCAGCGGGTGGTCTCTCTCTTAGAAGGGTAAGTGACAAAAACAGTCTTTTGTTGTTCGTCAATCATTCAGAATCTCAAATGATTCCTCTATTTCCTTTAGACAGGCTCTTGCCTCGACTGGGTCAACCTGTTCCTTGGAACTCTGAGAGCTTAGCGACTTAAAGGTCATGAAAGAATTTCCTACCGCATTGTTTCCTCAAGGTGGTGGTTGGGGATAATAGTCTAAGTTCTTTTTAGACAGGTCCATGAATTGCCGTATAGGAGTACCGTCTCGGGTGTCCTTTCCTTACTCGACTTTCCGTTTCCTTAGTATGAAATGTTTCACCCTTTTCCCGTACTTGGGGTTATCTTATACGTTAAAATCCTCATTTTCCACTTCATTATGTTATGGGTTCCTTCTATCTTGATGGCGTCCTCCCTGACTATCACATTCAGGGTTTGCCCTAAATCTTATTCCTTGAACTATGACTTTCATCTAAGATCTCATCTTTAAGCTCTTGAACATTTGGAACCCAAATTCTATAGGGATACCTCATTATTCCCTTATCATCTTTCTCGGTATTAATCTCATATCTATTTGTTGGCTCTCTGCCTTCATTCATCACTTTTTCTGGCACAATATGTTCTTTTCCGATAATTCGGTCTGTATTGCAATCTCAAACAGCTTTTCGGTACCGGCTCCGGTTACCTTCACTTCTAATTCCATTTTCTCAAAATCTCTTATAAACTCTCTCAAAGACATTATCATGTTGAGTCTCTCCTTTTTACTAAGGGCATCAGCCACCACATTGGCTTTCCCCGAATGATAAAGAATCTCATAATCGTAATCCTTGATTAGCTCTAACCACCTCATTTGGCACATGTTGAGCTCTTTTCTGCGTGAAAATGTACTAGAGCACTTATGGCTTAGGTAAATCTCGCACTTCTCTCCATACAAATATTGCCTCCAATCTTTGGGGCAAAACTATTACCACGAGCCCAAGCTCATGGGTGGGGATATCGAATTTTTTTATTCCCTTAATTGTCTTGACGCAGACGCGATTATCTTGCTGTGCTATATAAGAAGCACTCTAATTCCTTATGCAAAGCGTCACTTACAAATCACAAAATCTCCTTTTCCATCCGGCAACGCCAGCATAGGGGCCGTCACCAACCTTTGCTTCAGTTCTTGAAAGCTGTTCTCGCATTTCTCTGTACATTCGAACTTCTCAGTCTTACGAGTAAGCCACGTTAAAGGGGGCTACTATCTTTACAAACTTGAACGAACCTCCGGTAGTGATCGACCAATCCTACCTCTGGTAGTCGACCTAACCATGGTCATCAATTCATCAGTGGTCCTTTATTCATTCTTGTCAGGATCCTCCATGGGATCCTCCTCAGCAACTATCTCTTCTAGGACAACATCCTCAATATCAACATCATCCGGTCCTGCGTTAGGACGCTCTATCGGATCCACAATCCGATCTCCAATTAGTAATAAAACATCATCGCGTTGTTGCTCCTCAACCTCAGGGTTCGGAGTCCCGCTACCATATACGATAACGAACTACGCTTCTATCACGATATTTATAAGGGTTCCCATAAGGGTTTTAACTGTCAGTACTACATTATGTAGTCCGACTATGAACTTGGCAAGATTTCTTATTTATCTTAGTGAACTTATTATCTTAACGTCACTTCATCTCTGAGGTTTATAACACTTAGCTCTGATACCATTTCTGTAACACCCCCAAATCCGGGGTCGGGGATCCGGGTTGTCACGAGATCCATTTCCCTCAATAACACCCAATCTTAATACACAATCAACTACTCTGTACTGTGACCCCACAATAAACACACACACCACAAGTTATAGTCTCAGAGATGAATATTCAAAAATAATCACAAGTCGTTTTATTCCACAATTATATGTCAATACACATTAAAAGGTTTTCTGGATAAATTTACATTTCTTTGCCATTATTACAATTCATAATATACATAAGTCTGGTACATTATTAGTTGAAAATTTAGCCTATTGGTAATTTCTACCTCAGCTACATCGGCCTCAACGCTTCCAGAAAGCTGCGGAACGTTTCCTATCCGCTTGCGAATTGGGAGCTTGGTCATGTTCATCTTATCTATCTGATGTTGTGTGATGAAAGAAGAAAGCTAGGGTGAGCAGCAAGCCCACCAAAATAATATGTATAATGATTAATAGTATATGAGCCTTCTCATAGTACTCATTATAGCCGTGGTCAAAAGAAATGAACCAAGTTTGATATCTTAATGCGATGAAGTCGCAAAATATTCAGTATATATACATATATACTTCAAAATATTGGAAGTCCTCTTCCATGCATAATATACACAAAGTCCCAGTGTATAACTGTATAAAAAATATCGTTGCAAGTTGATCTCATATATCTAACCTTGTCTCAACGTTTTTCTGAAAATCTTTGTCATTCATAAGACAATTATTAATTAGATATAAGTTTAAAAGACGAAGTTACAAGATACCCCAATATACTTATATCTTTCCCAAATACTACTTGAACTACCACCGTTCAAGTTATAATCAGTTTCAAAAGTTCATCACATAGATGAGACTATAAGACAAGATTTGAATAGATTCAACCTTTGAAATATTATTAAAGGAAATGAAGGTATGATATACTTCATTTAGTTCTGATATATATATATATATATATATATATATCCACATATACATCTTCTTTATACATTTCCTGAAAACCTCTGTCATGTAAAGTATGAACAGAATTGCAATATCCAATAAATTTGGAAAGGAAAAGAATTTTGGCATAAACCAGATATCTTGCTGATCAGGCAAAGATACCCATAAGTAACCTTTTCTACTAGTAGATGGACGAATTCCCCACTGGTCATCACCCTGGTCTCAATAGGACCTTATGCTGGACTGTCACTCAGCCACTTATGCATTTGATGGACTCCCACTGAGCCACTTACACTATCATGGACGCCCACTGAGCCCATGTTGCTTATGCCGACTCAATAGATGGACTTACTTCCCGAACGTTGGGTAAGTAATCAATTCATTTACCAAAACTGCAACCTTGTTACGAATATAAAATACACCACAGAGCCGGATCCCTCAGGTTTTGAGCGAGTATTTAAATCCCCTTAAAAAGGAAGATCTTAAATATAAAAATGAGTTTTGGGATCCGCTCTAACTTTTAAAAATCATTTTGAAGACTCGAAAACACTTTAAAGAGTGTTTGGAGTAAAGCTGATTTAATGAAGTAAATCAGTCCCCAGTATATTTAGAAAATGTCTGAATATTATTATTTAAATAATATTCTCATAAAGAATAATTGAGGTAGAAGTTGGAAAACTTATACTTGAATGAATAGCAAATAATCAAAGATATACTTATACGAAAGTAATATCTTTATTTGAATAATCAAAAATAAGTTTGATTATCGACACCTTATTCTTTAATACAATAAAGAATATTATTAAGTAATAAGCGGAGTCATAATACCTCAAATGAATACTATAAATAATATTCATAAAATAAAGCAGTCATACATCCTCAAATGAATATCCAAGTAATATCCAATAATAATATAAAAGAGTCATAAGCCCTCGAATAATATTCGAAATAATATTCAATAAATAATATAAAGAGTCATAAGCCCTCGAATGAATATTCAAATAATATTCATTAAATAAAATAAAGAAGTCATAAGCCCTCGAATGAATATTCATAATAATATTCATTAAATAAAATAAAGTTATCGAATAAACCTTATTCGATTAATAGTTTTGAAAACTATAATCATATATATATATATAAATATATATATATATACATATATACAAAATCTAATCGGGATCCTCGACTCCCGGTTTTAGAAAATGTTTTCACCTTTGGGTCCCTATACTAAGGGTATATGCAAGTTACCGCTATTCTCTAGCATAGGTATTATGAACTGAATCAATAGATATATTTGGAAAGAATACGAAACAGGCATGCATATATATATACCATAGCAGCATGCTTCAATATATTGCGACATTTGCTAATTAACCAACATGCATCTATCGCAAGATAATGCATATACATATATACATCACAACAACAGTTATAACGGGTAGAAAATTTGCCTGAGCGACTGGGGGTTACGAATGGCTCGGGACGAGTCTGGTAACCTATAAACAACAAGTAAGTTGGAATTAAACCAAAGTCACTTGTAAATCTATACTTTAACTAACTTAGACTCTAACGCTTGTTTTGCGCTCGCTGGTTCTCTTAAGTCACTCGAGTACCCTCGGCTCTACCATTTTTTAATAATTTAACCTTTATGAGTTTTAAGGCGATTCCTTCGCGAGTGTCTTACCAACTGCCTAACACACTTACCATAAATGTTTCATATATTAATTAACCCTTTTTGGTCTTTAACCTATGTTTCAAAGTAAGGCGAGGGGAAAAGTTTCGTTCTCGAAACGCCGTTACTTGAAACGGTCGTTTCTCCTAAACCGTGCATCGGAATCGAACGATCTACATATCAAAACGAAGCTCGTAACATGAGCTATCTAAACATGGCAATGGTCAAAATCTAGCAAGGGGTTCTCGGGTCCTAATGTTATGCACAAAAACAGTCTACAGAAAATCGGACGTTACGACGGCTATGTTTACGCGATTTCCCAATTTTAAACCATTCAAAAACAACCCAATTCAACCTCAAATCAAACATACAACCAACATCCATCCTTATCACATCATATCAGCCCCAACCAGTTCAATTTTAACATTCATACTTATGCCTAAGCTTGAATTTAACTATACTAAAATCTTTTAACCAAAACAATAACATTTACCATTCCATTTCAATACCATTTCAATCCCAAACTTTAAATCACAAACATCAAGCTACAATATCACCCTACTAATCAAAATCATCTTATAATACATAGGAATCTAGGGTTTGGAGATGATATACCTTCCTTGAAGTGGTGGGAGGAGCTAGGAAGCCTTAAGAAGCTTTGAGAAGTCTTAGGAATGCTTGGATCTTCAAGGAAAACAAGAAAAACTTCAAGTTAAAAACTTGAAAACACTATTCATTGTCTTCTTCTTTGATTAAATGAAGAAGATTGAGAAGGAATTGATGGCTTAAACTCATGATATAGCCCTAACTATGCATAAGGATGATTAGGGAATTAACTCACCAATTTAGGAAGCTTGGATCTTGAGTTTTGAATTTCTTGCCCTTTTGCAATAGTAAAAGCCGAGAGCAAAAGATGAAATATGCCTTGGTTTCTTTTTGATTTTGATGAAGAATGAATTTGCTTGGCTTGGTTGATTTGTTTTTGTGTTTGATTTAGTTAATTACCTTGTTTCCCTTGATTTTGTGTGGTTAAAAAGCCACCACATCTCCTTCCTTCCCATGTCATGCCTATGTCATGCTGTGATGTCATCCTTCCCTCTTTGTCCTCCTCTCATTGGTTGGGTGACATCACTCTCTCTAATCCCTTTTGATTAACTTCCTAATTGTTTGCCTAATGACCGCTGATCTGTTATACGGTTCGCTTAACTTTCGTTCTCGTTTATCGTTTGAAGGATCATACCCGGGATCTTATTACTTAGGTTCCCTTAACCTTTCTCAATACATTATATTACTTTTTATGATCCTCTATTATAATCCTTTAATTTAAATCCTTTTTACCCTGTTACCTTATACTCAATTCTCTCCGTATCTAGTGGATTTGCGGGAAAAATCAAAGTGTTCGGATTTGGATTCTGACGATCTTTACATACACTTATATCCCATATAAAGTACTAATAAAATCTCAGAATATCCATATCAGAACCCCTACATAGTGTGGCATGAAAAGTTTTCTCATTCAGCAAAAACACTATTCATAAGGGTTTCAAAAATTTCCCAAAAATTGGGGTTATTACAGTGGAGATTGGGGCACCCTATTTCGGTCGTCCTTTGGGCTTGCCGTCGATGGGAGCCCAAATGATATAACTTTGTCAGAGGAGGAGGCTAAAGCTTTCAACCTCGTTACGCAAGATAATGGGACTTCCCATTCTTTGGACCTTATCCGGGAGACCGTTCTGGTAGAATGCGGCCTCTCGCCCGTCCCTAAGAAAAGTAAGTTTCCTTCCTTATCTCTTTTTTATTTCCTTCATTTTTTATTCCGCTGATTTTTCAACTTATCTCGCTTGTTGCAGTGGCTGAGAAGATTGAGGAGGCTACCAAGCCTAAAGACCTGGAGACAACCATGATGAAGCGGGTTGGAAAGGTCTTCAAGGACCCACGCCTTGGTGACCGCTTTCCTGAGTTCCTCCTCCAAGCAATAGAACCAGGCGAGGAAGGTCCCAGCCAAGTTTTGTGCACCAAGCAGAGGCCAGGGGCCTATTTTCAACCTGCTTGGGTGATCCGGGGCAAGGATTCAATCGTTGGCAGCACGACGCTGGCTAAGGAATGGTCTAAGCATTCCATCTCCCCAGTGGACTATCAAGACTTTGTCCTTCAACAGGACTTAGAGGGGAATGAGCTTTTTGGAGCCCAGGCTTTAGCGACGGTACGTCCTTTTCCTATGCCCTTCATACTTGCCTTTTTGCTGCTTCTCTTGTAGGCTAACGCCCATTTCCAAGGGGCGATTCACCAAGCTAAGGCTTGGAAGGTTGGTCTGGAGGATGCTAACAAGAAGTTGGAGGAGGCCAACCAGAGAATAGAGGCCCTTGAAGCTCAACTGGCCTCTTCCACTTCTGATCTGGAAACGGCCCGGGCTGAAAACGTTATTCTGAAGGCTCAGAAGGATAAAGCCTTTGACGGCTAGATGGACACTCAGGAGTTCAAGGACTTGATGGTGGAGCACGATGCCCTCCTACATCCAGTTAGCTATAAAGAAGGCTGGGATGCTGCTGTGGAGGCCATCCAAGATGAATTTCCAGAAGTCCTCGAGCAGTCCTCCTTTCCTTGCCCTGTGCGAGTTCCGGAGCTTGGGGGTGTTACTGACAAGCTTGCTGATCTGATCAAAGACGGCCCTTCAGGAAGTCAAGGCCATAAGAGGAAAGAACTCGAGTCTAGCTCCGGGGAGGAGGAGACTTCTTCCGAAGAAGATTCTGAGCCTGCTGTGAAGAAGGTCAGGGTGGAAGACCCTCCAAGGGCTGCGCCTCAGAATCCAGTGTCTCCCACATCATCCAAAGCATCTGAAGGCAGTTCTGATGGTACCTCTGCAGGGACTTCTGAAGGGACGACTGAGACGTCCGAGGAGACCTCGGATAGTGGTTTCGAAGAATCTCAGCCTTCCGAGGCCTAAGTTCTTTTTGTGTGTATATATTTTTTTTAGAAAATATGTGAACTTTGTTTATGTCAGAAGTTGTTACCCTTCAGGGTTATTTCATATGTTGTTTCCTTACTTTATCTTTCCAATACTTAATATGCATTTGAACTAATTGTCCCTTCGATTTGTGCAACATGCACCACACAAGGTATTATCACAACTTTAAACATCCTTTGGTTGAAATAATTTCAAACTCTTTAATATGAAGTCTGGTTTTCCAAAACCTTACATAGCATGGGTTCGACCCTAATCAATAATAACTAGACAATGTAAACTCTACTGGAATATAAAATCCTACGCAAGCAAAGCTTCAAGGTGCTTTTAAACCTACTTGTCATAATGACAAGTGATAATCGTACTTCGACTATTTTACACATAGTAAACCTTCAGGTTTTGTGCATGCCAGGTTCTCGGGACTTCAAAACCATTCATAGTCTCCAGCGTATAGGTTCTTCTTCCCTGAACGCTCTTGACTCTAAACGGACCTTCCCAATTTAGGGCAAGTTTTCCTTTCTATCCTACACCAGAGGCTTCCACTTTCCTTAATACCAAATCTCCTTGTTTGAAGAATCTTTCTTTAACCCTTAGGTTGTAATAAAATGAAGCTTTTTTCTGGTATTCCACTATCTTTGCATGTGCCTCATCTCGCACTTCATCAATTAGATCCAGGGCTAACCTCTGCCCTTCTTCATTTTCTTCTGCATTGAAAGCCTGAATCCTTGGAGAGGAATGTGATATCTGCACGGGAACTACTGCTTCTACCCCATATGCCAACATGAAGGGAGTCGTTCCTGTCGTGACTCTACAGGTAGTCCTATAGGCCCATAATATGGGAAGTATCTCATCCACCCAATTATTTCTTGACTTCTCGATCCTCTTTTTTAGCCCATCCAGGATTATTCGATTTGCTACTTCCGCTTGCCCATTGGCTTGTGGGTGAGCCACAGAGGTGAACCGTAACTCAATTTCATTTTCTTCACAGTACTTCTTGAATTCCTCATTGTTGAATTGTGTTCCATTGTCAGTGATGAGGATACGGGGAATTCCATATCGGCACATAATATTTTCCCACAGGAATTTTGCAACCTGCTTAGTTGTGATCTTGGCCAAGGGTTTGGCTTCAATCCACTTGGTGAAATAATCAATGGCTACAATCAGAAACTTCCTTTGTGTCGTGGCCATGGGGAAAGGCCCCAAAATATCCATTCCCCGCATAGCAAAGGGAATGGGCGAGTTGATAGAGGTCAGCATCTCGGGGGGTTATCTAACAACAGGTGCATGCTTCTAACAGCGGTCACACGTCTTCACATATTCTTTGGCATCAACCATCATTTATGGCCAGTAAAAGCCTAAATGAGTTATCTTATAAGCCAAAGCCCTGCCCCCCAAGTGTTGTCCACAAATACCTTCATGCACTTCTTCAAGAGCCAAGCGTGCCTCATCGGGCCTGAGACACCTTAAATAAGGAACCACGAAAGACCTTTTGTACAGAATCCCATCTATTAAAGAGTACCTTAGTGCCCGAACAGTTAACTTCCGTGCTTCATTTGCGTCGCTGGCAACCAACCGGTTTGAATGTGAGCCTTAATAGGATCAATCCATGACGTCCCCAGGCCTATAGGAGCCACACGTTTAACATCTATGCTTCTAGTCTTCAAAACACGGAAGTACACGCTTCCTGAACTTTCTTCTATCTCTGATGAAGCAAACTTTGATAACGCATCCGCCTTAGCATTTTCTTCCCTTGGAATGTGCTCAACATGGCATTCATTAAATTGGGTCATCACAACCCTTACTAGGCGGACATACTTAGCCATCGTATCATCCCTTGCCTCAAATTCTCCCTTTACCTGGGATATAATCAGCTTGGAGTCCCCACGGACCTTTAGGTTTTTGACTCTAAGTGTTCCTGCTAGGCCAAGGCCAGCTATCAGGGCGTCATATTCTGCCTCATTATTTGTGGTTGGGAAGTCTAGCTTCATAGCGTACTCAATTAAGAACCCATCAGGGCTTTGAAAAACCAATCCTGCTCCACTGGAGTTTGTTTTTGATGCTCCATCAAAATAGAGAACCCAATATTCTTTTTCCTTGCCATCCTTCTCTTTGTCCCCATTATCGACTCCCTTGTCTTGTGGTGTGGTATCTCCCTGCACCCCGACTTCTTGGTTGGGTATAGTACATTCCACCACGAAGTCAGCTAGTGCTTGGGCTTTTATTGCCGTACGGGGCTTATATTTGAGATCGAACTCTCCCAGCTCTATTGCCCACTTAATCAATCTCCCACTTGCCTTGGGACAGTGAATGATATTTCTCAGGGGCTGATTTGTTAGCACCTCAATCTGATGAGCCTGAAAGTAAGGACGCAGCTTTCTCGAAGCCATTACCAAGGCTAGAGCAAATTTCTCAATAGTTGAATAATTCAACTCAGCACCATGCAGAATTTTGATGACATAGTATACTAGTTTCTGGACTTTCAGTTCCTCCTTAACCAACACCGCGCTCAAGGCACTCTCTGAAACAACCAATTACAGGAATAAAACTTCACTCAAAACTGGCTTGGCCAACAACGGGGCCTGCGCCATATATTGCTTCAGTTCTTCGAAAGCCTTCTGGTTTTCTTCGCTCCATACAAAGTCCTTAATATTTTTTAGTGACTTAAAGAATGATAGGCACTTATCTCCTGACTTGGAGATGAATCATCCCAGCGCAGCAACCCTTCCTGTGAGCTTCTGAACATCCTTGACAGTTCTTGGTGGTTCCATGTCCAGGATTGCCTTTATTTTATCGAGGTTAGCCTTGATTCCTCTCTTTGAGACCATCAATCCCAAGAATTTTCCAGATCCTACTCCGAAAGCACACTTTGTAGGATTCAACATCATCTTGTGGTACCTCAGGACCTCAAAAGCTTCCCTCAAATGGGTTATATGATCAGTCTTTACTAGACTCTTGACTAACATGTCATCAACATAGACTTCCATAGTCTTACCAATAAGATCCTTAAAAATTTTATTTACCAACCTTTGATAGGCGGCTCCTGCATTCTTAAGACCAAATGCCATAACAAGATAACAATAAACACCAAAGTCAGTGATGAATGATACCTTTGGAATGTCATCCTTGTGCATCTTAATCTGATTGTATCCGCTAAATCCATCCATAAAACTCAGCATCTCATGCCCAGCAGTGGCATCAATCAAAGTATCAATCCTTGGCAACGGAAAACAGTCTTTAGGGCATGCATCATTCAGGTCAGTGAAGTCTATACACATCCTCCACTTTCCATTAGCCTTCTTCACCATTACCGGGTTTGCTAACCATTCCGGAAATTGAATCTCCTCAATACAACCAGCCACTAAGAGCTTTTCTACTTCCTGTTTTATAGCTTCTTGTCTTTCCGGGGTAAAATTTCTTTTCTTTTGTTTCACTATCTTCCGGCTTGGATCCACGTTTAACTTGTGAGTAATCAGCTCCGGGTCTATGCCTGGCATATTAGCTGCTGACCATGCAAACACATCACTATTTTCTTGCAAAAATTTCACCAACTTCCCTCTAAGGGGCTCCTCTAATGTGGCTCCAATGAAAGTCATCCTCTTAGAATTCTCGGGGTCTAAAGGAATCGAAACCAAGTCTTCTGCTGGCTTTCCTCTCTTCTCATCATTTTCTCGGACATCCATATCTTTAATAGGAAGAACCTGCCCCCCGACTCCATCTGCCCTCAAAGAGGCTGCATAACAGCTTCTACCTATTTTTTGATCTCCTCTCTCTTCTCCAATCCCGTTCCGGGTGGGAAACTTCATGACTGAATGGTAGGAAGAAGGGACTGCCTTGAAGGCATGTATCCATGTTCTTCCCATAATAGCATTATAGGTTGAACTAGCTTTTACCACGACAAAGTCCAACATCTGCGTTGCTTGCCTTGGTTCCGTACCTATGGTGGTTGGCAACTTGATTATCCCTTCATAGGACACTCTACTCCAGCAAATCCATATATCGGCATGTTGGTTGGTGTTAACTGGGAGTCGTTATACCCCATCCTTAAAAACGCGTCGTGGAGCAAGATATCTACAGAAGCACCATTGTCCACAAGGACCCTCTTGATCGGGCTATTTCCTATTACCGGTGTTATGACCAGTGGGTCGTCATGAGGAAACTTCACACCCTCTAGGTCAGAATCATCAAAAGCCAATGTTACTTCTGTCCTAGCCCTCTTCGGGGCTTCTCCAACAATATGCATAACCTCTCTAGTATATGCCTTTCTGGAATTTTTGGACAATCCAGCAGCAGTTGGACCTCCAAAGATCGTGTTTATCACAGGCCCTCGAGGTCTCGGCCCTCCATAAATGGTGTTTATAACTGGTCCTCTAGGCTGGGGGTTTCGCCCCTGATCGTCTTGGTCCCTCCTACAATCCTCAAAGTTCTTCCTTCCATTATTATTTCTGTCCCCTCCTTCTCCAGTGTATTTGTTCAATCTTCCTTTTCGAATGAGGAACTCAATTTCATCTTTCAGCTGCCTACACTCATCAGTGTCGTGACCAACATCTTTGTGAAATCTGCAATATTTGCTTTTGTCTAGCTTGGCAGGATCAGACTTCAGGGGCTTAGGCCAACGAATATCTCGATCTTTCTCGATTTCCATCAAGATCTGGCTTCTAGGAGCATTCAACTTAGCGTATTCAGTGAACTTTTACCCAGGTCCTCCCTTCTTGGGGGTTGAATCAGGGTTTTGCTCGGTTCTAGGATACTTGTCCTTAGCGATATACTCCAGATCAGTTTTCCGCTTCTTGCCTCCAGTGGGCTCATTACTTACTACAGTCTTCCTCATGCTTTCTTCAACCTTGATATACTTCCCTGCCCTCTCCTGGAGCTGCAACATGTTTTCAGGGGACGTTTGGCCAAAGACATCTTGAAAAACTCATCCCTAGTTCCTTGTTGCAGTGCTATCATGGCTACCTTATCATCAAGGTCTGGGACTTTTAAAGCCTCCTTTGTGAAACGATTCAGGTAATCTCTCAAGGATTCCTTTGCTCCCTGCACAATACTCATAAGAGATGCTGAACTTTTCTCATGGACTCTCCCACTGATGAACTGCTTAATAAAATCCTGACTTAAACTCTCTGAACGACCCAATAGAGTTTGGGGGCAAGCGACTATACCACCTTTGAGCCATACCTGACAGGGTTTGAGGAAAGGCCCGACACTTTATAGCATCATTCACGGGTTGCAGCAGCAGTGCTTTAGAGAATGTCCTAACATGATTAGCGGGGTCTCCTGTGCCATCATAGGCTTTGATAGTGGGCATCTTGAATTTCCTTGAGATATGGGCATTCATTATCTCTTCAGTGAAGGGCGGAGTAGGATCATCAGGATTTCCAAGGGGAAGAAGATTGCTTGGATCAGTTCTTGGGACAACAGCCCTTCTCCGTACCGGACCATCCAGGTTTATGACAGGGGGAGGGTTTCTCCCCCTAGGAGGTATCTGGGGCCTGGTGGCCTGGTACGCCTCCAAGTCGCGCCTCAGCCTTTGGATCTCAGCCTCATGAGCCCTGATCTTTTCGTGCACTTCTTGGGGATTCGCCCCTTGGGTGCTTTGAGGGCGTTGTCTTCCATCGGCCATCGGCTCTTTGCCAGGACACCTTCTTCTTGGGGCCACTTCATCATCCGAGGACTCGGAGTCTCTCTCAGTATAAGGACCAGAAAATTCCTGATCCTCGGGGATAGGAGCCAAACCTCGTATATAGGGGGGCGATTGCCCTCGTGCTTCGCTTCGCCCAGCATGTCCACTTCCTCCAACCTCGGGGTACAGGGGCATCCCATAAGGGGGGTTAGTAGTCACAACAGTTGAATATTCATACCCGACGGGTCGAGAAGTCACAGGTACATGTACTTGTTGAACTTGAGGATTCATACCTTGAATAGTCGGGGGAGTCGTCCCTTGTGGCTGAGGTTGAGTTGCCCCAATCTGGGCTTCCCCTTGAGTAGATGCATAAGTTGAGTGGGGAGGAATCTCCACGGTTGATGAAATCACCTGGGTTGTCCCTGATGGTGTTCCTTCTTCCAGAGCTCTAATTGTTCTCCGTGTTCTCGCCATGGTTGTTGTTGTGCTTTCCCACAGACGGAGCCAAATGTTATGGATTAAAAACTAATTTATATAATTGCTGTATTTAATACTAAGGAACGTGAGCTTCAAGGCTCGATTTGACTGCTCTTGTGTTTCGTGACTCAATCTGCCTTAACAAGATGCCTACGTACCTTGCTGATTGCCAAGGATCAAGTCAGAAAACGTAGTTCTGATTTATGGGGTGAGGCCCATTATATAGATGTGGGAGTCCTTGAATTGTACTTGGTGTAGGAGACTTGGTGGGAAAGTCTCATAGTTAGAATGTATTTCGGAGTCCTAGACAGTAGGAAACTGATTCCTTATCCTTTTAGGTCCCCTTGGGGCTAATCTGCAAGGATTTATATCCTTATTCGGACTCTTCTCAATAGCTGATTTCTCCTTTATTAATTAATTATGAAATGAATTAATATACATGGTTTTTGGGCCTTCTTTGTTCCATCTGGCCTGATTTGGTCCATCAGGCCTGACCAACATGGTAACCTTTCTGGTCTGAATATCATACTTTTCCGTTTTGGGCCTTTGCAGCCCAAACTGTAATATCAGGATTTATTTATCCCTATCAGATCTGGCACCACCAATTGAAGATAAAGCCTGAAGATATCCCCAAGACTACATTCAGAACAAGGTATGGCGATTATGATTTTCTAGTGATGTCGTTTGGATTGACGAATGTGCCATCGGCTTTTATGGATTTAATGAATAGGGTGTATAAGGAGTATCTGGATAAGTTTGTTATTGTATTTATTGATGACATCCACATATATTCAAAGAATCCAGAAGATCACGTAACACATCTATGGATTGCTCTTCAGAAGTTAAGAGAAAAGCAACTATTTGCAAAGTTATCCAAGTGTGAATTTTGGTTGACAAAAGTGCAGTTTCTTCGACATGTGGTGAGTAAGTAAGGTATCAAAGTAGACTCAGTAAAGATTAAGCCGTATTAAAGTGGGAGCAACCGAAGACACCGACGGAAATAAGAAGTTTTCTCGGATTAGCAGGATATTATCGAAGGTTTGTGAAAGATTTCTCAAAGATTGCATCCCCATTGACCAAGTTGACCAGGAAGAATGAGAAGTTCGTTTGGACGGAAAAGTGTGAAGAAAGTTTCCAGGAATTGAAACGGAGATTAGTGATGGCTCCAGTATTAGCATTGCTAGATGAGACGGGAAACTTTGTGATCTATAATGATGCTTCTTTGAAAGGATTGGGTTGCGTGCTAATGCAGCATGACAAAGTTATTGCTTATGCCTCCAGACAGTTAAAGCCTCACGAGAAGAAATATTCGGTTCATGACCTTGAGTTCGCGGCTATAGTGTTTTCTCTGAAGTTATGGCGTCACTACTTGTATGGAGAGAAATGCGATATTTATACGGATCATAAGAGCCTGAAGTGCATATTCACGCAGAAGGATTTGAACATGAGACAGAGAAGATGGTTGGAGCTGATCAAGGACTACGATTGTTCAATTAATTATCACCCAGGTAAAGCTAACATGGTGGCTGATGCCTTGAGTAAAAAAGAAAGGTTGAATATGATTAAGATTGTGGAAGAACTAGCCCAAGACTTGGAAATAATGGAAATTGAGGTTCGAGTACCTAGTGAGAATCAAGAGCAACTATATGAAGTTACTTTCCAGCCGACATTGATGGAAAAGATCAAAAGGTGTTAAGAAGGAGTTATGGAACAAGAGTAAGAGTTGTGTACTCAAAAAGATAATCAAGGTTTGTATAGATTTTTATCGAGAGTTTGGATTCCTAATGTAACGGAATTGAAGAATGAGGTATTACACGAAGCGCATAACTCTAGGTTTTCTATCCACCCTGGTAGTACTAAGATGTACCAAGACTTGAAGAGAAACTTTTGGTGGCCAGAAATGAAGAAGGATATTGCCAATTGGGTAAGTAAGTGTAATGTGTGTCAAACGGTAAAAGCGGAACATCAACGACCGAGTGGATTGTTACAACCTTTGGAGATTCCCCAATGGGAGTGGGAAGAGATTGCTATGGATTTTATAGTGGGATTGCCAAGGATGAGAGCAAATCACGATGCTATTTGAGTAATCATTGACGGATTGACTAAGTCAGCGCATTTTCTTCCGATCTATGAAAGGTATTCGTTAGAAAAGTTAGTTAAGTTATACTTGGATGAGGTAGTTACCAAACATGGAGTGCATGTGTCTATAGTGTCAGATCGAGACCCGAGATTTAACTCCAGATTCTGGACTAAATTCCAAAAGTGCCTAGGAACAAAGTTGAATATGAGCACCGCTTATCATCCTCAGATAGACAGCCAAAGTGAAAGAACAATTCAAACCATTGATGATATGTTGAGAGTCTATGTTTTGGATTTTAAGGGTAATTGGGATGAACACCTACCTTTGATTGAGTTCTCGTATAATAACAGTTACCATGCCAGTATTGGGATGCCGCCTTACGAAGCTTTGCATGAATGTAAGTGTAGATCACCGTTATATTGGGATGAAGTAGGAGAGAAGAAAGTATTAAGTCCTGAGTTGGTTCAGCAAACCAAAGATGCAATAGTGTTAATTTGGAAAAGGTTGGAAGCAGCCCAAGATAGATAGAGAAAGTATGCAGATTTGCATAGGAAGGATTTGGACTTCGAGAAAGGAGCTCTGGTGTTACTAAAGGTATCACCTTGAAAAGGGTTAGTGCGTTTTGGTCAGAAAGGAAAACTTAGCCCTAGATTTATATGACCCTTTGAGGTTTTGAAGAAAGTGGGAAAGGTTGCTTACGAGATAGCGTTACCACCGCAGTGGCAGCACATTTATAATGTGTTCCACGTATCTATGTTGAAACCCTATATCCCTAGTTCGAATCAAGCCATAGAATATGAACCGATTAAGCTTCAGCCATATTTGTCCTATGTGGAACAACTGATCCAAATCATAGACCGTGAAGAGAGAGTCCTTAGGAATAAGTCGATCCCCATAGTGAAAGTCTTGTGGAGAAATCCTCGAGTAGAAGAGTCTACTTGGGAATTAGAGTCAGACATGCTTGATAAATATCCTCATTTGTTTAGCTAAGTTAGATACCGGGGACAGAATCTTTTTAAGGGGAAAGGATATAACGATTCTTGTATTTTTTTATTTTTATTTTAATAACTAAAGTGTAATAAAGGTTTAAATAATTAAATAAATATGTGTATTGATTTTGGCAATAGTTATTGATTGTTATTTACTTATTTGTGATTTGTTGACATGTGGGATTGAATTGTTTGCATTATTATTGAGTTATACGATTCTATTTCGTTTGTAAAAGTGATTTTATTGCAGTTTTAATTCCATAAATATTTGGATGATCTCTAAAATTGGTTTTATAATTTTATGATTTCAATAATTATTTTTAGAACTTTATAAAATTGAGAAATCAATATTTCATTAGTTATTTATTTTAAATGATTTTCTGAGTGTGTTTAATTGTAAAATCCATATTTAATTATGGAAATCTTCAAAAATCATGAAACTTATATTTTATTAAGTTCGTACTATTCTGAGAATTTTAAAATTATTTTGGAAATTTTGGGGATTCGTTTCACCCGTACGTCATTTCGTTATTTGTTGAAAATCGGGTACAAAGTGTACCTTAAAAATTGTTTTAAAAATTTCAAAATTTATGGTTTTGTAAACTTCGGGATATTTATGACATTTTGATATTATTTTCGTAATTTTCTGAAATCATTTTTCGTACACCTAAATTCGTTAATTTCAAATTATCGGGACAAATTGGGCCCTTAAACCTTCATATTTATTGTAATTGCTACGTGTTTACTTCTCAATAAACAGGTTGCCAGGTGTTGCAATTTCAGAGAAGTAAAAAAAAACCACACCCCCTTCTCCTGTGGCACGCGCCTTGTCTCTCCCTGTTGTTCTCTCTTCTCTCGTTTCTCGGTTTCTTTTCTTTCTGCGTTATCTCCGGTAGCTCTACTTCCAGTAATATTTTCGACTTGCCTCAGTTCTATTGTGATGCAATTGCTTGCATATATATACATGTATGTATATATCTGTATGTGCTATTGTGATAAGTGTGTGTGTGTATTTTATGGTGTGTGTGTGTTCTGTGAAATGTGTGTGTGTGTTCCGTGATGTGTGTGTGGTTCGTGTTTTGTGTGTGTGCGTCAGCCATAAGGCTGTGTGTGCGATGACATTGGTGGCTGTGTTTCTGGGCTGTGATGTTGTTGGGCTCTTTGTGGTTTGAGCTGCAGTTTAGGCCGGGTGTTTCAGGCCTTACTGTTGGGCCTGTTTATGCAGATGGGTTTGATATTTTTATAAAATTAATTTTCTTTTCTTTTCTGCAGGAAAATAAATGAATAATATTCGTGATATAAAAATTTTCATTGCAAGAAAAGTATTTTAATCGGCGTAATTTATTTGGGAACCCGTATTATATCGGGCGCCAATAAATTATACCGCCGTTGACGATGAACTTTGGTGAGTCAACGGTGGACGGTGATGACGTTGTTCTGAGTCCTAAATTTTATAAATAAATAAAATAATTTGTATAACCAGTTTCGTATGTAAATAATTTTGGGATTGTGAAATGGTGTTACGAATTGAGATTGTTGATTGTTGTGAAATTTGGACGTCGATTGTGATCGACGGGTAGTCTTATAAACAAAGGAGTTGCTGCCAAAATTTTCTAAAAATGTATTTGTAAACGTACGTACTTATATTATACGTGTTACCCCTATTTATGTTCGGATTACATGATTACGTGATTATGTGTAAAATAACTATACGAGTCGGGTTATCGGATTGGGTTATTAGGATTTGAGGATATCAAGCATGTCGGTATAACTGAATAGGTTATTCTGTATTTGTAGATCCCAGTCGAGTTTCCCAGGATCGAAATCAGCGTGAAAGCTATTTAGGGTTTGGTAAAGCGTTGCAAGGCAAGTACCCCTGACCATTCTTTTATGGTTCAGTACGTATGAATAGCTAAATGTTTTATGCTCGTAATGGAATAGCAATTTTTTAAGTTATGTATCCCCTGTAGTTATAAATCACTGTTTTCAAATTGTTATGGGGAAAAGTAACTTCAAAAGGTACCTATTTCGAATGAAATGATTTGCGAACTGGATTTTATATGTGTGTTGGTGAAACGAATGATTTTGAAATGAGATAGGTACAAGTGTTTTGAAAACTGGATAAAACGACCAGATATGGGATACATAGGGGCCAGAGTAGGCCTATTGAGGTGGCGTAAGAGGCTAATTCGGTTGCGCGCACCCTATAACCGATTAGTCCAGCAGGTTAGAGACCTAGCTAGTCTCTGAGTTCCGGAACAGGTAAATGGGATGGCAGTTAGAGCCGTCTGGTGTTGATAGCCTGATCAGCTGTCTTCACATATCCGTTACGTATCTGATTTGGATTTGTGATTCCCGTAAGGGTATAAGTAGTTGATACAGAGGTTTTATAAATTTGAATAGCATGCTAAAATTGGACTCTGGTACTTACACAGCACACTATTATGTTGTTTTGATAAAGCATGCTAGTTATTGTTATCCAGTTATCTCTGATTTTCATTATTTAATGTTGATGACATGATTACAGCTCTGTTCCTATTATCGTTACATTACTGTTTTATTCCGTTATTCATATGTTGGTACTGCTGAGCGATTATGCTCACCCTTACAAACTGTTATGTATATCTTGCAGATGCCTAGAAGACCCGTTAGACATACCCGTGTTCCCGCCCCTTCAGGACCCGGCTCCTCTGAGGTAGTTTGTATCAGACCATGAGGTCTGATGAGTTGCTGAATAAAGTTACAGTGTGTTAGATGTTGAATAAATGGTTTGTAATAATGTGAACCTGAATCATACTTGAACCTGGATTGGATCTTGGTTTGGGGTCAAGTTAGTATATTTTAATAATAATCTTGTTGTTTTATATTTTGGTAAATGTGTTTGGTGACGTCAACTCCTGACCCCGGGGTTAAGGCCGTCACAATAACTGTGTTTAATTTAGCAATGGTGCGGAATGAAAGTAGTAGAAAAATCAAATCACAAAGTAATCAAATACAAGTATTTAAAAAACTTTCTGGTGGATTGAACTTTTCCACCAGAGATATATATATTAAGTTTAGAACTCTGTGTAACAAAATTGTTCACAGCTGCTTACAAGTTGAAATACAAGAATAGAGATTTTTTTTTCATATTTTGCCTTATCTATTTCTCTGGTAAAATACTTCCTAACTTGGATACTATTCAACTTGTTACACTTGGTTTATATATCACCAAGTTACATGATAAAAAAACAAGATTATAAGACAAGTTGTATCTAGTCTAACTTCATGCTTCTACACTTCTCTTTCCAGCATCTTTGAATATCATCTATTTAGCATGGATATGGAAATGCTTCTTTGTTCTATAAACCCTGCAAATAGGCTGCCACATTCCATTTGCATACATCCAACGCATGTGATTATCAAGTCACTATCAACTACTCTTTTGAATTTGAACATCCGTTAAAAGTTCACTGAATCATCCGTTGAAACTATAGCTGATCATATGTTGAAACTTTGGCTGATCATCCATTGAGACTATGTGAATCGTCCGTTGAAGCTTTAGTTGATCATCCGATGAAAGCTTTATGAAACATCCGTTGAGACTGTTTTCTTGGAAGTTAACTCCATTTCATTTACACAAGATTACAAGACACCTGATATTACAATTAACCAACCTATCTTGCATATCAATCTAGTAGTTAACATGTCTTATACATTCTACAGCATCTGTTACATTAAGCCATTTGGACATGAAGGAATGTGCTACTAAACTTATTGTTACATAAGCTACTCTTTCAACGGATGTTGTAAATGATCATTTGTTGAAAGCTACAAATGTACTTGATTAAAATCTACTAAGTATTTTGTTCAAGTTATCATCAAGTACACAACATATTCCTAACATTTCTTAATTCGTATGAATGTTTTACTTGAAATTATGGGTTTTTGATGTAGGGGTTATTAGATTCATTGGTTGGTATAAACGTATAAAGCTTGAAAACAGGAATCGATTGGTGGTGGTCTCGTGTACAGACGATACCGGAATCGAGTTGGCCGGAGCAACGAAGAACTCGCCGTCATGCGAGTTTTCTTCGAGCTTTTCCGGCCAACTCAGGGGTTATTAATTCAATTTGATTGCATGGTTGTGTTCCTAGTGAGATGTGATCTGGAGTTTATCATGGCCTGAGCATACCTGAATAGCCTTCTCCGGCGAGACATGGTATTTTCCAGCGACGGGGTTCAAAAATTGCACTTTGGTCCTTGTAGTTTCGTAGAAGAAACAGTTAGGTCCCTGTAGTTTCAGAAATTTTCAAAAATAGGATTCTTGTTTTGAAAATTTATAAAAATCATATTTTCTATTTATTTTAATTTCAGAAATTCATTTTTAATTATTAAAATTTCCAAAAATCATTATTTTAATTCCGAAAAGTATTTTTAATTCAAAAATAAATCTGAATTATTTAATTAATTAATTTACTTAATAATTAATTATTTAATTTATCAATTAATTCAAATATTATTTGATAAATTGGTTTAATTAATTATTAATTATTTTTAATTGATTATTTAAAGATTTAATTATTTTTTTGATTTAAAAATTCCGAAAAATAGTTTCGAGCTTTAAAATATTATTTTAAATTATTTTTAAGGCTCGATGATTATTATAAAATAATTTTAAGTCTGATTCGGGTAGTCGAACCCTGTTAATTGCTTATTAATGATTCAACGACCCATTTTAATTCCGAAAAATGTTTAAAAATTCATATTAAATATCTGAAAAATTATTTTAACCCCGAATCTTCGTTGAAAAAGTATTTTATCGAATATCTTATGTGCAATGTGCTATATCTGATCCGATTGATATAATGTATGCTTATATGTGCATTGTTTAACTATTTTTATCGTAACTTTTAATCCGTAAATCGGATTTTGGTGAAACGAAGGGTAGATAGAAGCTTGTAACGAATAGAATAAAGTGATAGTGAGTATTAATAGATACTTGTGATGTCTAAGCAGAAGAAGTGAGACGTAGGAAAGGGAAGTAGATAGTCGGTGAATAAGAGACGGTGAATGAGAGCAAGTGAACTGTTAGTGAGTTGAGATAAGGCAAGTGTTCTGAACCTTCTCAAGATATGTTGTAAAAAATTGAATAGTCATGTTTTAAATTGCAAGAACTTTGAAGTATATAAACTTAAACCCTGATTATAGCTATTGATTTTGAGTTGTAAGCCTTATTCTTTGTAAACCATTGATTATTGAATACCCAGATATAAACCACAAATATATTATACTACTCTACAAATATATACCGATCACTGAACCAAAATTGTTGAACATATAAACCTTTATACCTTATACAACAAAAGACTAATCCTGATAACCATTAAATCCTGATTCTTCTGTTATCTGTTTCTTTTACCGGTTAATAGCCAATCTTTGTACTTATCTTTTTGTAACCTTGTGATGATTGTAAATCACCTTATGCTCGATGATAAATGTTGTTTATGATTTTGATTATTGATTTACATTGTTTATTCTGTTATTGTTATAGAAATTGATTGTTTTATAAATGTGGACCAGATTCGTGGTCGTATTAGGCCAATGTCTGCCTTGGATCTAGCATATAGAGTAGAGCTGTGTGCCTTGCTCGGGGTTAGGGCGTGACTGATCAGTAGCCTGACCTTAGTTTTTAAAATAAAATGTGAATATCCAATTTTAATCATTGCTTATAAAGAAACTTGATAACCTAAATCAGTTCATTTGATCATTGTTTAATCTCAGTATTGTCACCGTGACTTGCTGAGCTAGTTAGCTCATTTGTGCGATTCTATTTATGTTCTTTTCCAGTTAAGAAGGAACCTATTGGTAGCGAGGATCCTCAATCAAGTATGCGAGCTAGGATTCTAGATTGAGACGGAATAAGCTAGCTGAAGACTTTTGAAGTTTGAAAGTTTGTAAGAATATTTGTTATTCAGATGTGAGTTAATCTAGATGGGTTTTGGTACGTTTGTAATATAAGTGTGGTTGTGGCTTGTGTGCATACTTTAACCTGTTACGATCCGTGGTTTATGGTGATTAGGGTCACTTTATATTATTATCATTATTTTCATAAACAGGTTTATATTGGTGTGTGTGTGTGTATTGTGAACCCCAAACTTCTTACCCGGGTTTGTAGGGCGTCACAGGTTTGGTATCAGAGCTACAGGTTTATAAGACACTGACACAAGCCTAGATTGTCGGGAATTGGTAGAGGGTTAGGATTAGAAGTAAGACATAGAAAGATAGAATATCGAGAGGTTGAGTGCGATTGTATTTTAGATGTTAGTATGATTCATGTGGTGATTCGAGATTCTTATCTTACGATGTGATTTTCAGATAGCAGCGATGGCAGATTCCTTTATTCCAGTACCGGATGATCATTCTGAGCCTTCATTCAGAGGACCGTCATATGATCCATGCCATGTTCTTCCACCGGTGTTAGCCATACTACCTCCTATTGTGACGGATGCTGCACTGCGAGCTATTCCACCCCTGGTATGAGGCCACCTATCCGAGGACCCCTACCTGCTGGTTCTGACTCTACTGGGCATTAAGTTGTGGGTTCATCTTTCCAGTTTACTCAACACCCTGTTCCCTATTATCGGTATGAGGCTCTTCTTTTGGAGCGAGAAGCTATGTTGGCACAAATTCAGGAGCTACAGCACATTGTGAGGACCATAGATGTTGACAGGAGTGCTAGGGAGCTTCGTGAGGAGATTTATGTGACCAGAGTTTCCCTGGAGCATGGAGCTACTTGTGAGTATGTAGGCCCAAGTGCTCTTATGGGTTGGGCCAGGGAGGTGTTAGAGGATCTTGCGAGGCTTGGTGGACCAGAGTTTCCCTGGAGCTAGATGACAGAGATGTTGTGACAGCTGTTATATGTACATTAGTGTGTAGTTTGTTCAGCAGACTTTTGGTTTTAATTTATAGACTAGACTTGTTGATTAGCATGTAGGCTTGTTGTACCCTTTTTGCGTTTGTTGAAGCGTTTTCACGCTTGTACTACCAAACTTTGATATATATATATATATCAGTACCTTTCCTTTTCCAGCATTGTGCTTTACATTACTACACCCATTTTATCTTACTTAATTTAATGCACCAGTTATAAACTCTTGTGACAACATATACCCTATCCCCTTAACTGTTTACATTTTGTAAAGAAGCATGCAATTTATTTAGTTCAACTATTACAAATGTTTTCAAAAAGAGATATTTCTGTTTTACAAAAACTTTTCATAAAAAGGATTTAATTTAAAGGCTAAATAAGTTGTTTGATTCTTTACAGAAAATGCCTCCCAATAGAAATACCCATTCTACCAACTAGAATGAAGAAACCAACAACAATAACAACAAAAATCAAGACAACAATAACCAGAATGCAAAGCTAGGTCCCATAGACCCAACACTAGCCCATATTCTTCTTATCTTGGCTCAACAAACAGTTAACCTAACTCAACAACAGCAGAGACAGAACAATCCCCAGGTAACTTTTAAGACTTTATAGGCGGTGAATCCACCAGAATTCAAAGGTTCTTTTGATCCGATTGAAGCGAGAGTTTGGTTAAAAGAGATAAAGAAGTCATTTTCTGTGGTTATGGTGAGAGAGGAATAGAAAGTTGAATTTGCAAGCTACTATTTGAGAATGAAGCCAGCTACTGGTGGGAAACTGTTAAGACATTGGAAGGTATGAATGTTATTACTTGGGAAATATTCAAGGAGTTATTTCTAGAGAAGTATTTTCCTTAGTTTGTTCAGGATCAAATGGAATTAAAGTTTTTAGAGTTAAAGCAGGGAAATATGTCAGTAGCGGACTATGAAATTAAGCTTGAGGAATTGTCAGGGTTTGTACTATCATATGTGGATACTGATAGGAAGAAAGCTAAGAGATTTCAGCAAGGTCTTAAGCTATGGATCAGAGGGAAGGTAGCCATATTTAAATTAGACATGTATGCAGGAGTTGTACAGAAGGCTATGATTGCAGATATGGAGAGTGAATTGTCACAGAAAGAAAAGGAGAGTAAGAAGAGGAAGTTTGAAGGAAATGAAGGACAGTCACAAGAAGGGAAGTATCCAAATTTTAACCATAAGAAAGGAAACTTTCAGCGAGGGAGAAATTTCAATTTTAAGAAGCAAAATGCAGGAGATCGAGGACAAGGAAACCATCCAGCCACTGGGAACCAGCCAAATCAACAGAGGCTAACTTTACCAGATTTCCAGGTATGCGAAAAGAAATATGGAGGAGTTTGTATAAAGTTGAATGTGGTTTGTTATAGATGTAACCAGAAAGGGCACTATTCAAGGGAGTGCCATAATCAGCCAGCAAGAGAGTCAGTAAATAAGGACCAACCTACCAGGAATCCAGTAGGCAAAGTTCCAGCAATTGGATTTACATGTTTTAAGTCCGGAAAGCTGGGGCATATAGTGAGAGATTGCAAGACACCAGTTCCAGTCAGTAATGCATCAAGAATCATGGGATCTACTCCAGTAGTGAATGAGCCTCCTAGAGCTAGAGTTTTTGACATGTTTGTGAGAGACGCTATTCAGGACACTAATATTGTGGCAGGTACGCTTACTGTGAATTCTTTATGTGCTAAAGTACTAGTAGATTCGGGAGCAACTCGATCGTTTAATTCTCAAGATTTTGTTAATAAGTTAAATTGTCCAGTTGAATTGTTAAATGAGATAATGACTGTTGAATTATAAAATCAAGAGCATATATAAGTTACGCAAGTATGTGTGAACTGTAAGATTGAGATTTCTCGCAATAAGTTTTGTGTCTGATACCATTTAAGTTAGGAGAGTTTGACGTTATTTTAGGAATGGACTAGCTATCTAAGCACGATGCTCAGATAGACTGTCATAATAAGAAGGTAATTTTGATGACCCCATACGAGAAAGTGGTGACGTTTAGAGGTCAGAGGCAAGCAAAGAAGTTCTTAACGATGATTCAAGCTAAGAAGCTACTACGATAAGGATGTGAGCATTTTATTAATCATATTATATATAGAAGTCAGGAGCCAACAAAACTTGAAGATATTCCAATAATTAATGAATTTCCAGACGTGTTTCCAGACGAGTTACCAGGACTTCCTCCATATAAAGAAATTAAGTTTGCAATTGATTTAGCACCTAGAACGGAACCGGTATCCAAGGCCCCATACAAAATGTCGCTCGTTGAAATGACAGAGTTAGAAAAGCATTTTCAAGAGTTGTTAGAGTAAGGAGTGATTAAACCCAGTGTTTCCCCATGGGGAACACCGATATTATTTGTTAAGAAGAAGGATGGAAGCATGAGATTATGCATCGACTATCGGGAGCTCAACAAGCTTACAATCAATAATAAGTATCCATTACCTCGAATTGATGATTTTTTTGACCAGCTTAAGAGAGCTAAGTATTTTTCTAAGATTGATTTGAGATTCGGATATCTCCAATTGAAGATTAAACCTGAAGATATACCGAAGACGGCTTTTAGAACAAGGTACGGTCATTATGAATTCTTAGTAATGTCTTCTGGACTAACCAATGCCAGAACAACATTTATGGACTTGATGAACAAAATTTTCAAGGAATATTTGGACAAGTTTGTCATTGTGTTTATAGATGATATTTTGATTTACTCAAAGTCATCGGAAGACCATGCGAAACATTTAAGGATATCTTTGGAAATTTTAAGGAAGGAAAAGTTGTATGCTAAATTCTCAAAGTGTGAGTTTTGGCTACAGGAAGTTTAATTCTTAGGGCACATAGTCAGTAAAGAGGGAACCAAAGTGGACCTAGCGAAGATTGAAGCCGATATAAATTGGGAATGGACAAAAACACCAACAGAAGTGAGAAGTTTCTTGGGATTAGCAGGATATGATTGACGATTTGGTCAAGATTTCTCAAAGATTGCGACGCCTTTAACGAAGCTTACTGGGAAACATGAGAAGTTTATATGGAACGAGAAGTGTGAAGAAAGTTTTCAAGAATTGAAGAAGAGATTGATCACGACACCTTTTTTGTCACTACGAAATGATCAAGGAAATTTGTAATCTATAGTGATGCTTCTTAAAAGGGATTAAGTTGTGTTTTGATCCAGCACGATAAGGTTATTGAATATGGGTCGAGACAGCTGAAACCTCATGAGCAGAACTATCCTACTCATGATTTGGATCTAGCGGCTATAGTATTCGCTTTGAAGATTTGGAGACATTATCTATATGGGGAAAAATGTGAGATTTATACGGATCATAAACATTTAATGTACATATTCACGCAAAAGGAACTCAACATGAGACAAAGAAGGTGGTTGGAGTTGATCAAGGACTACGACTGTACGATTAACTATCACCCAGGAAAAACAAATGTTGTGGTAGACACATTATGTAGAAAGGAGAGATTGAACGTGTTGACAATACCAGAAGAGTTATATAAGGAGTTTCAGAAGTTGGAATTAGAGATCAGAATTTGTAATCCTAATGAAGCAAAAATGTATAATATGACTTTTCAACCAAAGTTGTTAGAGAAGATAAAGAAGTGTCAAGAGGAACTAATGGATCAGGACATCAATTGTTTGGTGGGAAAAGAGTTGTGCACTCAAAAGGATGATAAAGGTATTCCCAGATTTTCTTCCAGAATTTGGATTCCACCAGTAACAGAGTTGAAGAATGAAATTCTACATGAAGCTCATAATTCAAAGTATTCAATCCATCTAGGAGGTACTAGGATGTACAAAGATTTAAAGGAGAATTATTGGTGGCCAGATATGAAAAAGGAAATTGCAGAATGGGTCAGCAAATGTTATACGTGTCAGAAAGTTAAAGCGGAGCACCAGAGACCAAGCAGACATTGTAACCATTAGAGAATCCAGAATAGAAGTGGGAGCATATTTCTATGGACTTTATAATCGGATTACCAAGGACAAAAACAAACCACGATGCCATTTGGGTTATAATGTACAGACTTACTAAATAAGCTCATTTTCTACCTATTAATGAAAGATTTTCACTGGATAAGTCGGTTCACATGTATCTAAAGGAGATAGTAGTCCGTCACGGAGTCCCTGTGTCTATTGTATCTAATTGAGATCCACGATTTAATTCAAGGTTTTGGAGAAGTTTTCAGGAATGTTTGGGAACTAAATTGAATATGAGTACAGTTAACATCTGTTGACTGATGGTCAAAGTGAAAGAACAATTCATACAATTGAGGACATGTTACATGTTTGTGCTATTGATGTCAAAGGAAGTTGGGAAGAGCATTTACCCTTAGTAGAATTTTCTTACAACAACAGTTATCATGCTAGCATTGAAATGCCACCTTATGACACTCTTTATGGACGTAAATGTCGATCACCGGTATATTGGGATGAAGTAGGAGAACGCAACATACTTGGACCCGAGTTGGTGCAACAAACAAAAGAAGTTGTTGAACTTATTCAGAAAAGATTAATTGCGGCCCAAGATCATCAGAGAAAATATGCAGATCAATCATAAAAAGAAATGGAATTTGAAGACGGAGATTTAGTATTGTTGAAAGTGTCACCGTGGAAAGGATTGTCTAGGTTCGGAAAGAAAGGAAAGCTGAGTCCTAGATACGTGGGACCTTTTGAAATTTTGAAACGAATTGGCAAGATAGCATACGAATTGGTGTTACCCCCGTATATAGAGAACATTCATAATGTCTTTCACGTATCGATGCTTAAGAAGTATAATCCAGATTCCAGGAATGTAATCGAGTACGAGCCAATAGAACTTCAGGCATATTTGTCTTATGTAGAGAGTCCGATAGAGATTCTAGAAGACAGAGATAAGGTATTAAGAAATAAAGTTGTAAGGTTAGTAAGAGTATTGTGGAGAAACCCAAGAGTTGAAGAATCAACTTGGGAGCTAGAAAGTGATATGCGAGAAAAGTACCCTCATTTTTTTATTTAGGAGATTCTGAGGACATAATCCTTTTAAGGGGGAAGGATATATCATGTAATTATTTTTATTAATAAATAAATATTATGTGATGATTCTGTGAAGTTTTGGTGAATTATCTGTTAAGTTATATCTGTGTTTGAATGTTCAGATGTGATAAAATTTGAGTATTTTATTTTTTATATGTCCAAAATAAAGTATAGATAATTTTGATATTTTTCTATTAATTTTTATGTTGTTATATGATTTTATAAATGATTTATGAATTTAATAAATTATTTTTCTGAGTAAATTATAAACTATTTTGTATAACGGGGAAGCAACCGACTTCAATTGTTTTTATAATTTTACAACCCAAAAGTCTCGAGAAAACTCCTTTCTAATCGAATTGCAATATTCCGAGCATTTTCCATGTTTTGACTTTTTCAATCCGGAGTACGGATTTACCTGTGTGAGTCCTGGCGCAAAATTTTTGATACAATATTCGTGTCGGTAAATCGATAAAACCTCTATTTTCGAGAAACGAGATCTTTTGATTAAACTATTATATTATCTTCTTGTAATTCATGTAACCAAAGCGCTGAGACCAAGTCTGTATTTACAAAAAGCATAGTTTTGATAATTATTCTAAAACTAGTACCAAATTAGATCTATTTTATTAATTAAGTGTTATATTTTATATCCGATATGATCCAACGGGGTACCAATATTCCGTAAATATTAATAGCCCTTACCGTATTTGTTTTGTACAGATAATAATTTGCAAACAGTAAAATATATAATTTTCAGAAACAAACAGTATATTCATAATAGTTCTTGAGAATCAAACCCAAGTTTGAAGGTATTATCGATATCGGATTTTAGAGTTCAAGTAAAAAAAAGGTCTTGGAGAGTACTATCAGATTCTATAAGCCATATACCTGCAAAATCAAGCAGTATTTTTCTATAATTTTATTTAATTTCGAATTATTTTGGATTTAATTATGAATTTTTGATATTGATGTTGTTTTATGATTTAATGATTGCATGTTATAGATAATTTGATTCTGATCATTTTGGTATGTCGTAATAGTCATTTGGCGTTCAATAACATGCTCAAAAGTGGGTTTAATCTTCGAATTTCAAAATTAAGGTTCTTTATTCGTATGAATGTTTTCAATTGAAATTAGGGATTTTTGATCTAGGGGTTATTAGATTGATTGGTTAGTATCAACGTGTAGAGCTTGAAAAGAGGAATCGATTGGTGGTGGTCTCGTGTACAGACGATACCGAAATCGACTTGGCCAAAGCAACGAAGAACTCGCCGTCCGACGAGTTTTCTTCGAGTTTTTCCAGCCAACTCAGGGGTTATCAATTCGATTTGATTGCATGGTTGTGATCCTGGTGAATTTTAAATGTGATCTAGAGTTTTTCATGGCCTGAGCATACCTGAATCGCCTTCTCCGGAGACACAGGGTATTTTCCGGCGATGGGTTGCAAAAACTACACTTTGGTTCTTGTAGTTTCGAATAAGAAACAGTAAGGTCCCTGTAGTTTCGAAAATTTTCAAAAATAGGATTCCTTTGTTGAAAATTTATAAAAATCATATTTTCTATTTATTTTAATTTCGGAAATTCGTTTTTAATTATTAAAAATTCCAAAAAACATTATTTTAATTTCGAAAAGTATTTTTAATTCAAAAATAAATCTGAATTATTTAATTGATTATTTAATTAGATTTAATTATTTCTTTTAATTTAAAAATTTGAAAAAATAGTTTCGAGCTTTAAAATACTATTATAAATTATTTTCAAGGCTCGATGATTATTATAAAAAGATTTTAAAGTCTGATTCGGGTATTCGAAACCTGTTAATTGCTTATAAATGATTTAACGACCCGTTTTAATTCCGAAAAATATTTAAAAATTCATATTAAATATCTGAAAAATCATTTTTAACCCTGAATCTTCTTTAAAAAAGTTTTTATCGAATATCTTATGTGCTATGTGCTATATGTGAGCCGATTGATATACGGTATGCTTATGTGTGCATTGTTTAAATATTTTTATAGTAACTTTTAATTCGTAAATTGGATTTGGGTGAACCGATGGGTAGATAGAAGCTTGTAACGAATAAAATAAAGTGAGAGTGGGTATTAATAGATACTTGTGATCTCTGAGCAGAAGAAGCGAGACGTAGGAAAGGGAAACAGATAGTCGGTGAATAAGAGACAGCGAACGAGAGCAAGTGAAGTGTTAGCGAGTTGAGATAAGGCAAGTGTTCTAAACCTTCTTAAGATATGTTGTAAGAAATTGAATAGTTTTGTTTTATATTGCAAATAATTTGAATTATGTAACCTTAAACCCTAATTCTAGTTATTGATTTTGAGCTGTAAGCCTTATTCTTTGTAAACCATTGATTATTGAATACCCAGATATAAACCACAAATATATTATACTACTCCATAAATATATACCGATCACTGAACCAAAATTGTTGAACATACAAACCTTTATACCTTAAACAACAAAAGACTAATCCTTATAACCATTAAACCCTAATTCTTCTGTTATCTGTTTCTTTTACCGCTTAATATCCAATCTTTGTACTTATCTTGTCGTACCCTTGTGATGACTGCAAATCACCTTATGCTCGAAGATAAATGTTGTTTATGATTCTAATTATCGATTTACATTATTTATTCTGTTATTGTTATAGAATTGGATTTTTTTATAAATATGGACCAGATTCGTGGTTAGACCAGATTCGTGGTCGTATTAGGCCATTGTGTGCCTTTGATCCAGTATATAGAGCAGAGCTGTGTGCCTTGCTCGGGGTTATTGCATGATTGATCAGCAGCCTAACCTTGCTTTTTAAAATAAAATATGAGTATTCAATTCCAATCATTGCTTATAAAGAAACTTGATAACCTAATTCATTTGATCATTGTTTAATCTCAGTATTGTCACTGTGACTTGCTGAGCTAGTTAGCTCATTTGTGCGATTCTATTTATGTTCTTTTCCAGTTTAGAAGGAACCTATTGGTAGAGAGGATCCCCAATCAAGTGTGCGAGCTAGGATTCCAGTTTGAGAAGGAATAAGCTAGCTGAAGACTTTTGTAATAGTTTAAGTTTGAAAGTTTGTAAGAATATTTGCTATTCAGATGTAAGTTAATCTAGATGGGGTTCTGTACATTTGTAATATAAGTGTGGTTGTGGCTTGTGTGCATACTTTCACCTGTTGCGATCCGTGGTTTATGGTAAGTAGGGTCACTGCATATTATTATCAATGTTTTCATAAACAGGTTTATAATTGGTGTGTGTGTGTTGTGAACCCTGAACTTCTGACCCGGGTTCGGAGGGTGTCACACACATGAGTAGGATTTATGCACTCTAAGGATTAAAATCCACACATCATAATTAAACACATCAAGAAGATTGAGAAGCAGGCTGAAGATCAGAATTGTGTGATGAGATTGAGGAGTTACAATGGCACAAAATTTAGAAATGCAACTTTAACTGAATTCTTCAAAGATAAGTGCATTGTTTAAGAATTATCAGCTGTTAGAACACCTCAGCAAAATGGGGTAATTGAAAAAAGAATAGAACATTAGTAGAGGCTGCTAAAAAAATGTTGTCGGATGCCAATCTGCCAACAAGTTTTTGGGAAGAAGCTGTCAACATTCCATGTTATACTCAAAACAGATATCTCATTAACAAAAATCTTGGCAAATCACCCTACTCAATCTTATCTAAAAGGAAGCCTACTATGAAGCATCTTCATGTGTTTGGAAGCAAGTGATGTCTTAAAGACAACTCTTAATATATGGGAAAACTTGATTCTAAAGTCTTTGAAGTAATTTTTCTGGGATATTCATTGGAAAGAACTCCCTATAAAGTCTATGTGCTTGAACAAAAGAAAATTATGAAAATCACAGATGTAACTTTTGATGATGACAAGTGTCCAGGCTTGGAATGCCTTGATGGTAAAAAAGGTGAGGCCCTTAAATTTGAAAATCTCAAGATTGATAGTGATTCTGAAGATGAAGCTGAAGTCAATACAAGCAACAGAATAGATGAAGAGTCAACTGAAAAAGTGAATCATGAGAATAGAAGCTCATCTCAAACACCTGAATTTGATAGCACAAACTCAAGGGGAGAAAGAGGAGAAAGTTCTGCAAGTCTTGTTAATGATGAAGAAGATGCAGAAAATTCAAGTCAATAAACTCACACCAGGATATGGTACAGAAGTCATACAAGGGAAGCAATTATTGGTTATCCAAATGCTGAGTGAGGACTAGAAGAGCAACTGTTAATGAATCTCTACATGCATGCTTTCTTTGTCAAATTGAGCCTAAGAAAACTAAGGAAGCTCTACTTGATCCTGATTGGATATCTACTATGCCAGAGGAGCTAAATCAGTTTGAAAGAAATAAAGTTTGGAAGTTGTTCCTGCATCAAAGAACATAAGTGTTGTTGGGACAAAGTGGGTGTTCAGGAACAAAATGGATGAAAATGGGATTGTAACAAAAAACAAAGCAAGGTTGGTTGTAGAAGGCTACTTACAGGAAGAGGGAATTGATTATGATGAAACTTTTGCTCCAGTTGCAAGATTTGAAGCAACAAGAATATTTCTTGCATTTGCTACACACTCAAACTTTAAAGTGTATCAGATAAATGTAAAGAGTGCATTCCTAAATGGTGAGTTAGAAGATAAAGTTTATGTGCAACAACCACTTGGTTTTGAAGATCCTGAATTTTCAGATTTTGTCTACCAACTTCTAAAGGCTCTCTATGGACTAAAGCAAGCACCTAGAGCATGGTATGACATACTGTCATAATTTTTGATTAAACATGGATTATCTAGAGGAACTATTTATAAGACTCTCTTCTACATGCAACATGGTGGTGATATGATCCTAGTTCAGATCTATATATGTGGATGATATCATCTTTGGCTCTCCTAATGAAAAGCTATGTCAAAGATTCTCAAAACTCATGCAGAATGAATATGAAATGAGTATGATGGGAGAGTTAAGTTACTTTCTTGGACTTCAAGTCAGTCAAAGAAGTGATGGAATCTTCAACAGCCAAACCAAATATATTAAAGATCTATTGAAGAAGTTTGGTATGGTTGATTGTTCACCTACATCAACACCTATGTCTATAGATACAAAGTTGGATGAAGATAAGAAAGGAAAAAGTGATGACATTTCAAGTTATAGAGGAATGATTAGATCTGTCACACCCCCAACTTAAACAGCAAAATAAATATAGCTATTACAACATTTTAAAAGAAGAATACACAACCAACACCAAGATCTTACAGTTTAGGGTTTGGAATAGCCCAACACTACCAACTATTACATCTGATTATAAATACCGAGTCCTCACACATCTATTATTACTTATTCTACCTGAGCTCGAATATAAGCATCAGCATCACAGGTCTTACGGGCAGTCTGCTTGAATCTAACCATAGCTGCTAGCTGTAATATCAGGGTAAAGCAAGGAGTGAGCCGAATGCTCAACAAGTGCTAACAGTACGACACAAAACATAAATTGAGATATACTTTTAAGAATGATAATGGAAAGACATAACTAATGATAACGAGAGATAAAACTATGTGAGATGGCATCATTTTGCTTGCATCAAAACAATTTTAAAATCATGTCTTAATCAAAATCATTTTATGACACTACGGATTACAGCCGGTGATCAGCCGTGAAGTAATCCCGAACCTCGCTGGGTTCTAAAACATTAACAGGAATCCCTAGGCAACTTTTAAGCCTAATATAAGTGTGGAAAGGACTCGCGTCATAGTCCAGATCCACTATTCAAGAAAACATTTATCCCCCTTTGGGACTGAAAACCCACATTTTATTTATTTCAAAAGCTGATGCCGAATTGTAACAAAATCTCTTTTAACATTAAATATTTTTATTAAGGGATTATAGATCAACTCGAAACATGGGAAATATGGTACTAAATCTCAGGGCCATGATTCACAAAACTTTACTCTATTAGGATAACCGGAAGGTTTTAATATGTCAGAACTTGGACAGGAAAATATGGTGAGACTAATGGATAATATGAAGGGGTAATGCCAAACTGGGCTCAAAGCAATGGTTTCTCGTCAAGGTACAGGTGTTGGATCATTAAGAAGATAAGCTTCATGAATACTAAGGGTGTTAAGGAATGAAGAAATGATTTTTAGCTCAGGATATATCAGAATTGACAAGCTTTGGGATAAGAAAGAGGGGTATCAATCAATGAGGAATCATGTTGGTAAGTTTCTGACTATCAGAATTCAAGGTAAGGTTCTATAGGGGTTCAAGTATCAGGATGAGATATCAATACTCAGGAATCATCAGTATGTTAATCAAGAGGATCAATCAAGTAATATAAGAACTCTTTATTTTATCATGGCATTTAACTATCATGAAAAGACTTTTAAACTACTTGCAATACATACTCGAGGGTTCATGGCATTTTTATATAATTCAAAGATAAACGAGTGATACGCTTGATTTAATCATATCAAAATGACTCAGGATAATTGCATCGATATATATGAACTGTTTATAGTAAATACGAAGGTCAAGTTGAATCACTTGCCTTGAGATAGGCTGGTCTGGTCTGACTGGTAGGAGCAACTGGAGCTTCACTCGACTTTTATGGCAAGTTTTCCCTCGTCTCGAGATCCTACAAAAATAATAATCCTCATTATAATATATTCTCACTAACTTAACCTATTTACAACTTGAAATTAAACACGGATGGCACTTAGGCCTATACACACTTAATTTATATTCACTTTTAAATTACAATTGCACACACATAGCCACATATTCACATATCATATATTAACACCAAATAACACCATATATACCATAATGCAACACTAGGCTTGGATGATCTCGACTCACCACTTAAGTCACTTGGTCGCTAAACTAGACAAAGTCTTCAAATTTTGGCTACCTAACTCGATGTGCCTTTCCTAAATTATCCAAAACCTATTGACCCTCACTTGTGCCTTTTGCTCTACTGACCTTATACCATCTTGAAACTATGGTGGTCGACCTAATACTTACTCCTAAGTGTTCTAAAACTAGGTGATAAGTTAAAGTGCTCACTGGTGCAAATTTCAGAATGACAACTATAGTTTCTTGAGTGCATTAGGCACTCTTAAACTACAAGTTTTCCTTCAAAACTTTTACACAAGACTCTCCTGACCTAAGGGCATATCAAAAGCTTGATGTGGCTCAAGGGCCTGGCTTGGGCCTTCTTGGGCCTAAGTTAAAAGTCCAAGGTTCCCCTGTTTTTCTGGGCAGAAAATGCCGTGACTTGAATTAACTTGTGACACATGGTTCTAACTCATATCCTATGAAATATGGTTGGAAAAACTTTTATGACACTCCCTCTAACTAAGGCCCAATTGTGCCTAATGAGGGCCTACCCATGACATGGTCAAATCTTCCTATTTCTAAGTTGCAACAAAACTGTCCCCTGCTGGACAGATTTTGTTATTCTACTTGTGCACCTAACCAAATGATATGCAAACCTCCAACCAACTCCTAAAACCTTTTATATACTCCCAATACTAACTTCTGGTGACTTGGGCCTCAAAGTGCACACCAATGACATGGTCAAAACTCACTCTAAACCTCAGGGTATTAAACTGATTTTCTGCAGAAACTATAACTCTCATTTCTCCAAGGTTTTGACTTGACAAACTCAAATAACAACAACTCAATACTTAAACCAAGATTTATACATGGTAATCTACTGAACTAACTCCCTTATTCTCAAAATAACCTTGGGTGAGATCATCCTTACCTAAGGTACAATTATGGCAAAACAAGAGAATCTACACTTCACAAATCACAAATCTTCATGCTTTTGAAACAACAGGGTATGCATTTTTATAAAAAATAATCACGAATTATTACCATGCAACAAGAAGCATAAATCAATATTAACACATTATACCTACTGAAATTAAGGCTCACTAACAAAATCTTTCCAAATGATCAAAATCTTACAACATTCTAAGAGAAATCCTCATGCATGCATGCCTTCGGGTTTTTCAAACCCAAACAACACATTTTCTACATATATTCCATCTTAAAATTGACATGCAAGCCTAGCATAAGGTATACCTAGATGATCACTTAGCATGCAAGGAGTTTTATCAAATTATCACCACAAAATTCAAGTCATTATCACATAAACATGCAAAAATTGATCAAAACAACAAGAATGATTTCAAGGACCATTCATTCGGCTCCCATATGGTCATGGCCGAATGAAATGGATGGAAATGGCCATTAAATCATCAAGAGTTTCCTTCTCATGACTTGGCACTTATCCATTCATTGTAGTGCTCTCAAAAACAACCTTAAATCCATAAGAATCAAGATTGTATTTTGAGTTTCACTAAAACCTTTACATGCAACCCTTAAACTTAAACTTTCTACTCAAAACTCTTTGAAATATGAATGATCATGGTATGGGAGATAACATTTACTTGTATAAAGAGTAGAAGCTTGGTGGAGAAATGAAGAAAAATGGGGAGGGGGGTTGGTTCTCGGCTAAACCCGAGAGTGAGAGAGGGAGGGCCGAGAGTGAGGGAGAAGGGGATGGAGGAGAGAGTGAGGTGTGGGTGATGAGTGAAAATGATCATGTCTTCGCTTGTTTTTATGGTATTTGATTTGACAAAATGTGAGTGGAAGGGAGAATTGACAAGTCTATCCCTCCACTTATACTTGGTGCATTTTGCATGCAAGGGTAAAGAAGGAAATTGGCTAGAGAAATAAGAGTTAGTGGGGTTGGAATTATCCTCTTTGTCCTTGAAAAGAATGAGAGGGTGGTTTGCATGCAAGGGCTTTCTTGTAATTTGCTAAATATGACAACTAGAATTTATAATGATTTATTTTTATAAAATAATATACAAGTTCAAAAATTATAAAATTTATACCATAAAATAACTTGGATTTTTCGAGACTTTATAAAATCATTTTCAAAATTTGTGAACAAAATACCTTTTAAAAGAAAAATTTTCCAAGGCTTAAAATATTCCTTATAAATCAAAAATAAAGAAATTAAATAAACTCTTGCTTTGAAAAATCACGTACTACACAAAGCAAATTTATAATGCAAAAATTTTCACTCATACTAGCGTACAATCATTGAATATATTTTCATTTGACTTTAATATTATACCAAATCCACAAATAATATTACACGAAAATACCGGTTGTAACATCCTCTCCCCCTTAAGGGATTCTGTCCCCAGAATCTAAGAGAAAAGATGAGGATGCCGGGAATGCATATCAGACTCTAACTCCTAAGTCGACTCTTCGACCTTAGGGTTCCTCCAAAGTACTTTTACTAACTTTACTGACTTATTTCTAAGACTCTTTACTTGCCAGTCGAGTATTTTAACCGGTTGCTCCACAAATGACAGGTCTGCCTGAATTTTTACAGGTTCATATTCTATCACATGGCTAGCATCAGGATTGTACTTCTTAAGCAACGACACATGGAACACATTATGCACATGCTGATACTGAGGTGGTAAGGCCAACTCATAGGCCACCTTTCCCACTTGACTCAAAATCTCAAAAGGACCTATGTATCTAGGTGCTAACTTCCCTTTCTTGCCAAATCTCATCAACCCTTTTCTAGGTGACACCTTCAGCAACACAGCTTCGCCAATTTGGAATTGAACGTCCTTACGTGCTGGATCCGCATACTTCCTCTGTCTATCTTGAGCAGTAAGCAACCTTTTCTAAATTAACTTGACCGAGTCATGCAACTGTTGTACCAAATCCGAGCCGAGAATTCTTCCTTCTCCTACTTCATCCCAACTTGTTGGTGATCTACATTTTCGCCCGTACAAAGCTTCGTATGGTGGCATGCCGATACTGGAATAATAGCTGTTGTTGTAAGAGAATTCAATCAACGGCAAATGGTCATCCCAACTTCCTCCAAAATCGATTGCACAACTGCACAACATGTCTTCAATTGTTTGAATCGTCCTTTCACTCTGGACATCAGTCTGCGGGTGGTACGCCGTGCTCATATTCAACTTTGTGCCAAGACATTCCTGAAATTGCTTCCAGAATCTCGAGTTAAATCGGGGATCTCTGTCTGAAACTATTGATACAGGTACTCCATGCCTTAGTACGATTTCGTGCACATACAGATGAACCAACTTGTCCAGTGACGACTTCTCATTTATTGGAGGGAAATGCGCCGACTTCGTAAGACGATCAATTATAACCCATATTGCGTCATGTCCGGATTTCGTTCGCGGTAGTCCTACTATAAAGTCCATAGCGATATTTTCCCATTCCCATTCTGGAATCTTCAGGGGCTGAATTAATCCGCTTGGTCGTTGATGTTCTGCCTTTACTTTCTGACAAGTATAGCACTTCGCAACCCATTCTGCCACGTCTCGCTTCATATTTGGCCACCAAAAGTTCTTCTTTAAGTCTCGATACATCTTGGTGCTTCCCGGGTGGATTGAAAATTTTGAATTGTGGCCTTCATGGAGGATCTCATTCTTTAATTCAGGTACATGGGGAATCCATATTCTGGATGAAAACCTTAGTATCCCTTGCTCATCCCTTTGAGTATTAATCTCCTCTCCAGATAACTGATTCTTCTCTTTTTCCATTACTTCCTCTTGACACTTCTTTATCTTTTCCACTAGTGTTGGCTGAAAAGTCATTGCACGACAAACTTCCTCGACTTTTCCATAAGCACAAAGTTCCAATTCCAATTTTTTGATTTCTTCGGATAACTCTTTTGATGTTATCATCATATTCAATCTCTCCTTCCTACTCAGAGCATCGGCCACTACGTTCGCCTTTCCAGGATGGTAATTTATCGAGCAGTCATAGTCCTTGATCAATTCCAGCCATCTCCTCTATCTCATATTGAGCTCTTTCTGAGTAAAAATGTACTTTAAACTCTTCTGATCCGTGTAGATTTCACACTTCTCTCCGTAGAGGTAATGTCTCCAAATCTTAAGTGCGAACACTATGGCGGCTAGTTCCAAGTCATGCATCGGGTACTTTAACTCATGCGGCTTCAACTGTCTTGACGCATATGCGATCACTTTACTTTGTTGCATCAACACACAACCCAAACCCTTATATGAAGCATCGCTGAATATTACAAAATTCCCTTGATCATTTGGAAGTACCAACACCGGAGTTGTTACCAACTTCTGCTTTAACTCTTGAAAGCTATCTTCACATTCTGTACTCCATTCAAACTTTTGATTCTTTCTGGTTAACTTGGTCAATGGCGTGGCGATATTTGAGAAATCCTTGACGAATCTTCTATAGTATCCGGCCAATCCTAGAAAACTTCGCACTTCCGTAGGAGTCTTTCGCCTCTCCCAACTCATAACTACCTCAATCTTTGCCGGATCCACTTTAACTCCCTCATTTCCAATAACATGCCCCAAAAATTGAACTTCCTTTAACCAAAACTCACATTTGGTAAACTTGGCATACAACTTCTCTTGTCAGAGTATCTCCAATGCTATCCAGAGGTGCTGCTTATGTTCTTCTTCCGACTTAGAATAAATAAGGATGTCATCAATGAATACCACGACAAATTTGTCCAAATACTTTTTAAATACCCGATTCATCAGATCCATAAATGCGGCCGGAGCATTGGTCAATCCAAACGGCATTACTAGGAATTCATAATGCCCATATCTGGTCCTGAATGCGGTCTTAGGAATATCTTCTTCTTTGATCTTTAATTGATGGTATCCCGATCTCAAATCAATCTTCGAAAAGCATTTTGCTCCCTTCAACTGATCAAAAAGGTCATCTATCCTTGGTAGCGGGTAGCGGTTCTTGATCGTTACCTTATTCAACTCCCGATAATCTATGCATAGTCGCATACTCCCATCTTTCTTCTTTACAAACAGAACAGGTGCTCCCCATGGCGATGCACTTGGCCGTATCACTCCCTTATCCAATAATTCTTGTAGCTGGCTCGCCAACTCTTTCATTTCTGCTGGTGCCATCCTATATGGGGCCTTTGAAACTGGTTCCGTGCCTGGAGCAAGGTTGATTTCGAACTCAATTTGTCGATCTGGTGGTAAGCCTGGTAGTTCATCGGGAAACACATCGGGGAACTCGTTAACTACAGGAATATCTTCCATGCTGAGGCTGCCTCTCTCTGAATCCACTACATATGCCAGGAACGACTCACAACCTTTAGCCTGAACAATTGTAAGAAATAGTTGCTCTTGCCTCTGCCCCTTAAATACTACCTTATCTCCACTCTTCGTCTTTAAATACACTCTCTTGGTCTTACAATTTATCTGAGCGCTATTCTCTCCTAACCAATCCATTCCTAAAATTATATCAAACTCTCCCAACTTGAAGAGTATCAAGTCGGCTGAGAACTTATACCCCGAAATATCAATCTCACACTTTGGACAAAATTGATTCACAGGAATCTTCTCTTGGTTTGCAATTACCATATTTACTACCTCACTCATAACCATTTTATCACATTGAAGCTTATCAACAAAAGATTCTGATATGAAAGATCTTGTTGCTCCCGAATCAATCAATACTTTAGCTTTGACATTATTCAGTAAAAGTGTACCTGCTATTACTTCAGAATTTTGAACCGCATCCTTCATCTTTAGATCAAATGTCCTTGCTATTGCTTGCGGGGTTGGTGCGGGTGGTGGAGGTAATGCCAATACCTCAGCTGGCATGTTTGCACTGGTACTTACCACATTCATCAGAGCTTTGACTGGTCCGGTTGCCTTGCACTCCCTAGCTATGTGTCCAGTCTTCCCACACTTGTAGCACGTAACTCCTGGCTTCGGCATCTTGCACTCATTTGCCAAATGTCCCTTCTGATTGCACCTATAACAGGTCATGCTCAGCTTATTGCATACTCCGGGGTGCCTTCTTCCACAGTGCTTGCATTCCGGTCTCTGGAACCTGTTTTCTCCAACTTGCCCTTGGCTTGCCTGGTTGTTCCCTTTTGATTCTTGCCTTTTGCCCAAATTTCCCTTCTTTTGAAAATTTCCACCCTTCTGGAAACCAATTATCCTTACACTCCGATCTTGTGAACTTCCTGCTTCAGACTTTTCTCCATAAAATGGAACCTTCCTTTTCTTGTTATCCCTCTCTTTCCTTGACTGCATCCCATTATTCTCAATCAGAGCAGCTTTCTGTACTACTCCCGCATAAGTTTCAAGCTCAAACATAGCCACCCTATCTCTGATCCAAGGCTCCAATCCTTGCTGAAATTTCTTTGCTTTTTCCTCCTCAGTGCTGGTATACTTTGTCACAAACCTTGACAACTCAGTGAACTTCTTCTCATACTCCAATACAGTCATGTTCCCTTGCTTCAACTCAAGAAATTTTAGCTCCATCTGATTCTGCATGTACTTAGGGTAATACTTGTCCAGAAATAACTTCATAAATCTCTCCCAAGAAACCTGCTGAGTGACTTCCATAGCCTTTACTGATTCCCACCAATAGATGACTTCTCCCTTCAAGAAGTAAGTAGCATACGGTGTCTTCTGATCGTCCCCTAACTGTACCAACTCAAAAGCCCTTTCCATCTCCTTGATCCATGTGTTAGCTATCACTGGATCAGTGGTATCATGAAATACAGGTGGATTCACATTCTGAAAAGCCTTGAAAGTGACAATTTGTCTAGGTGGTACTGGTGGTTCAGGTGGTTGGTGTGGCTCACGGTTATCTTGGTTTTTAATTCGTTGTTGAAGAGTTAGTTGTTGTTGAGCTATAGCATTGGTTTGCTGTTGCAAAGTTTCCAGTAGTCGAAGAATATTTGGGTCTGTGGTGGAGGTGGTTGTTGGGTTCTTCTTTTTGGGAGGCATGATCCTGAAATACGAGTTGTGTCAAAACAGATATGAATGATAAAATGATTCGAGGGTATCGCATGGCATTCTAATTTACATATGGGGTCAAGTTTCCAAATTAAGCAGATATGGTGATGCATATAAAAACGTAAAATAACAGTTGAGAGCAAATGGAACAATAGAACATAATTATTGAAATTTTTAAAGGTCACAATACATAGGATTGGGACATAGTCTGTTTCTAGGAATAACAGGCTTATTTAAAAGAAAAATGGAAACAACTGGGGATTCCATAGAGTCTGATAGTACAACAACATGAAAGGTAAATGGAAAGAACTAAGGCTCCACTCCATCTGAACGGGGCTTGGTAGTCTTTTCCTCTCGAAGCGTCTTCACAATGCTCTGGAGCTCATCCGCCACCATCTGAATGACATACTGGCTGGTACGGTCCCGGTGTGCTGGCATCTCGTCAAGCTTAGTGTTGACATACTGAACCAAGGTCTCAAGTCTCGCAGTCATCTGCTCCTTGGGCTTCCCTTCGTAGTTTCGGCTGTCCGGATACACGTTCTTCAGTCGGCCTATCAGTCGGTCGTACTTGCCCTGAAGTATGTCGAACTCGCGCCTCAACTCAGCATACACGGAGAAAGCAATAGTGTCGTCCGACCCAGAGGATGACGAGGAATGCGCCCTTTGCTGACAACCAATAAGAGGAGTATTAATAATAATTTACTTAACCTACTCTCTCGCATAATATCTATAACCTACACACAAATCCTATAACCTATTTGGGCTGTCCAGGGACTCTAAACCGTAGCTCTGATACCAAAACCTGTCACACCCCCAACTTAAACAGCAAAATAAATATAGCTATTACAACATTTTAAAAGAAGAATACACTACCAACACCAAGATCTTACAGTTTAGGGTTTGGAACAGCCCAACACTACCAACTATTACATCTGATTACAAATACCGAGTCCTCACACATCTATTATTACTTATTCTACCTGAGCTCGAACATAAGCATCAGCATCACAGGTCTTATGGGTAGTCTGTTTGAATCTAACCATAGCTGCTAGCTGTAATATCAGGGTAAAGCAAGAAGTGAGCCGAATGCTCAACAAGTGCTAACAGTACGACACAAAACATAAATTGAGATATACTTTTAAGAATGACAATGGAAAGACATAACTAATGATAACGAGAGATAAAACTATGTGAGATGGCATCATTTTGCTTGCATCAAAACAATTTTAAAATCATGTCTTAATCAAAATCATTTTATGACGCTACGGATTACAGCCGGTGATCAGCCGCGAAGTAATCCCGAACCTCGCTGGGTTCTAAAACATTAACGGGAATCCCTAGGCAACTTTTAAGCCTAATATAAGTGTGGAAAGGACTCGCGTCTCAGTCCAGATCCACTATTCAAGAAAACATTTATCCCCCTTTGGGACTGAAAACCCACATTTTATTTATTTTAAAAGCTGATGCCGAATTGTAACAAAATCTCTTTTAACAGTAAATATTTTTATTAAGGGATTATAGATCAACTTGAAACATGGGAAATATGGTACTAAATCTCAGGGCCATGATTCACAAAACTTTACTCTATTAGGATAACCGAAAAGTTTTCGTATGTCAGAACTTGGACAGGAAAATATGGTGAGACTAATGGATAATATGAAGGGGTAATTCCAAACTGGGCTCAAAGCAATGGTTTCTCGTCAAGGTACAGGTGTTGGATCATTAAGAAGATAAGCTTCATGAATACTAAGGGTGTTAAGGAATGAAGAAATGATTTTTAGCTCAGGATATATCAGAATTGACAAGGTTTAGGATAAGAAAGAGGGGTATCAATCAATGAGGAATCATGTTGGTAAGTTTCTGACTATCAGAGTTCAAGGTAAGGTTCTATAGGGGTTCAAGTATCAGGATGAGATATCAATACTCAGGAATCATCAGCATGTTAATCAAGAGGATCAATTAAGTAATATAACAACTCTTTATTTTATCATGGCATTTAACTATCATGAAAAGACTTTTGAACTACTTGCAATACATACTCGAGGGTTCATGGCATTTTTATATAATTCAAAGATAAACGAGAGATACGCTTGATTTAATCATATCAAAATGACTCAGGATAATTGCATCGATATATATGAACTGTTTATAGTAAATACGAAGGTCAAGTTGAATCACTTGCCTTGAGATAGGCTGATCTGGTCTGACTGGTAGGAGCAACTGGAGCTTCACTCGACTTTTATGGCAAGTTTTCCCTCGTCTCGAGATCCTACATAAATAATAATCCTCATTATAATATATTCTCACTAACTTAACCTATTTACAACTTGAAATTAAACATGGATGGCACTTAGGCCTATACACAATTTATATTCACTTTTAAATTACAATTGCACACACATAGCCATATATTCACATATCATATATTAACACCAAATAACACCATATATACCATAATGCAACACTAGGCTTGGATGATCTCGACTCACCACTTAAGTCACTTGGTCACTAAACTAGACAAAGTCTTCAAATTTTGGCTCCCTAACTCGATGTGCCTTTCCTAAATTATCCAAAACCTATTGACCCTCACTTGTGCCTTTTGCTCTACTGACCTTATACCATCTTGAAACTATGGTGGTCGACCTAATACTTACTCCTAAGTGTTCTAAAACTAGGTGATAAGTGAAAGTGCTCACTGGTACAAATTTCAGAATGACAACTATAGTTTCTTGAGTGCATTAGGCACTCTTAAACTACAAGTTTTCCTTCAAAACTTTTACACAAGACTCTCCTGACCTAAGGGCATCTCAAAAGCTTGATGTGGCTCAAGGGCCTGGCTTGGGCCTTCTTGGGCCTAAGCTAAAAGTCCAAGGTTCCCCTGTTTTTCTGGGCAGAAAATGCCCTGACTTGAATTAACTTGTGACACATGGTTCTAACTCATATCCTATGAAATATGGTTGGAAAAACTTTTCTGACACTCCCTCTAACTAAGGCCCAATTGGGCCTAATGATGGCCTACCCATGACATGGTCAAATCTTCCTATTTCTATGTTACAACAAAACTGTCCCCTGCTGGACAGATTTTGTTATTCTACTTGTGCACCTAACCAAATGACATGCAAACCTCCAACCAACTCCTAAAACCTTTTATATACTCCCAATACTAACTTCTGGTGGCTTGGGCCTCAAAGTGCACACCAATGACATGGTCAAAACTCACTCTAAACCTCAGGGTACTAAACTGATTTTCTGCAGAAACTATAACTCTCATTTCTCCAAGGTTTTGACTTGACAAACTCAAATAACAACAACTCAATACTTAAACCAAGACTTATACATGGTAATATACTGAACTAACTCCCTTATTCTCAAAATAACCTTGGATGAGATCATCCTTACCTAAGGTACAATTATGGCAAAACAAGAGAATCTACACTTCACAAATCACAAATCTTCATGCTTTTGAAATAACAGGGTATGCATTTTTATAAAAGATAATCACGAATTATTACCATGCAACAAGAAGCATAAATCAATATTAACACATTATACCTACTGAAATTAAGGCTCACTAACAAAATGTTTCCAAATGATCAAAATCTTACAACATTCTAAGAGAAATCGTCATGCATGCATGCCTTCGGGTTTTTCAAACCAAAACAACACATTTTCTACATATATTCCATCTTAAAATTGACATGCAAGCCTAGCATAAGGTATACCTAGATGATCACTTAGCATGCAAGGAGTTTTATCAAATTATCACCACAAAATTCAAGTCATTACAACATAAACATGCAAAAATTGATCAAAACAACAAGAATGATTTCAAGGACCATTCATTCGGCTCCCATATGGTCATGGCCGAATGAAATGGATGGAAATGGCCATTAAATCATCAAGAGTTTCCTTCTCATGACTTGGCACTTATCCATTCATTGTAGTCCTCTCAAAAACAACCTTAAATCCATAAGAATCAAGATTGTATTTTGAGTTTCACTAAAACCTTTACATGCAACCCTTAAACTTAAACTTTTTACTCAAAACTCTTTGAAATATGAATGATCATGGTATGGGAGATAACATTTACTTGTATAAAGAGTAGAATCTTGGTGGAGAAATGAAGAAAAATGGGGAGGGGGGTTGGTTCTCGGCTAAACCCGAGAGTGAGAGAGGGAGGGCCGAGAGTGAGGGAGAAGGGGAGGGAGGAGAGAGTGAGGTGTGGGTGATGAGTGAAAATGATCATGTCTTTGCTTGTTTTTATGGTATTTGATTTGACAAAATGTGAGTGGAAGGGAGAATTGACAAGTATATCCCTCCACTTATACTTGGTGCATTTTGCATGCAAGGGTAAAGAAGGAAATTGGCTAGAGAAATAAGAGTTAGTGGGGTTGTAATTGTCCTCTTTGTCCTTGAAAAGAATGAGAGGGTGGTTTACATGCAAGGGCCTTCTTGTAATTTGCTAAATATGACAACTAGAATTTATAATGATTTATTTTTATAAAATAAAATACAAGTTCAAAAATTATAAAATTTATACCATAAAATAACTTGGATTTTTAGAGACTTTATAAAATCATTTTCAAAATTTGTGAACAAAATACCTTTTAAAAGAAAATTTTTCCAAGGCTTAGAATATTCCTTATAAATCAAAAATAAAGAAATTAAATAAACTCTTGCTTTGAAAAATCACGTACTACACAAAGCAAATTTATAATGCAGAAATTTTCACTCATACTAGCGTACAATCATTGAATATATTTTCATTTGACTTTAATATTATACCAAATCCACAAATAATATTACCTGAAAATACCGGTTTTACAAGATCTTTGCTTTATTTGACTACTAGTAGACCAGACATTATGTTTGTAACATGTCTGTGTGAAAGATTTCAATCCAATCCAAAAGAATCACATTTGATGGCTGTGAAGAAAAATTTTAGATACTTAAAGGGGACTCCAAACTTGGGATTATGGTATCCTAAGTGAACAGGATTTTAAGCTGTTGGATACACAGATGCAGATTTTATTGGATGCAGGGTTGACAGGATAAGTACTAATGGAAGCTGTCAATTTCTTGGACAAAGAATTGTATCCTGGTATAGCAAGAAATAACAGTCTGTATCAACTTCCACAACTGAGGCTGAATACATAACTGCTGGAAGTTGTTGTGCTCAAGTGCTTTGGATAAGAAATCAGCTAAGGGAATATGGCCTAGTGCTACACAAAATTCCAATTATGTGTGATATTACTAGTGCTATATCTATTGTGGTTAATCCAGTTAATCATTCTAGAACAAAGCACATTGATGTAAGGTACCATTTTATTTGAGAAAATGCTGCAAATGGTACCATTGAGCTCATTTTTGTTCCAACAAAAAAACAGTTAGCTGATATTTTTACTAAACCTTTGGATGAATCTACTTTCACTAAACTTGTAGGTGAAATTGGAATGCTAAATTCTTCATCCTAAAGGAAAGAACTCAATTAATGTTTTGCAGGTGATTGATTACTAATAAATCAAAATTAATTTGATTTAATTGGAAATTAACTAGAATATGAGTTATAAATATTTCAGAAATCTCTGTATATTTATGTTTCAAAATTCAAAATATAGCTTGGAATTTTTCAATTCTGAGAAAACTGTCTAAATGATAATTTACATTTTCAATATGTGAAATTAGCATAAGACAAAATCAAAAAGAACAAAAGTATATAGAGAACTGAGTTCTCGATAAGTCTAACTGACTACTCGACAAGTCGTTTTGAGACTTCTCTAGTAAGTTCTCGATAAGTCATTTTTCTAACTTCTCGAAGGACTTCTCGAGAAACATTATTATGACTTCTCGATAAGTCATTGTAGAGATCTCGATAAGTGATAATTCACAGAGTTCTCTATAAGTATGAATTTTAGACTTATCAACAACATAGAACTGACATAATTTAATTTAATAAATTATTTTGGTAAAATACTTTTGATAAAATCATTCTGATTTTATTTTGATTTATTCAATTAAAAATTGGAAAAATTCAGTCCATTCAGGATAAACTGGGTATTTATTAAACATCTCGATATGTTATTTTCTAGTTCTCGACAAGAATCGGGAAAGTAACATATCGATATGAATCTATTCTCTCAATATGACTTCTCGATAATCAAACTTCAGACGTTTATTTTTAGTTCTTGATAAGTCATTTACCTTTTACTAGAAATACCCAGACATCTCGACATACACCTCTTTACGCTTTCGAGATCTCTATGTGACTTAATTTCTCTAAATCCAAACCGTTTTCTCTCATTTCAAGCTCTTTCTCTCTAATTTTTCTTACCCACTCAAATTCAAACACTTCAAATGGCATCAAACACAGTTACACGTTTTATCCTAAAAGAGGGCACCAACTATCTTGCATTTAAAGATGCAAACCAAGCTCCTGATAGCTTAAAGAGCATTATGAAGTTCCTTTCAGAGATATATTTTGTAGGTGTTTTAACTTCAAATCCAGTACTGTACTTGGATGTTCTTAGTGATTTCTGGAACACAACTGTGGTAAGGATAGTGGTGCATGTCAATCTGACTTTGGGCATCCCTACTGACAATCTGGTGGAGGTTCCAACACAAGATGAGCTAGCTTAGTTCATGGACTTCATAAACTATAATGAGAGGATTAACTTGGCAAGCCTTAACAAGAAGTACTTGAGGAGGGAATGGTCTTTCTTTTTTGACTCAATTGTGAGGGCATTAACCTGTAGGAAGACATGGTATGACAACATTTCAAGTGTTTTTCAGAAGCTGGTGTTCTCCATGGCTCACAACAGACACCTCAATGTAGGACATTTGATAATGGAGCAGCTCAACACCAGGCTCAGAATGCCATTGACATCAAAAGGTAACAAAATTTTTCTTCCAATATTTATAATGTCTGCTTTAAGTCATATTGTCATGTTTTTTGGCTTCCCTAAAATCGACGGTTTTTAAGTTGGTACATGATATTCATTTGCTTTATGGTATAGATAGAACTAAAATATGCAACTGTAAACAAGTGTCCAAAGTTCTATTTGGCTCACTCATTACAAAGAACAAGGAACCTATAAGTCTTAGAATCACTCCATTTATGTTGGAGAGATTCAGGACTTACCCTTACCCTATGCCTGATATGAAGTTTACAATCACAACTAGTACAGTAATGGCTTGTGAAAGAACAAACACAGGAATACCAACAAAGGCCTTCCCAAACTGAGATCCCTCTTTCTTTACCAATAAAAATTAGGAAACCAACCACTTCATCCTCTCAAAAGGGTAAAGTGAGTAAAAAGAAGAGAAACCAGGCAACCCTAACTATTATTAATGAGACTGGTGAGGATCAAACTCAAATAGATTCCACCCTGGTCAAGAAACAAAAGAAGGCAAAGAAAACTGAGTTGACCACTCAAGCCACCTCTGCATCCTCCCAAAAGGATGTAGTTGCAAAAGAGAGCATAGAATATAGTCTAAGACATCCTCTCAACAGGGTATCTCTATTGAAAAGAGCATTATCCCTAGTGCACCATATAAAGAGTCTGCACCATCACTTGAACACATTCAAGTGTATGAAAGAAGGAATAAGGATGGAACACGCACTGAGAGCACATATCTTGAAGCTCCCTCATCTATTCAGGGGGGAGCTGCCAACACTCAGTTCTGAAATCTCAAATCTCATTTCTAAAATTTCTTCTTCATACAGTAAGACAATTGAATCTGATTCTCAAGTGTTGCTAAAAATCAAGTGACATGATTCAAGAAACTATAATCACCACCCAGGAACCACATTCAGTTGGTGAGAGGCTACACTCTGGGGTAGACCTTGATGACACAAACACAGGGGTTTTATCAGTTTTTTCTGAAGACTCTGTGGTAGTCTCTCAAGAACCTTCATGTACTAACCAATCTTCATAGATTGATAGGTTTGAGGGTATTAATCCTGAGGGGGAGCTATCTAAATCCTCTCCAGTTCAATTGGAGGTTCCTCATAAAGGGACAAGTCCCCTCAAAACCCTAGCTAACATTGTATTAACAATTAAAGGTAGGAGTCCAATTTCCAATGAGGCTGTTATGGGGGAGGCAAGTCAAGCACATTCAAGTGCTAGCTCTTTGCAAGAAGATAAAGGGTTTGAGGCCATGGTACATAGCAACAACCTGGTTAAATCCCCTCCAATTCAATTGGAGGTTCCCACAAGTGGTGAACAATACACTGTCATAACAAGAGTTCCAACTGTGAATCAAACTGTGGCATCTGTCATAGGTAGTTTTACTAAATCTCAACCATCTACTTCAACTCAAACAGATATACCTTCTACATTAAACCTTTCTCAACAACCCTCAAAATTAATCTCCTAGTGGCTACAGGATGTTCAGGCTCAACCAATGACCATGAATGACCTTCTGGTAGATCAGTTTTCTGGACTTGCCAATATCACACAACAGCTTCTTACCACATACATGTCCAATCAGGACTATCAAGCAATCTTGATGTCTTACAAAACATATGTTGAAGACTAACAACAAAAAATTGTTAATGAAGCTGAACAAGATGGCAATATGGATGCTTGGTTGGACAAGGACTTTAGATTGACCATGGATGAGGTATTGGCAAGATTCAGAGAAGAATATATCATAATATTAGGAAGTAATGTCAAGGCACTCAGTCCACTAGAAGTCTATGATGTTGTGCCAGAAGTCTACAAAGCTCAACTAAAAGCTTTTCATCTCATGATTGAATCACTCCAACTAACTCTGAACATCCATCAAGACAAGATAAGAAAGTTAGTGAAAGACAAGCTTGATGAACTTGTGCCAACTCAAGCAGAGATCAAGAATAAATTCCAAAGATTTACTGATCAAATGGCAAGGTTTGATATGACTAGCATGGAGCAAAGTATCAAGAATCTCAAACAGTTCTTTGTGGCTCTCCATAAAGTTGTCTAGAATCATATCACCAGTAACAATGACACAAGGGTCAAACTGGATCAACTTTATCAAGCTAGATATGAACCATCTGCTCTTTTGATGAAGGCATCAATGAATCAGTTCAGGGTACATTTGGTACTTCTCTCTCTTCAGGATCTCAACAACCAATGTCAACATCAATCAACTTGCAAATGCAAGCTCTTCAATCTCAAGTCTCCACTTTACATTCATCCAATAATTCATTAAAAAATCAAGTCTCTCATCTCACAGCTCTGGTACAAAGTCAACAGGCTGACATCAAGACTCTGGTGGACTCTCATAAGCATCTCCAAATAAAAAATTCAGTCTCTTTGGGAGCTATCATGAATGCTCTAAACATTCTATTACCTGCACTTCCAGAAGCTGTTAGGCCTGAAATCCCTATACCTCTCATTTTTCCTTCTAACAAGCCTAAGGGGAAGATAGAGGCTAGGTTGCTCAAATCACCTATCCAAGCTCAAAAAGACAAATCCAAGGAAAATGAACAGCAAGTTGATGTTGGTATCAAGAGGCTACTAAAAGCAGTCGAAGGACCTATTTTAAGTAGAGAATTTGATGGACTTTGAAAGGCTCTCAGGGCTTCTCTAAACAACAACTTCTTCACATACAAGAAGGTTTTGAACAAGACAGTAGATTTCTTAAGGGTGATCATGGTAACTGTGGATGACTTTGAAGAGAGAAGAATTTTTGTCAACATAAATGACTCTGGGGTGGATAGGTGTATGCAGGTGTCCCTTAATTATCTCATAACAAGAAGGGCATCTGAATTGGACATTTTGATCAACAAAGTCAACAAAGTGATTCAAAAAGACACTCTTTTGCTCAATTAATTAAAGAAGGCTCAAGTAGTTGCTTTTCCAGAAGCATATTTATAACCAAGCAAGGAAGTGGCATACATCTGTCCAACCACCAAACATTGCAAACATTTTCAAATTTCAAAGAAATGTGTCATGGAAAATAAGAAGATGATAATGACTCTAGAAATAGACTTGAAGACAAAGCAGTACAAGACTGTTGAGGATGAAGACATGCTCAATATATGGGGGAGATATTTGAAAAATGCTGAAACCAAGTTGCCAAAAAATAAAATAAATACTAATGATGACTTGGATGATGATGAGCAGAAGAAAGATGATCAAAACCTTCTAGCTCAAATCCAAGTCAATCTTCTAAAGCAACTGACAGCAAAATAGAAGACAAGAAAAGGGATGATAAGAAGCGGGGAGATGAAAGGAGAAGGAAAAAGAGGGAAGATGGTGAAGGCACCAAGAAAAATGTCCTACCAATCCAAATCCAACAAACTCAAACCACTAAGCCTGCAAGCTCAAACACTCAACCACCCTTAACCTCTAAGCCTAAACTTTTGTACGAACCAACTGCAAACACCTTACTTAAAATACCAAACACTTTTAGCCAAACCACCCTAAAGAAAATCTCTAACCTACCTTCATTTAAGCCACCAATCAAAACCCATTTCAAAACTATTGGAAGAAAAGCTAAGAAGTTGCAAGTTGAAGAGGGGGTTGTCTGGAATTGCTTTAATCAGACTAATCTTCTACCTTTAAATTGGTGCATCACAGATGATGACTACTTTTAACAATTAATATTCAATTAATAAGAATATTTCAATAATTATTCAAAATAGTTGATTATTCAAATTAATTAAATATAATTATATTTTTAAATAATTATTTAGAAAAAATCAGAAGTAAAAATGATTTTTCCATAATTTTTGGAAATTAAATACATTGAAAATAAATTATTTTAATAAACAAATTAAATATCAAAATAATTAATCAATTTAAATAAAAGATATATAAGTAATAAATAAACAATAATTATTAATATAAATAATTTCAAATTTTTGAAAATAATTCAGATTTATTTATAAAATTAATATTTAGTTGAATTATTTAATCAATTTATTTAAATAAATAAAACTAATTTTTGAATTTATAAAAATAAAAATAAAATCCAAAAACAGATTTTTGAAATTGGATTTGGGAATTATTGGTTCAAAACCGGTTACAAACCAGGTCTGAAATCTGGTTGCCAAGAACAACCTGGGTCATGAAGAACATGACCGGAAATTGCCAAGAATCCGGCGACCCGCCAGGATTCCGGCATGCCTCGATTCCGGCCAAAAATGTACAGTTCGATGTGGTTTCTGTTGGGTTCGATTCTAATGAACTCCAACATCTCATATCAACCAACAAACAACCATAATCATCCCGGATCTCAACCTCCGATCAAACCCGATCAAACTCAGTCCAAACATCAATTTCATTTATTTGTACATGAAACTTTGATTTTAATAGCTAGCATACCTCAGATCAATCAATATAAAAAACCTAAAAATCAAAAATTTACATAAACCCCAATAATCAAATTAGATTATCTAGCAATCGTTTGATGAAATTGATAGCATAAATCGATTGTAAACATTCATATGAAGCTATAAAAACAATCAAATAACCCTAGAATCAAAATGCCCTAATTTCAGTCAAGAACCTTAAAAATTAAAATAAAAAATATATGAATTCATGCATAAAATTGATCACATAAAAAGATAGAACAGATCAAGAGCTTCAATTTGAGTACTTACATGATAGGATTTGATCCCCAGAATCAGTAGAAATCACAATTTGATTCTTGACCCGAATTCAAAACCCCTAATCGATTTTCAGAGAATTTTCCTGATTTTTCTGAATTTTTATGATTTTTATACAATTAATTAATAAAAATAAATCTATTTATAATTATAGGAAAATACCCCTAATTATAATTTAGGCCTTAATTATGGGGAATAAATTTTAAAATTTTAGTTTCAAATAATTATAAAATATATGCCAAAATTTCTCAAAATTATGAATAATCCAAAAAAGCAAAGATATGAAATATTTGAAAGTCCCTTAATTTTATAAAAATAAAAATATGATTTTTTAGGGTCTTAAGTACCCGTAGGGGCCCGGAAAAATTAATTTTCACAAAATGAGACATTTTCTAAATTAACTGGATGTTCGGAAAATCAATATGATATATGCCATATGATGCAAAACAAGGCCAATTGCTCTATACGAAATAACAACTATTAAAATGAAACCTGAATTGTATATCTTTTAATATAAATGCATTTAACACGTAATAAAATACCCGAAAAATATCCCGAACCATATTGAACACATACAACACATAACAGCTAACATTTTATGATCAGTACTCATTGATGATATAATAAAACACATAATACTCATTCAATATAATATTAAACAGTCAAAATTTCTTGACCTTTACACTTAAACTTCACTCTGTTACATCCGTAGATGGGTGTGTCCAAAAGGGTTAGATGAGAGTTATTATACCTTATCTTCGGAAACGTGTAATAGAGAGAAGGTATAGGAAAGTTCTTTATCGACAAGGACTCACTTGACAGAAAAATTCCCAATTATCGGGGTGATAACTAGAGGATCATCCTGGGACAACTTTGTCCCTACAAGGTCGAAATCATCAAACCCAAGTTTTGTTTCAGTCATTGCAGGCTTCGATGCTTCTCCAACCGTGTTCATCACCTCCCAGGTTCAATCCTTTCTAGAGTTCGTGGTTGTCCCCGCCACTGTTGGCCCCCCAAAAATCACGTTGATCACTGACCCTCCGTGCTATAGGTCAATCTCCATAGTTATTCCTTCCACCATGGTCTCTGTTTTGGCCTCTGGCATCCTCACTCTTGGTGAACCTTCCATCATTTCCTCTTTGGACCAGATACTCGATCTCATCCTTGAGTTGCCTACAATCGTCTGTGTTATGGCCAACATCTTTATGGAACCTACAATACTAGATTTTGTCTTTCTTCTCGGGGTGTCCCCTTAGTGGCTTCGTCAATTTAATATCCTTATCATTCTCGATCCCTTATAAGATTTAACTTCTTGGAACTTTCAATCTTGCATACCTAGTGAACCTTGGTCCTTGATTTTCCTTTGAAGTAGAGTCAGAGTTTTTTCCAGTTCGCGGATACTTGACCTAGACATCATACTCTTGCTCCATCTTTTGCTTCTTTTTGCCTGAGTTTTATTTACTTGTCACAATCTATTTCATGCTCTCCTAAGCATTGACATACTTTCCAGCCCTTTCTTGGAGCTGTATCATACTCTTAGGGATATGTTTGGCCAAGGATATCTTGAAGATGCCTTGATATTCGGCAGAAAGTCATTAGGATCAGCCATTAATATGAAGACCCTCTTTCTCCTTGGTGGATATTCCAGATCTATTATAATGGGAGGTGCATCCCTTGTTCCTCATGCACTTAGCATATTCCTTGGTTGATGCCTTTCCATATCTTACATCAGTCTTTGGATCTTGGCTTCATGAGCCTTTATTTTCTCTTGTATACTTTAGGGAATCTTCTCTTGAGTCCATTGAGGTTTATTATGCCCTTTTGGTTCAGCTTCCTTGGTAGCACGTCTTCTCCTTAGGACAACATCTTCCTCAGTTGATAGATCAGAGTCTTCCTTCTTGTGTGGTATAGAAAAATCATGTCCTTTGATGGGGGCTAAAACACTAATGTATTGGGACACCTTCCTTCTTCTTGACGCGAGAAGCCGCTTCTTCTAAGCTTGGGTACAAAGGCATCCGATAAGGATGATTTGTAGTGACTAGGATTTAAATCGTTCACATCTAAAACCCAGCAGTTGGGTGTTCGATGGTTCATATACCGTCTGAAATTGGGGATTCGTCCATTGGAGAATAGGATCTTAGATTTGGGATTTCGTCCCCTGAGTTTGAGCAACAAGCTCAACTATCGCCACAAAAGTTCCTCCTCCTCTTGAGTGGTGTAGATTGTGCGGGAATTTTGATGGTGGATGCCACAGTGTGAGTCAAGCTTGCTTTACCAACGCTACTTCGTGTTCTTGCCATGATTGATGTTGCCTTCCCACAGACGGCGCCAAATGTTGTGAAATAAAATTTAGGATTTTTTTTAATGCTAGAGTTTGTGCACTTGTGTTTGAGACTAATCGGTCCTCACAAGATACAGATGTATTTTTTTATTATGAAGAATCAAGCCAAAAATATAGTTCTAGAATAAGGGGTAAAACCCTTTATATAAATATTGTCTCTAGGGTTTTTTATTAGGTTGTGAGACTTGGTGGACAAGTCTCCAACATAAATGGTAATTAGGACTTCATTGAGATGATATATTCTAGTCCTTTCTTGTTGAAGTTAGTTTTCATGTTGGACGACATGTCTTGGGTCGCAGTCAAGTTCTTGACATGCCAAGTTCGTGTTCGTGATGGTCCTCGGACACGAACTGTCATGTTTATGCTGTGTTGGACCTTGGATTGAGATTTCCAGGTCATACTAGGTTTAATTAAAATGATATTAATTATATCTTTTGGGATTACTTCTAGCCCATCATTATAAATTTCTAAAACTTATATATTTAGTTTTAATTAAATATTATTATATTTTTAAAAATATGTGATAGTATTCGAATTAATTTTTTCGATTATTTACCAAATACCTTTTAAATTGCTAAAGATTACTTTTAATAATAATAATGATGATAATAATAATAATAATAATAATAATAATAATAATATTCTAAACAAATCACACTCGTGAAAATAGATCAATTTAACGGATGATTGATGCAACTAGTTAATGTCACAATAATAATAATAATAATAATAATAATAATTATTATTATTATTAAAATTAAAATAATAACAATAATAATAATAATAATATTAATATTAATTTAGATTCTTATATCCATTTTTTAATTGTTCCATGTAATTTGTTTTGATCTCTATAAAATTGTTGATCTTAGTTAGAATCTAATTTCGCTAGACCCTTAAATTCAATTTAGAATTAGTTCCTCAAATTCTTGAGAATTTTAAAGGCTAAAGACCGACCGATCAAATGCTTCTCACAAATTTCTCCATGGACCGTCTCTAGAGCCAACATCAGCTCTTTAGTGTCCAAACATTGTGTAGTTGCTTAGTAATAGACCTTTTGTTGAGCATTTCATCGACAATGGTGTAACTTGAGGCTCTGTAACTTTATGCACATCTTTCTTGCCCAGAGGCAAGGTTCCTTTCTCTAAGAATGCTTTAATCAGTTTCATCCAAGTTATTCTTTGGTAAATTTCGTGGCACAATCTCTTGTTGACCGAAGGTGCTTTAACTTCGGTCAGGTATATGGAGCCTATGAGATTCCATATTTTCGCCGAAGTAAGCCGAGACAAAGCATTTTCCCAGCAGTTATCTTTTATGCCAATTTGATTTAACTTAAGAGATTGGAATAATAAAGAGTTTCCTCTTACCTTACTTGCATAGGCTTGAGTTTGAGGCTCTCTCTTTTCGTACTTGTAACATATCTCATTATTTTAGACTGCTATTCAACAACAAAGCTAATATACAATTTCAAAATTTAAACCAAAAACAAACATCCATAAATTTATTAAACAAAATTTCAAAGTGTTTCAAAATTATATAACTCTAGAACCAGATAGGACTCCTATAACGATTTAATAAGCTAGGAGGGGTTGAATAACTTATGACCTTTTAAAATTTAGAGTTTGGCTTTTTCAAAATTTCTTTTTTCCACTATACGTTTAACTTCTTATATTCAAGTAAGTTAAATATTGAAAGTAAAGATACAAAAAGATGATAAACGACACAGTTGATTTTATCCTTGTTCACGATGGCTGATTGCACAAACGGAGTCCACTCACCCCTAGTTCAGTCCCCCACATCCTCCCCGAACTCAAGATTTTCTCTACTATAATGTTACTCCGTTATAGCAGGCGGAGAAGCCTTTACTATAACGACTCGTATATTTTATTATTTAAATGTGTAATGGTTAAATAATTAATAAATAAAATATGTGTATTGGTAATGTCAGCAGTGTATTGTGTGTTACTATTTTTATGTGTGACTGTGGATGTATAGGGATTATTTGTGTAATAGATAGTAAGTGGTATTGTTCTGTTCCACTTTAAAAAGTGGATTGAATTGCAGATTTATTCCCATAAATATTTGGATGATCTCTAAAATTGGTTTTATAATTTTATAATTACAATAATTATTTTTGGGACTTTCAAAAATTGAGAAATCAATATTTCAGTAATTATTTATTTTTAAATGATTTTCTGAGTGTGTTTAATGGTAAAATTCATATTTAATTATGGAAATCTTCAAAAATTATGAAACTTATATTTTATTAAGTTGGTATTATTCTGAGAATTTTAAAATTTTTTTAGAAATATTCGGAGTTAGTTTCACCCGCGGGTCGTTTTGTTATTTGTTAAAAAGCGGGTATAAAACGTACCTTAAAAATTATTTTAAAATTTCGGAATTTATGATTTAAATAACTTCGGGATATTTGTATCTTTTTAAGCCTATTTTGGCAATATTCTAATTAAAATTTATTTACGAATTGTACCTTTAAAAAATAGATTAAAACGATGTTTCAGGCCTGCAGTCAGTTAAAACAAAAAATAAAATGACACGTATCCAACGAAGTTGGACACGTGCTGTGCGTTGGTTATTTCGGGAGTGAATAATCAGTTAGGGGGGGAGATAAACATCATCTCTTCTTTGTCTCTTGGCTTCGGCTGTTTCTTTGCTCTCTCGATTCTCTCTGTTCTCTCTCGATTGTCTCGGTTCTCTCTCTTTGCTCTTCTGTTTTTTCCCTTGCTGTGGCACCTGGTTTTCGCCGTTCTTGTTTTTCCGACTCGATTCCGGTGAGCCGCCGCTCGATTCTTTCTTGCTTGGCTGGTTCAATTTGTGTTATTCAGTTGTGTATATACATATGATTATGTATGTTTGTACCTGTGTGTGATGTTGTGTGTGCATGTGTGTGTGTGTGGCGCGGTGGTGCATGTGTGTGCGGCTGTGCAGTGTGTGCGGCTGTGCAGTGTGATGTGCGGGTTGGATGTGTTCTCTGTTGGTTTGGGTTGGGCGTCACAGTTGGGCCTGGTTGATTTAGGCCTCTACTGTTGGGCCTAATTTTTACAGTTGGGCTCGATTATTGCAGCGTTTAATTTCATTTCCTATTTTCTGCAGGATTTTTGATTAATATTTATGATATTAATTATTGGTGCGGAATAATTCCTAAGGATAAATCGGTGAAATTTTGTGTTGGAAACCCGAGAATTTATCGGGTACCCACGAAATTTTGCCACCGTACCGCGATGACTCGTTACGAGCGGACGGTGGATGGTGATGACGATGTTCTGAGTCCTAAATTTAATAAATAAATAAAACGATTGTATAAAATGTTTTCGAAACTAGATTAATACTAGTATTACTAGTTGTATCGTAATATAAGTTCCGTTGTAATGTGGATTGTTAATTGTAATGATCGGATTATTTGAGTTGGATGATTGGTTGAATTGACATCGAGTTGTTCGACGGGTAGGCCGATAAACAGAGGAGGTACTGCCCGAATTTTTGGAAATTAAATTTCGAAAATTGCGGGACGTATCATGTGTATTATCGGGAATACTAATTGAACACATAACTACCTAATTATAGATATTGTATGAATCATAATTATGTGTTGTGATGAAATATTTTGCAAAATATTCGACGACCCTGATTTACTGAAATGATGCTTATATGTATTTTACAAAAGTAAATGCCAAACCACGTTTTGGGTATGTGGACCATAGCTGTTCCATGTACTATAAGGCTATGTATATTATGAGTTGGGAATTGTTATCAAATGGGTACATGTGTTATTGAGGATATGTCAAGCATACCTAGACGTCTAACGTAGAGTATTTCGGCTTTGTAGGTTCTAGTCGAAGGACTCAAGAATTGATATCGAACTAAGATAATCTAGTGGTCAGTCGATAAGTGCCTCGAGATTTCCAAGCGAAGAACCCTGAGAGTCATGGATCCTATCTTGAGATAGATTGCTGCGAAGCAAAGATGTTTTCTAGTGAGACAGTCATTTTCCATGAGAGCCCGAACGTTCAGTACGTATGAATAGCTAAATGTTTTATTCTTGTAATGGAACAGAAACGTTTTAAGTTACATATCCCCTGTAATTATAAATCACTGTTTTCAAATTATTTTGGGGAGAAGTAACTTCGAAAGGTACCTATCTCGAACATAATGATTTGCGAACTGGATTTTATATGTGTGCTGGTTAAATAAATGATTTTGAAAATGAGATAGGTATAAGTGTTTTGAAAACTGGATAAAACGATCAGATATGGGATATATTGGGGCCAGAGTAGGCCTATTGAGGTGGCGTAAGAGGCTAATTCGGTTGTGCGCACTATATAACCGATTAGTCCAGCAGGTCAGAGACCTAGCTAGTCTCTTAGTTCCGGAACAGGTAAATGAGATGGCAGTTGGAGCCGTCTGGTATTGATAGCCTGATCAGCTGTCTTCATATATTCGCTACGTATCTGATTTGGATTTGTGATGTCCGTAATGGAATGAGTAGTTGATATAGCGGATTTGGAAATGAAAATGGCATGCTAGAATTATCTTTGGTATTCATGCACAGCACACTACTGATGTTATTATTTTACAGAGCATGCTAGTTTTGAATATCCAGTTTATGAATGTTTACTTGTTTTCTAAGCAAGTTGTGAATTCTGTTCCTATAACTGCTTTACTTTAAACTGTTTTACTCGTTATTCATATAGTGGTGCTGCTGAGCAAGCAATTGCTCACCCTTGCAGAATATTTTGTATATATTGTAGATGCCTAGGAGATTCTTGTGCGGTAGTCAGGGCAGAGTTCCATCTCCTTTTGTGTCACGCTCCTCTGAGGTAGTTGTGCTCAGACCAGATGAGGTCTGTTGAGTTGCTGCGTTAAATTAGTGGACATGATTGCGTAAGGTAATTCGGGTTGTGTTAGTTGAGTAACCCAAGTCATTCTTAAACTTGGAAAAGGTCTTGGTAAAGGGGTCGTAGTTATGTATTATTAATGAGTTGGACTGATTTATGATTGTTATTATTGTTATAGGTGACGTCAACTCCTGACCCCGGGGTTGAGGCCGTAACAGTTGGTATCCGAGCTACAGGTTTGAGTCCCTGATTTAGGTTAGGAGTAGAGTTAAAAGAGTACATGAGGGTTTACATATAGATGTGAGTCAGCAACTCAATCAGAGGAGCGAGTCTAGGAGATTAGTAAAGGGTTTCGGAGACGTAACCCTGACGTTTGTTGAGGATTGACTAGAACTGCCCTAACATAGAGTGCGTTACGTTCGTATATATGTTACTAGTAATGTTCGATAAAGATTTCGAGTTCCCTCTCGAGTATTCAAGTCTGATTGCGAGGATTCAGCTTTTGCGTGGTTCTTTGGTATGTCAGTTGAAGAGGCGCCAACGTTATTTCTAAATATCGCCTTTTTTATGTCAAGGAGTGTTATTGGCTAGATGGTGTGACCTCGGTAAGCTGGATGTAATGACAATCGTTAGCGGCTGCTATAACAGTTAGGTCTCAAAGTGAATGAGGACTAGTATGGTGGTGTATATCTTGATTTCTTATACTTCTTTCTTGAGACCTATTTTATTTCCAGAGTAATTGTTTCCTATTTCTTAAGTTACTTATTTTCCTGTGAGAAAGTTGTGAACCCGAAGTAAGCTACTTAGGGTTATGTTGATCTCATTACAAATCAGATTCACCCCCTTCCTAATTGTGAATTTTCTTTCGAACCTTGTTTCTTCTCTCGGAAATTCTATCGGTTGATTGGGGCAAACAGTGCATATGAAATGACCATTTGTCTATGTGACAAAAGGGTCTGGTGGGACGCCACCAAGTTATGTATTGTGAACTGTGCGGTACTAAGACTGGCCATCTTATGTACTTGTATGGTTGCTCTCAGTCATGCATATATCTTCTTCACAGTTTCTTCTTATTTGATTCCCTTGAGTTGAAATTTCTTTTGATATTCTATGATAATGAATTTCTGCGATTGGATGGTCCTCGTTATTGAAAGCAAGTCAGAGTAACTGTCAAGAAGAAGGAAAGCTTTATACCAGGATGTTATTGGAGAGTAATGGTAACCGTAAGAGTTCAGGACCTAAGGATGGAGTTATAGTCTCGGGAAAGGTAATTCAGTGATTGATGATCGCTTGAGGGTGATAATAAATCATCCCTGGAGGAAAGGTTGGTTGAAATTTAGACTAGGTGCCTGGAAGAGTTTAGTGTTCCTTAAGTTGATCTAATTTATCAATATGGGTGGTTGTTATAGCCAGCCAAGTCTTGTAGTATATTAAAGTTGATGTGGTAATTGAGTAGTGACGGGAGTTAGTCAGTTGTTGTTATATTGAAGAGCCGTGTTACGGTGTTAGTTCTTTGTATTTTAAATCTCTTGAACTGTTGTTGATTCCGCTATTGTTATTGTTGCTATGATTGCCAGTGCTATTAATCTAGATTTCTTTTGTAAATGGACCCCGATATTAAGGACTTGGGTACTGTGATTGGGCAGCATTTTCCAGATATAGGTGCACCGTTTAAACGGTGATACTTCCTGTCAAACATTTTATCATGTTTTGAATAAAACTCATTTATATATTCCAGGAAGATGCCACCTAAGAAAGATACCCAGTTTAAAGAAAATAGTAGTAGTATTGCGGAGGGTCCAACTATAAATGAAATTCTAGATTTGTTGCGCCAGCAGCAGCAACAATAGTTGCAGTTAATCCATCCGGTTCAGCAGCGGTATCTATGGTTGCAGCAGCAATAGCAAGAAGTGAATTGAAGTGCTAGTTTTAAATCTTTCTAGAGTATTAAACCTCCTGAATCTCAGGGTGAATTTAATCCAGTAGCTGTTGGAGCATGGTTATAAGAAATGGAGGAAGTTTTCAACCTCGTTCAAGTAAGTGATAACCTTAAGACCGATTATGCGAGTTACTTTCTTAGGAATGAAGCAAATTACTGGTGGGCATCCACTTGAGCGTTGGAAGGGAGAAGACCCTGTTTTTTGGACAAGATTCACTGAATTATTCTTGAAAAAGTATTTTCCCAATAGTTTAAGGAGTCGGTTGGAAGTCGAGTTTCTAGAGCTGAAACAAGGTGAGAGAAGTGTGTTGGAGTATGAGGCCAAGTTTACAGAATTGGCCCGATTAGTTCCTGAGTATGTAAGTACGGAGATTCAGAAAGCAAGGAGGTTTCAGCAAGGGTTGAAGCCTAAGATTCGTAGAGGAGTTGTGGCATTACAACTCAAGACATACTCCTCTATGGTTCAGGTCGCCCTGGTAATGGAAAGTGACCAGAAATTGACTGTTAAGGAAGAAAGTGATAAGAAAAGGAAGTTGGAAGGTGTTAAGGATAAAGCAAACCAAGGAGAATCCACTCAGGGATTTGAGAATTGGTTTGGCTGGATTAGGGGTAAGAGATTCCGGAGATAGAGTTTATTTCAAGATAGATCTAGTGCTACTTCAGTTGCTTCCACTCCAGCCCAGTCACTCAAGTGAGGAGTGGATTCCAAGTCCTGTGACAGGAGACGCAGTGGTGCGTGCAAAAAGAGTGTGCAATGTTTCAAGTATGGATATAAGGGTCATTATGCCTCGGAAGGTAACCCAGCAGTTATGTATTATAATTATGGAGAAAGTGGGCATATTGCAAGGATTTGTAGATCGGGTATTCCAGATACTACATCCCAAGGGCCAACATCCAGCTCATCTAGAGATAAAACTTTCAAAAGAAATAAGAAATCAAGCATTTAGAAGTTGGGCGTAATTGCAGTTGATCTGACATCCTTCGAGCCAGAAGAGTTTATGTGATTTTTGGATTGAGTTGGTTGTCCTGTATTATGGCAAGGAGTGGTTTCAGAAGAAGCGAAGTGTAAAGTGTACATAAGCCAATAGTAAGGTATGTTTCTGGATGCAGAAGCAATATAAGGCGTGACTAGCGCATGTAAAAGATAATAATAAGAAAGTACCTAAGTTGAAAAGAATCCAGACAACAAGTGAGATCCCCAAAGGTTTTATTGAATGACTTATCAGGATTTCCTCGGAACATAAGAGATAATTTCTCAGTGGTTACTATAAAGAGTCGGGCTGGTGTCAAAAGCCCGGATCTTATGAACCAGTAGGAATTAAGTAATTAGTTAAGGAAACTTCAGAATGGGGAGAAGAAATAATAATGAGACAAGGTGTATTATGTATTGTGTACCGATGTGGTTTATAGGAAAGAAGAATGGATGTATGAAGATTGTGTGCTGATTATCAGAAGTTGAAAAGTTTGAGTAATAAATAATTGCCCTGGAGTGTCTGGAGGCAAGTGGAACAAAATAATTAGTTGGTAATTGTAAAAGTTATGAGAAGGAGGAAGTGAGCATATCAGTGATGCTGTAGAGAGGAAGGATGGAATTATGGGGTTGTGTACTGACTATCGGGAATTTAATAAAATGACGACTAAAAATAAATAACCCCTATTAGGAATTAGTTACTTATTTGACCTAATTCAAGGAGTGTATGATTTCTACGGGATTGACTTAAGATCCAGCTTGAGGACGTATCAAAGATTGCAATTAGAATGAATTATGAGCATTGTAAGTTCTGGTGATAGTATGTGGAGTAACAAGTGTGTCAGCTGTCTATAAAGAATTAAGGAACATGGTGTATAGGAAGTACTTGGATAAGCGAATTATATTTACTGATAACATCCTCAGCTATTTAAAAATTAAGAAAGTCTGTGTCGAACGCCCAAGGATTTACCTATGAAGATTAGAAGGGAAGAAACTATATGTTAAATTGTTCCAGAATGAATTCTAGCTGAGATAAACAAGGGGTTCCGATCATTTCATCAAATATCACCTAAGCAAAGTCGGTGTAATAACACTTACCCTGCACAGAAGGAAATGATTGAATGTGATTAAGATCACTGAGGAGTTAATGAAAAAAAAATGGGAAAGAGTGGAATGTGAAGTTTAAATACCTGAAGATGAGAAGAAGTGAAGATATGAGGTTACTTTCCAGCCTAAATTGCTGGAAATGAGTAAAGAGTGTTTGAATGTTGGAAATTAAATTGAAAATCAATATTACTTATCATCCTTAGACAGAGGATCAAAGTGAGAAGATGATTCGGACAACCTAAGACATGTGGAGAATATATATAATTGGTTTAAAAAGTGAACTGCGATAATCACCTATCATGAATTAAGTTTTCTATGATAATAGTTACCCTGTTAGTAAGAGAAAACTACTTTGCGAAGTGTTGTGTGAACATAAGCTTGAGTCCTCCCTCTATTGAGAGAAAGTGGGAGTAGAGATATTGTTAAGTTCTGAATTAATTTAGTACATTAAGAGTGTGGTGGCATACTAGGGGAAGAGTTGAAACAACTCGGGATATACAAAGAGAGAAAGCGGATTGCATCGAGAGAATATGAATATATAGAATGAGGATCGAGGTATAGGTGAAAGTTTACCCTAAAAGAGATTAGTTAAGTTGAACAGAAGGGACAAGTTGAGTCCTCAATATAGTGAATTACTCGAGGTATTGATAAATATGGGTATAGTCGCCATGAGTTGACATGGCTGCTGCAGTTCCAATATATATATAATGTGTCTTACGCATCAATATTAAGGTGAGGTATATCTGATTCGGAATCAAGCCATTGATTAGGAGCCAATGGGCTCTTATCCAAATTTATTTTGTGTGGAATGATCAATCCACATCCTCGATCATTAAGAGCGAGTCCTTAGCAGTGAATTTATGTCTGTAGTGAGTATGCTTTGAATAAATCCTTGAGTCGAAGAGTCTACCTGAAAGTTAGGGTCAGATATGCTTGACAAATATCCTCAATTGTTTAGTTAGATCAGATTTTGAGGACATAATCTTTTTAAGGGGGAAGAATATAATGACTCGTATATTTTATTATTTAATTGTGTAATTGTTAAATAATTAATAAATAAAATATGTGTATTGGTAATGTCAGCAGTGTATTGTGTGTTACTATTTTTATATGTGACTGTGGATGTATAGGGATTATTTGTGTAATAGATAGTAAGTGGTATTGTTCTGTTCCACTTTAAAAAGTGGATTGAATTGTAGATTTATTCCCATAAATATTTGGATGATCTCTAAAATTGGTTTTATAATTTTATAATTACAATAATTATTTTTGGGACTTTCAAAAATTGAGAAATCCATATTTCAGTAATTATTTATTTTTAAATGATTTTCTGAGTGTGTTTAATGGTAAAATCCATATTTAATTATGGAAATCTTCAAAAATTATGAAACCTATATTTTATTAAGTTTGTATTAATCTGAGAATTTTAAAATTATTTTAGAAATATTCGGAGTTAGTTTCACCCGCGCGTCGTTTTGTTATTTGTTATAAAGCGGGTATAAAATGTACCTTAAAAATTGTTTTAAAATTTCGGAATTTATGATTTAAATAACTTCGGGATATTTGTATCATCTTAAGCCTTTTTTGGCAATATTCTAATTAAAATTTATTTACGAATTGTACCCTTAAAAAATAGATTAGAACGATGTTTCAGGCCTGCAGTCAGTTAAAACAAAAAATAAAATGACACGTATCCAACGAAGTTGGACACGTGCCGTGCGTTGGTTATTTCAGGAGTGAATAATCAGTTGGGGGGGATAAACATCATCTCTTCTTTGTCTCTTGGCTTCGGCTGTTTCTTTACTCTCTCGATTCTCTCTCGATAGTCTCGGTTCTCTCTCTTTGCTCTCCTGTTTCCCTTGCTGTGGCACCTGGTTGTCGCCGTTCTTGTTTTTCCGGTCCGATTCCGGTGAGCCGCCACTCGATTCTTTCTTGCTTGGCTGGTTCGATTTGTGTTATTCAGTTTTGTATATACATATGATTATGTATGTGTGTACCTGTGTGTGAAGTTGTGTGTGCATGTGTGTGTGTGTGGCGCGGTGGCGCGTGTGTGTGCGGCTGTGCAGTGTGTGCGGCTGTGCAGTGTGTTGTGCGGGTTGGATGTGTTCTCTGTTGGTTTGGGTTGGGCTTCACAGTTGGGCCTGGTTGATTTGGGCCTCTACTGTTGGGCCTAGTTTTTGCAGTTGGGCTCGATTATTGCAGCCTTTAATTTCATTTCCTATTTTTTGCGGGATTTTTGATTAATATTTATGATATTAATTATTGGTGCGGAATAATTTTTAAAGATAAATCGGTGAAATTTTGTGTTGGAAATCCGAGAATTTATCGGGTACCCGCGAAATTTTGCCGCCGTACCGCAATGACTCGTTATGAGCGGACGGTAGATGGTGATGACGATGTTCTGAGTCCTAAATTTAATAAATAAATAAAACGATTGTATAAAATGTTTTCGAAACTAGATTAATACTCATATTACTAGTTGTATCGAAATATAAGTTCCGTTATAATGGGGATTGTGAATTGTAATGATCGAATTATTTGAGTTGGGTGATTGGTTGAATTGACGTCGAGTTGTTCGACGGGTAGGACGATAAACAGAGGATGTACTGCCCGAATTTTTGGAAATTAAATTTCGAAAATTGCGGGAACGTATCCTGTGTATTATCGTGAATCCTAATCGAATGCATAACTACCTAATTATAGATATTGTATGAATCATAATTATGTGTTGTGATGAAATATTTTGCAAAATATTCGACGACCCTGATTTACTGAAACGATGCTTATATGTATTTTACAAAAGTAAATGCCAAACCACGTTTTGGGTATGTGGACCATAGCTGTTGCATGTACTATAAGGCTATGTATATTACGAGTCGGGAATTGTTATCGAATGGGTAGATGTGTTATTGAGGATATGTCAAGCATACCTTGATGTCTAACGTAGAGTATTTCGGCTCTGTAGGTTCTAGTCGAAGGACTCAAGAATTGGTATCGAACTAAGATAATCTAGTGGTCAGTCGACAAGTGCCTCGAGATTTCCAAGCGAAGAACCCTGAGAGTCTTGGATCCTATCTTGAGATAGATTGTTGCGAAGCAAAGATGTCTTCTAGTGAGACAGTCATTTTTCCATGATAGCCCGAACATTCAAGTCCATCAAAATCAGTCAGTGATAGTCGTAATGCTCTGCAAGGCAAGTACCCCTGACCATTCTTTTATGGTTCAGTACGTAGGAATAAATAAATGTTTTATTCTTGTAATGGAACAGAAACATTTTAAGTTACATATCCCCTGTAATTATAAATCACTGTTTTCAAATTGTGTTGGGGAGAAGTAACTTCGAAAGGTACCTATCTCGAACGAAATGATTTGCGAACTGGATTTTATATGTGTGCTGGTTAAATAAATGATTTTGAAAATGAGATAGGTACAAGTGTTTTGAAAACTGGATAAAACGATGAGATATGGGATACATTAGGGCTAGAGTAGGCCTATTGAGGTGCCGTAAGAGGCTAATTCGGTTGCGCGCACTATATAACCGATTAGTCCAGCAGGTCAGAGACCTAGCTAGTCTCTGAGTTCCAAAACAGGTAAATGAGATGGCAGTTGGAGCCATCTGGTGTTGATAGCCTGATCAGCTGTCTTCACATATCCGCTACGTATCTGATTTGGATTTGTGATGTCCGTAATGGAATGAGTAGTTGATATAGCGGATTTGGAAATGAAAATGGTATGCTAGAATTATTCTTTGGTATTCATGCACAGCACACTACTGATGTTACACACACGTAACCTCCTCAAAATAAAATAAGTAAACTATATTACAAGAACTATCTCAGAGCGATACAACCTAGTCACCTCCTCAAGCGCTTGCAATCCCTTTTGTAGCCTTAGTACTTCTACTTCTTTGGTCTTATATCTTGGGTCTTTTCTTTTTCTCACAGTGCAAAGGTGACTAATTCCCTGTTAGTATGCCTATGACTTAGGTCATAGATAAGGATCACCTCACTTCACTATCACCTCATAACAAAGAAAAAAACACTAGCTACTACCTTAACCTGTTTAAGATACAAACGAATCGGACATTTTTACACGTTAATCTGGTGCGTAAAATATATAAATTGTCGAGATATGTCACACGAGGGACAAATCACACAATTAATATGCAAGATAAGTAGTTCAACTTGAATGCATAAGGATGTTTCTATTTGGCCTTGTATTTGAAGGAAATGCCGAATGAAACTTGCTACTCGAATTAAAAGATCGAGTTTCCTAGTCATACTCCTTTGAGTCCCTTTAAATTATAAGTTCAAAGGTATAGTAAGGGATCAAATATACGAGACTATAATAGCTAAATGTGGGATAATGGATTTCTTCAAGTTATAAAAATCAAGTCAAGAAGCATTTATGTTCGATCAAAGTATAAATCTGAGTACGTATAATCTCCTTTAGTGTTTAAGTGCGTTTGAAATATGTATTCAAAACCATGGTCAAGGACTAAGTAACACAAGATTATATAGATTAAGTTCACTTGTAAAATTATAAAAAACAAGTGAAAAAAAATAATGCACTTAGGCTTGTAGGTGTGTTTGGTTTGGTTGAGTGTGGTCTTTACTCTTCAAGTCCTTTTGCAATTTAGGTTCAACCACAAGTTGGGACAATGATATACAAGACTACAAATGCACAACAAGCACTTGGTAAATGGATTAGACTTCATGAACAAATCCACCAAGCTACAAGCTCTATTCAATTGAATAGAAATGTGGAAAAAGATGAATGATGCTCGCTTATTTGTACAATATTCAAGTGGCCTAGATTTGTTAAGTTCTTGTTCAAAATATATTTTTGTAACAAGTAACAAACTAACAAAGTAGATCCAAGTATAAACTCTATTTAGATTCTTTAAAATCGAGTTTTAAACCAGTTAGAGGCAAAACAAGATTTAAGATACTTAGTTTAATAACCCCAAATTTTGTAATCCTGGTGGATAGTAACTTGTATTGATTTTGTTGATTAATAAAAATTATCAGACCATCCTATATAGGGATTCTGTTATGGATATTCTGAGATCATATTAGTACTCCATAATGTAAATTAGTGTACATAAAGGTCGTCAGAATTCAAATTCGAACACTTTAATTTTTCCAGAAAATCCACCAGATACCGAAAGAATGAAGAACTAACTATCTTGATTTTGTTTTCTTGGTTGATTCAAGCTAAAGTAAGGCTATACAAGAACTATACCGGCTTGGTAGCTACTCATACACTCCAAGAAAGGTAAAATATCTAGAACCATAGCCTTGACATGTAGTTTTGATGAGCTTTATGGATGAGTAGCATGATCCATGCATGTATAGTTAGTTATGATTGTTTAGTGATGGTTGTTTTGATTGATATATGTTAGTTCTTCAAATGATTTGATGATCTTGAAATGTTTTCACTTGGATTAGTAGTATTAACTGAGATCTGGTGTTGTTGGTGATGTTTTGATGATTTGGTGTAGAATTGGTATAGTAAAAGTTTGAAAATCATGTAAACATAGTCGTCGTAATGCCCAAATTTCTAATTGATCATTTTTTTAGACAGTAGGCCCGAGACCTTCACTGTCAATACTTCACCACTTCTATAAGTACCTAGATTGTTTTTTAGGCTTCGTTTTGATATATGGTTCGCTTAGATCTGATTTACGCTTTAGCAGGAATGGCCGTTTTAAATAACAGCATTTCGCGAACGAACCCGTACCCCTCGAGTAACTTTGACAACATGTTTAAGGCCCCTAAAAGACTTATTAAAACACGAAACAATTATGTAAAGTGGATTACACAGTTGTTACATCCCTCGCAAAAGAGTACCTTTAAAATATTTAACCGTTAGTTTTATAAAAATTATGGAGCCGAAGATACGCGAGCGACTATTGTATGAATCAATAAAGTCCAGTTTCTTAAGCGACCGAGGATTAATTCCGGCTTATGTGTTGTTTATAGGTTACCGGACTCATCCCAGACCCATTTCCACCCCAGATGACTCAGGCAAGTTTTCTACCCGTATAACTTTTGTTGTGATGATATATATATATATGCATTATTTTAAGTTAAGTTCATCACTATTGTTAGCAAATCTTGCGATATATTGGTGGATGTATATTTTAGGAAGAATGTTGATATGATATATATATCTATATATATATACATGCATGTTTTGAAATCTTGATATTTCATTGTCAATATAATTGCTTATAAGCTGCATAATACCTATGCTAGAGATAAGCAGTAATTGCGTATGCCCTTAGTATAGGGGTCCCAAAGTTGAACATTTTTCTAAACTTATTGTATAGCTTCTTCTATATCATGAAATTTTGAAAACTTATTATACTTTGAACAGTGGTAGTTCAAGTAGTTTTTCTAAAAAGATATAAGTATATGGGAGTATTTTGTAACTTCATCTTTTTAAGCTTATATCCAGTAAATAATTATCTTACACTTGATAAATATTTTCGGTAAGTTATTGATTCAGATACTTGCATTATTGATTAAAGTATATATTTTCGTGCGAGCTGTATTGCTCACTCTTGCTTCGTTTTTCATCACACAACAAAAGTTAGGAAGAATGGTCGTTCTCAAAAAGACTCATCGAAAGAGTGTGGGAAGCGTCGCGCGTCTTCCCGCTGATATCCTCATCGTCATTGATGCACAAGTAGAATTATCCATAGTTTAGGCGGTCAACTTTTGGGGAAACCAACTTATGTGTAATTATAACTTATGTTGGATTATGGAAAAGAACTGTAATTTTATTAATTAATCATTTTGGGTTGTAATAACTTTTAAATTGTAGATTCAATGACTATTACCTATTTCAATTTCAACTCTGAGACTATAACGTGTTGTGGCGTGAGTATTACTGTGGGGTCACATTGTGAGTTGTTTATTTAATTAAAGTAAAGTGTTAAGAATGGGAATAAAGACCGTAACGACCCGAATCCCCGACCCGGATTTGGGGGTGCTACAGAAATGGTATCAGAGCTAAGCGTTATAAACCTCAGAGATGATGCGATGATATAATAATAAATTCATAAAGATAATAAGAATTCTTGTCAAGTTCATAGTCGAGCCCATGGATGACCCAGTTGTGACGATTGAGAATTTTACGACGTAATTAAGTAAATAAAGTATGATTTATGTTCCGTGATTATAAAATATGTGATTAAGTGATGACTAATTGTCCTTATTATATATTAGTATCTGGGAGCGTAGATAGACGCATTCTAATTTAAAGAGTCAACTTAGGAGTTAAGCTGTGTTGTCGGGCCGTCAAGTAGAACGGAACCCGTCCTAAAAAGGGATTAAAGTATTTAAAATGTGAATTATGTGTTATTATGTGAAATGAATATTTTAAGTAAAGTATTGCGTTCTAGTGACGTGTCGGTCGGTAATGATATTGTGAAGCGTAATTGAAACGCTGAGCGTCGGGCCGTTAGGCATAATGTGACCCGATACGCGAAAAGAGGAATAATGATAAAAAGGGAAATTTTTATGATCAGACATAAGTTGTGATGTGTGAGTATACGTGCTTGCTTGTCTGTATTCGTGATTACGTGATCTATTAATATTATTATGGATATAAAGGAATTATTTGATTTAATTAAGGTTTATTTAACCTTTGCACATTTTTATAAAATTATATGAGTAAGGTAAAGGCATGAGATTTGTTTTGCTATCTTTGAAATAGTCCTAAAGACTTTCTAAAAATGATAGATGAATTTATTTCATGTTCGTTACATTTTAAAATGATTTTTATATGTTAAAATGCTATTATTAGCATAAATTTGTAAAAATCATATAAAATTAACCGTACGCTCAAAAGTTTATTATGAGTAATGGTTGGAAAGCTAATTTCGAGATCTGCGTCTTAAAATTGTCATTCACAATAATTTTCAAATTTCCGAGAGAGATATATTTAATATTCCATTTCTATTTTATTAGAGTTAAAAGAAAGAGTAAATCAAACAAAGAAAAGGATTAGTGAGTTACTAAACTACCCTTGCCCCTAATACAAATACAAGCTCATCCCCCCCTTCTTTCTTTTCTTTCCCGTGAGCACCCCTCTCTCCCTCTCTTTCTTTCTCCCTCTCTCTCAATCACTCTCTCTCGCTCTCTCCACATCTCTCTTCTCTCTCTTGCATATAACAACAAATACTCATCTAAATTCGAAGATTTCACCATCCATAGTTTATATTTTCGATATACTACTCAAACACCATTTGCATGTAAGTGTCTATGTAGATTTCATAATTCAATCTCCATGGTTGTGTTCAAGGAAATATGATTTCTTGATATATGATCATAAGAGAAGTTTAAAGTGATTTTATGGTTTAAAACTCAAGAGGAGACCCGTTATGGGCACTCTTAAGTTCGACCACCACCGGCCATGATCCAAGGAGAGCCGATGGACTTTCAAAGTGTGATTTTCCAAGTTCTATAGTATGATCTTGCTAAGATACTAATTGCATGTTTGATATTTGATGATTTCTTGAAGTGTTATTGGAAAATGAAGTGTTATGTTTAGAAGATTGTATGTGAGGTCTATTAGTAAGTGATCTTGGTGTTTAGATGATTAAAATGGTATGCATGTCATAAGAATACATATGCATGTCCCTAAAAGTTATTGCATGACAATGTTTTAGCCTTCTTTTGGTTTTGAACCTTTGCTAGGTTCAAATTTTTATAAAAATTAAGGGGAAAGGATGATTTTTATTGTGTGATAGTATGAATGGTAGCACTAAGTTGGTTTCAAGTGACTTGATTGGTTTTGTGCTAGAGTTGGTTCGAATTTTTGAGTATAAAGGAAAGGAGTAGTCATTTGCTTAAGGTGCTTAAGATTTAAGAATCAAAGAATCTTTGGTATCGATTAAAAGAGTTTTTAGTTCAAACTTTTACTTTTAAAAAATGGGTTTTTGATTTTGATTCAAGCTTATAAAGAGTTTTGTTTGAGGGATTAATTTTGCTTCGAATTTCTTTAAAAAAGGTTTTAAAGGCTGAATTTTGGTATAAACTAAAGAGTATAAATGATCCCTATACTTGCATGTCAAATTATGGTGTTGCATGTGATGATTCTTGAAAAATTCGAAAGATATAAGTTGGATTTATAGAAATTTTGATGGATTATGTGCTTAAAGTGTTGCACGTGTGTTTCTATGATAAACTGGAGATATATATGAAAGAAATAAGAATTGCATATTAAAATATAGGTTGTAATGACAAGATTAGAGTTTAAAAGGATCATTGGATCTTTTGTTTATGTTTTGTGTTAAAGACGAATGGTTTATGGCTATAAAAATGAATGATTGGATGTTAAAGTGGATGCATGTGAGATTTCTAAGATTAATGTGGATTATTTGCTTGTTTGGTTCGAATTAAGTGATGTAAAAAGAAGGTTTTTGAGTCATTTTGATACGAGATTATGTATTGATATGATAACTCGAGTATAGAGTTTAATATACAAGGATTAAATGTTATATGTCATATTTGTATTGCAATATGTGATCTGAAGTTTATTTGGTTTGGATACACGAGTGTTGGTATATGCGTATATGTGTTTATGGTGAGAGTATATATATATGCATACCTTTAGGGTATTACGTTTAAGGGGAAAGTTAAGCGTTCTGGGAACGTGAGTTAAGAAACTAATTAAGGTTTTGGTTTTGGATTGTAGATTCGGAGCGTGAGGGCATTCAGGCTAGGAAAGGGAAAGGTTTACTAGGTGGCAGTAGTTCAACCTTCAGGAAAGTGAATTCAGGAAAGTAACTCTAATTACTTGTGTAAATGGTTATAGAGAGGATATTGTTAATGCCATGTAGAGTATTGAACTGTTAAAGTAATGAACCTCTGTTATTGATTTGAGATACCCTGTCTTTGATCTTGTAAAATTATTATTGATAAGCTTATTGATCCAACCCCTTTCGTAACTCTTTTTCCTGTTCTAATTATTTGTTATACCATGAACTGTTATAAACTTTATAAGTACCTTTACGAACCCCTTGTAATTATGCTTGATCCCTTGTTTACCTTATTCCCTATTGATCATTGAAGCGGTTTTGATTTCCCTAACTTGAGAACCATGTTATCATTGATCAAGATCCCTAGAATTGAACTTTGTTTATTCCTGATTCATTCCCTTAACTTTGAATTCTTGAAATTGAACTTAAGAATGAGTTTCGACTTGAAAAAGTCTGAATGATTTCATATTCTTGGTAAATGTAAAATGAATTTAGTAAACCTACATTTTTCCAACTCAAGGTTTTTCAAATGAATTCCTGATGGATTGGATTGGGACGTAAGAGGCTAGTGGGACTAGTCCAGTCATAGTAAGAGGCCAGCGGGGCTAGTCTAGTTTAAGGCTAAAATTATGCCATTGGTACCTTAAAGACCGGATGGAGGTCGGTAAGGGCTGATCACCCGTATTATTATGAAATGAAATAAAGTGGTCCAATCAAGGGTTCCATAATGATTTTAAAAGGAATTGAAATTTCCTATTCAGTAATTGATTCTTTGAAAATGAAAAAGATTTATATTGCTTTGATTTTGATATTGTGGAGCTTAAAGCTTGTGAACCCTGATTTTTGATTCTGTTGATCATATAATTGATTCCTTATAATGAAAAGATTTGTCTCTTTCCACTTGAAAGATCTGTTTTGATCCTTTAATGATTTGTGAACAATGTTGGCTTTCACCCTACTTTGAGCGTTGTTCTTTGAAAGCCCAAAATTTTCTTCATAACCCCTTTTATAACCTTAAAGATAGAAATCTGCCACCTAGAACTGATAAAGTAGAATGCTTGAGATCAGTAAAGTATATTGTGGATTTTGTATTTTAGAACTGCTGTTTAGTTACTTACTGAGTTTTATACTCATATGTTTTGTTTTAATCTAACAATGGCAGTTAAGCAAGAAGATGGCCAGGCTTAGGCGCACTGCTCGTAAGAGCGTACCTGGTGGTACCTTTCGTGTTGAGGGTTTCCGGCTGCCAGAGAAGGTAGTAAAGTTTTTAAGTGAGCAAGCGCTTAGCCAGAGAGTTGTAAAGATACAATGGGTTATTTGTTGGTTCCAAGCCGGGATCGACTATGTATATTTGGCTTTATTTTGGTGTTGTAAGTTATATTTTATGATTGGTAGTTGTAATCTCGTCTCATACTTTATCCTGTTTGATCCTGTTAGTAGCTAATCGGGGTTTATGCTTATTTAATTAGTAGATTAAAGGTGTGTGGGTCCTAATTTCCTAGCCCCGAGATTGAGGGCGTCACAAGTTTAGTATCAGAGCTACATGATCTAGTCCCTTGGACAAGTTAGGATTAAAAAGGGTATTTTGGGTATATATTTATATCGCGAGAGAGTTCGACTCATATAGAGTTGAGTTAGACTATTAGGTATAGTCTAAGGAAAAGTGTGTATTAGCTAAAGTGGAGACTAGAGTTAGGGTGTGAGTTAGCTGGAAGCTTTAATTAAACCTAACATTGTTTCTTGGTTGTTGTTTTATGTTTTCTCTCAGGATCTCAGTAGTGGTAGTGATTCAGATTCAGAGATTAGTTTGACCGGTACCCTAGTGGACCCCATTCCACCTTCTCCAAAGGAACCTGTGTATGTTAGTTCAGATCCAGAGGAGGATCCTTCTGAGAGTAGTAAGATCCCTATGCAGATTTCACCCCTGAGGCCAGATTCAGAGACCCCTGCCCATGAGCCAGAGTCTGAGATGCCTAAGATTGTGCCTGTCAGTGTAGGTGGCAAGTTAGCCCAGGACCGAGACATTGTTTACTCCCGTATTCCTGAGTTGGGAGCTTTGATGGATAGGTTGATTCGAGACTCTAGGCAGAGGACTTCAGTAGTGATGGAGGAGTAGAGAGCTAGGATTCAGTTGGTTGAGCAGGTTGCCTAGAGGAGATTGGATGAGGGACCATCCACTAGTGATGCTGATGCTGAGGCCCGAAGGCTGCATAAGATCATTCGCTGGATGTTGGTTGTGTTGAGAGAGATTCTGAATGATTAGTTGTTAGGCGGGACTGTTGGCTGAACCCGTAGATGTTGTTTCTCAGTGCCGGTAGGCTTTGGGATACTTGGTCAGATGTCGGGATCCCTTTTTTATTTGTTGTATCGTATTTCGGAACTTTGTAGTAGTAGTTGTTAGAAGTTAAGGGTAGATAGGGGGATATTTTCCAGTTTTTCCTCTGTTTAATCCTGTTATAATATTGTACCTTATTCCTGAACTTGTGATAACCAGATTTTTATTTATGTACCTTTGGTTTGATGAATCCATTTTATATCTTGTTTTCTATTGTGCACCCTAAAGATCCGCATAAACTGTTCTGAATACCATGATTTCATACAACCATATTTAAAATCCTGTAATATCATACCCAGTGCCATGAGAAAACAACACTGATATGAGAATTATGTAGTAATAGGATTGCATGTGCAAAATTGGGTAAAGCTTAAAACCCGCAAAAGAGATTTCATAATAAATGTTGATATATATGCCATGCTATCGTATTGCTAAATAATTGCTCAATCAGGTTTGTAAGAAATGGCCAACTCACCAGAACACCAAGAAGAAGAAATTCCAACCCAAGACCCAGAAGTGAATCCAGAAACAACCATGATGAGCAGACTTGCTCAGCTTTTGCAACAACCCGTGGCCCCTAAAGTTGAAAACTTCAAACACTTTCAATCTGTTCATCCCCCAGAATTCTTAGGTTTGCCATATCCGATTAAAGCACAGTTGTGGTTAAGAGAAATGGAAAAAGCATTTGAATTAGCAGAAGTTAAGGATGACAAGAAAGCCTAGTATACGAGTTATTACCTTAAAGATGAAGCGAGCTTCTGGTGGGAATCTTCGAAAGTGTTGCTAGAAGGAAAGGACTTATCATGGGAGAAGTTTACTGAAATGTTTCTGGATAAATATTTGCCAAGTTATATGCAAGATCAGTTGGAGATGAAATTTCTAGACCTTAGACAAGAAAATATGTCGGTAGCGGAGTATGAAGTGAAATTTTCGGAGCTCTCTAGATTCGTACCTGAGTATGTAAATATGGAGGTAAAGAAGGCTAAGAGGTTGCAACAGGAACTTAAGCCACTGATTAGAAGTCAAGTGGCATTGTTGGAGATCAAGAATTATGCTGCCTTGGTATAGAAGGAAATGATAGTAGAAGGAGAGCATGAAGCTGCGAAGAGAGAAAATGAAGGAAGAAAAAGAAAGTTTGAAAGCTCGGAGCAAGAGCAAGGAAGTTCAAAGTGTAGAGGAAAGTTTGGCAAGAATGGTGGAGGTCAGAACCAAAAGTTTTAGAAGTTTAAACCCGGTAACGGAGCCCAAAAGAACCGTTTCGAGAAAGCAGGACAACCGGGAAATGATAACAGACCTCAGATTCAAGAATGCAAGGTTTGTGGAAAGAGACACCCGGGAAGGTGTAATAAGTTAGACGTGACCTGTTTCAAGTGTAACCAGAAAGGGCATTACTCATCAGAATGTCCAAATGGAGCAAAGAAGCCTGACTTGGCTTGTTTCAAATGTGGAAAGGTGGGCCATATGGCCAGAAACTGTAAGGAGCCTGTTCAGAAGGCCAATGTTCTTAGGATTGCTGGACCACTGTCTCTCCCAGCACCGTCAGCTCAACCCAGAGCTAGGACCTTTAATATGACAATGAAAGATGCGGTGCAAGATGTGGACGTGGTGGCAGGTATGCTCGTTATAAACTCAGTAGAAGTAAAAGTATTGATGAATTCTGGAGCAACTAGATCTTTTATTTCTGAAAGTATTCTTGATAAGCTAAATTGTGTTGCGTACCCTCTGGAACCTAATTTGATTATAGAGTTAGCAAATCAAGAGAAAGTTATTGTTAATAAGGTTTGTCCCAATTGTGATGTGGTTATAGAAGGTCGGCACTTTTCTGCTGACTTAATTCCTTTTAAGTTATGAGAATTCGAGCTTATATTAAGAATGGATTGGCTGTCAAACCACGAGGCGCAAATAGAGTGTAAAAGTAAGAAGGTGAAGTTAAGAACTAAGAAGGGTGAGGAAGTGATTTTCAAAGGGAAAAGACAATAGAAGAAATTTCTAACGGCTATCAAGACCAGAGATTATTATGTCAAGAATGCGAAGTTTATTTGGCTCATGTTATGGACGTGGAAAAAGAATCCGTAAGGATTGAAGATATTCCAATAGTAAGAGATTTTCCTGATGAATTTCCTGGACTACCTCCAGATAGAGAGATCGAGTTTATGATTGATTTGGCTCCTGGAATGGAACCAGTATCAAAAGCTCCCTATCGTATGGCGCCAGTCGAGATGAAGGAATATTTGTGAAGAAAAAGGATGGAAGTATGAGGTTGTGCATTAACTATCACGAATTGAATAAGTTGATGATTAAGAATAAGTACCCTCTACCGCGAATTGATGACTTATTTGATCAGTTAAAAGGAGCTTCGTGTTTCTCCAAGATTGATTTAAGATCTAGGTATCATCAATTAAAGATTAAAGTGGAGGATATACCCAAGACAGCGTTTCGAACTAGATATGGACACTACGAGCTTTTGGTAATGGCGTTTGGTTTGACGAACGCGCTAGCCGCATTTATGGATCTTATGAACAGAGTGTTCAAGCAATATTTGGATAAGTTCGTCATAGTGTTTATCGATGATATACTGATTTATTCCAAGACGGAAGAAGATCATAAGGAGCATTTGAGGATTTCCTTGGAAATTATGAGAAAAGAAAGGTTGTACGCTAAGGTTTCCAAATGTGAGTTTTGGCTAAAGGAAGTGCAATTTCTTGGTCATGTAAATAATAAAGAGGGAATCAAAGTAGACCCAACCAAGATAGAAACTGTAATGAATTGGGAAAGACCCAAGACTCCTACGGAAGTCAGAAGTTTTCTGGGATTAGCCGGCTACTATAGAAGGTTTGTGCAAGATTTCTCTAAATTGTTGTTCCATTAACAAAGTTGACAAGGAAGAACGGGAAGTTTGTGTGGACAGAAAAGTGCGAAGAAAGCTTTCAAGAAATAAAGAAGAGGTTAATAAATGCCCCAATGTTGGTGTTACCTGATGAAAAAGGAGAATTTGTAATATTCAGTGATGCTTCGTATAAAGGACTTGGATGTGTGTTAATTCAACATAGGAAGGTAATAGCATATGCGTAAAGGCAGCTCAAGCCGCACGAGCAAAAGTATCCCACGCATGATTTGGAATTGGCATCAATTGTATTTGCCCTTAAGATTTGGAGACATTATTTATACTAGGAAAAATGCGAGATTTTTACAGATCATAAGACTTTAAAGTATATTTTCACTCAAAAGGAGTTGAATATGAGACAAAGAAGATGGTTAGAATTGATTAACTATTATGATTGTGCGATAAACTATCATCCTGGAGAGGTAAATGTGGTAGCAGACGCTACAAGGGTTACATAATGATTTTAAAAGGAATTGAAATTTCCTATTCAGTAATTGATTCTTTGAAAATGAAAAAGATTTATATTGCTTTGATTGTGATATTGTGGAGCTTAAAGCTTATGAACCCTGATTTTTGATTCTGTTGACCATATAATTGATTCCTCATAATGAAAAGATTTGTCGCTTTCCACTGGAAAGATCTGTTTTGATCCTTTAATGATTTGTGATGAATGTGGGCTTTCACCCTGCTTTGAGCCTTGTTCCTTTAAAGCCCAAAATTTTCTTCATAACCCCTTTTATAACCTGAAAGATAGAAATCTACCACCTAGAACAGATAAAGTAGAATGCCCTGAGATCAGTAAAGTATATTGTGGATTTTGTATTGTAGAACCGCTGTTTCGTTATTTGCTGAGTTTTATACTCATATTTTTTGTTTTAATCTAACCATGGCAGTTAAACAAGAAGATGGCTAGGCTTAGGCGCACTGCTCGTAAGAGCGTACCTGGTGGTCCCTTTCGTGTTGAGGGCTTCCGGTTTCCAGAGCAGGTTGTAAAGTTTTTGAGTGAGCAGGAGCTTAACCAGAGAGTTGTAAAGATACAATGGGTTATCTGTCGGTTCCAAGACGGGATCGACTATGTATATTTGGTTTTATTTCGGGGTTGTAAGTTATAATTTATGATTGGTAGTTGTAATCTTGTCTCATACCTTATCCTGTTTGATCCTGTTAGTAGCTAATCGGAGTTTATGCTTATTTAATTAGTAGATTAAAGGTGTGTGGGTCCTCATTTCCTAACCCCGAGATTGAGGGTGTCACACCAGTGACTGTCGATGAAGTCGAGCCCATGGGTGACCCAGTGGAGGAGATGGATGATGATAAGGATCCTTCAGAGGAGGCTGATCCAGTGGCTGAGGATGTTGAGCACTCAGATGATGTAGATGTTGAGGCCCCTGTTGAGGAGCCAGTTGATGCTGTTGTGGAGTACACTGGTACCCACCTACCCCCACTTCATATGGTTAGAGTCCCTACCCGTCCACCACTACCTTGAGTCCTTATAATGATAGCTCCGAGACTCTTACTCCAGAGCCCCTACAGACTGAGGATGCGCCTCTAACAGATCCAGATTCCCCACCCTTTGACCCTGCACATAGGCAGTCCATGTTGGTTCATGGCTTTTTACAGGACAGACTGATTTTACAGTTGGCCGTTGTTGAGGCCAGGTTTGGTGAGGCTATGAGAGAGCTAGAGGCAGAGAGAGCTCAGAGGCGTGAACCTATCCCTGAGACGAGAGCTGTTATTCTACAATCTGCAAGGCGTGAGTTAACCAGGATTGAGCTCTTGGCTACCGGGAGGATCCGAGAACTTCATGGAGATAAACATGGCAGGATATTCAGGAGGCAGGCTGATTACATCATCAGGCATAAGATGGAGAGAGTGTGGGAATTGACCCACTCTCATGTATGATTCAGGATCAGTGATATAGTAGTCTAGTCGTCTAGTTTCTAGAGCCATATTAGAGTGCAAATTTTTCGGGATAGTTTCATTGTATATAGTTATCCCTTTTCTAGACTAGATAGATTGACTGATGTATTTCACTTTTGGGCAGATGACTATAGCACTGTTGTACTTTTGACCAGATCGGACTATATATTTCTCGCATTATGTACATATTTGTTTCCTTCATTTCAATGTTAGTTCTTTGGTGACAATATCACTCTTTTATCCTTGTTATTTTCTACACTGCTTACGACTAAAACTATCATATCTATATAAAAATGTGAGATTCATTTTCCAATATTGTAGTGACTATACGCAGTACAAGTTTTTATGGATAATTGCGACCTAACGTTGAATTTTTACAAATTAGCAACAATATGCCACAAAGAAGATTAGGAACTAGGGAGAACCCAGGGTTTGAGGACTAGGGAAGCCACGACCAAGAGGAGAGAAACCATGAATATATTGAAGAGGAAGACAATGATTATGTTGAACAGGATGACTCCGAGTATGGAGATGATGAGGAAACATTTGATATTGGAGAATTTAAAATAGAGGCTGAAGAAGGGGAAACTGAGGTAGAGCAGCAAGTAAAGAACCCAGGCATGGATTCAATGAGGCAGTTCATGTAACTACTAAGGCAAAACCTGGAACGTTAACCGAATCCACCGCCTCAAGGAAACAATAATATTGTGGCAAACTCTTCCAGGGCTTTTAAGTACCTTGAGCCCCCTGCATTCCACGGTCAGTTGACCCGGTTATGGCAAGAGCATGGCTGAAGGAAATGGAGAAATCCTTTAAGATTTTGAGTATTGATGAGGCATAGAAGACAATATTTGCTACTTACCTTTTGAAGGGAGAGGCCAACTATAACGACTCGTATATTTTCATTATTATTATTATTATTATATTTAAAGGTGTAAATATTCAATAATTAAACAAATATAATATGTGTATGGGTTCTGTCAGCTGGATATTATTTTGTTATTAATTATATGTGATTTTTGGTGTTCGAGTATCATTTGTGTGATTTGTTGTGAAGTTGTGCTGTTTTGTTTTTATATTTAAAGGTGATTTTATTCAAGATTTATTTCCATAAATACCTGAGTTATCTTTAAAATTATTTTTATTGCTTTGTAATTTTTTATTATTTTTTGGACTAATTTCACCCGCGCGTTGATTCGTTTAATTGTTAAAAACGGGTATAAATTGCATTTCAAAAGTTGTTTTAAAATTTTGAAATTTACGTTTTTATTAACTTCGGGATATTTGTAACATTTTAAGACTATTTTCATAATTTTCTGAATTTCTTTTAAGTGTAACTCGGTTCATTAATTGTGAATTGCGGGTATGTAAGCGCGACTCAAAAATGATTTAAAAACTACGAAAAAATTGTTTTTAATAACAGTGAATTATTTTTGATATTTTGAAATTAATTTGGTAATTTTCAGAATTATTTTATATTCGCACAATGGTTCGTTCAATTGCAAAAACGGGACAAAATGGAGCTATCAGAAAAGGAGAAAGGACACATGGCAAGAGGATGGCTGTTTTCAAATATGAGGCACAAGTTTACTTGCTTATTTTCTTTGTGATGCAGCGGTGTAAGCGAAAAAAAATATATACACACTAATAAAACATCAATCTCTTGCATCTCTCTCTTGAATCTCTCCGGTCAATCTCTCTTCTGAATTCTCTCCATCTCCGATTCTCCTCTTTTCTCTCTTTTCAATTCTTCTTCCCCCCACCCCTTTTTGTTCTCGTTTTTCTTTTCCCTTTTCCGGCTTGGGTCGTCGTTGTTCTGTGGTTCTCCGGTAAGCTTGGCCATCGGCTCTTTCTGGTCATGTATGGCTTTGTTAGCTTACAGATATATATATATATATATATATATATATATATTTTATGTGTATATAATCTGTGGTAGTCTATGATTACTTCTCCTGGTTGCCGCCGGTTTTTCCGGCGAGGCGGCCTTGTGTTTGCAATGCATGCATGTTGGCTATTCCTATTTGCTCAATTGATCCTGATGAATAATTTTTAATTAATTTAACAAAATTTTATTGATTATTTAATGAAATGAATTGTGAGGTGTACGGGAAATAATTATTTATCGGTGAAACCCGTATTTGGAAACCCGATTTGGATACCTACAGATTTTACCGCCGTCGGTGATGAGCCTCGGGGAGCTGACGTTGGACCGTGATGAATCATTTATGAGTCCTACAAATAAAATATAAAATACGAATAATAATTAGTAACTGTATTAAATTGGAATTTGGGAATTTATGGACTTTGATTGATATTTTTTGTTTGAATCGGTGGTCGGGATTTGTGAAAATTGGATTGTTGTTGTCATTATTGTTGATTGGTTCGACGGGATAGTCCGATAAATAAAGAAAGTGTTGCCAGATTTCTGGGAAATCAAACTAGGGAAATACGGGAGCGTATCCGGTAATATTGGGACATCGAGCGAATATATAAATATATTAATATTTTTTATATGAAACTTGATTGCATGTTATGGTGATATATTTTGGCAAAACCAATACCCTAATTTCGTAAAATGACGACTATACGTATTTTCTGAAAATGAACACCAAAACGATTTCGAGAATGTGAACCCTAACTGATACATGTATTATAACAATGCGTTTGTTACGAGTTGGGATTTGATATCGTATGGGTAGGTTTGTTAGCGAGGATATGTCAAGCATACCTAAACGTCTAACATAGAGTATTTTGACCCTGTAGGTTTTACTCGGAAGACCTGAAAGCTGATGTTAGACTAAAATTAACCTAGCTATCAGTCGACAAGAACAACGACATTCCAAGCGAAGGACCTGAGCGTTGAAGTCAGATCCAGGATAGTCTACTAATTAGGTGATAAAGCCCGAATGTTCGAGTCGATCCAAGATCAGTCAGTGATAGTTGTAACGCTCTATAAGGAAAGTACCCCTGACCATTCTTATATGGTTCAGTATATATGAATAGCTAATGTTTTAATCTCGTAATGGAACAGAAATGTTTTAAGTTACGTATCCCTTGTAGTTATAAATAATTGTTTTCAAACGTATTTTGGGGAAAAGTGACTTCGAAAAGGGTACCTATCTCGAATGAAAATGATTAGTGAACCAATTTTACGTGTGTTGTTAAAATGAATGATTTTAAAATGAGATAGGTACAAATGATTTTGAAAAATGGATTAAACGATCAGATATAGGATACATAGGGGCCAAAGTAGGCCTATTGAGGTGGCGTAAGAGGCTAATTCGGTTGCACGCATTATATAACCGATTGATCTAGCAGGTCAGAGACCTAGCTAGTCTCTGAGTTCCGGAACAGGTTTATGGGATGGCAGAGGGAGCCTTCTGCTGTTGATAGCCTGATCAATTATCTTTACATATCCACCACGTATCTGATTTGGCTTTGTGGTTCTCTTAACGGAACAAGTGATCTATACAGTGGATTTGGAAATGAAAATGGCATGCTAGAATTAAACTCTGGTATTTATACACAACACACTACTGATGTTATTGTTTTACAGAGTATGCTGGTTTTGATATCCAGTTTATACATGTTTTACTTATTTTCCATAAAGTTATGAATTCTTTTCGTGTAACTATTTTATTGTAAATCATTTTACTTGTTATTCATATAGTGGTACTGCTGAGCAATTGATTGGTCACCCTTGCAAAATGTTTTATATATGTATTGCAGATGCATAGGAGATTCTTCCGTGGTAGTTAGGGCAGAGTTCCAGATCCTTCTGTGTCAGGTTCCTCTGAGGTAGTTATGTTAGACCAAAGTTGGTCTGTTGAGTTGCTGTATTAAGATAGTATTGTCAGGATTTTCTCTAGTACGTTGGTTTTGTGATTATAACCTAAGTCATACTTAAAACTAGAAAAGATGTTGGTAAAGGGGTTGTGTTTATGTAATAATGTTGAGTTGGATTATATTATGTTGTTATTATTATTGTTGATGACATCAACTCCTGACCCCGGGGTTGAGGCCGTCGCAGTTGGTATCAGAGCTACGGGTTTGAGTCCCTAATTTAGGTTAGGAATAGAGTCAAAAGAGTGTAGAAGAGGTTATATAAAGGTGTGAGTTAGCAACTCAATCAGAGGAGCGAGTCTAAGAGCTCAGTCGAGGGTTTGTAAGGCGAAACCCTGACGCTTGTTGAGGATTGACTGGACTGCCCTAGCTTTTAATAGGTCTCCCTCGTAAATATGTATCGTTGGCAATGCTGATAGAGGTTTAGATATCCCTCTCAAGAAAACGAGTCTAATCATGAGAGTTCAATGTTTGAGCGGGCCTTTGATGTGTCAGCTGAAGAGACGACAACGTTATTTCTAAATATCACATTTTTTATATCAAGGACTGTTGCTGGACCGAGTGTGTGTCCTCGGTGATTTTGGATCACATGAAAATAGTTGGTGGTGTTGGATTTTAATCGCAGCGGAGGCATGGAAAAAGCACTTTTACACATATAAAATCCAAATAAAAGCATATAAATCGTGGTAAAAATATAGGGCTCGATTACTAACCTTTAATATGCGATCCAAAAGCAACGATCGGAGATCCTTAGCAGGTGCTCCTCAAACGTGAAGCACTCCACCGGTATCCACCAAGAAAATGACGTTAAGGAGGAGGAGGAGGTGGAGAGAATTAGGTTTTTCTAAAAATTGGGGTTTTGGGTTAGAATGAAAATAGGGTTTATAATAGTATATTTATAAGCAAAATTTTCAGCTGAAATTTTCCCATAAATATTATTATTATTATCCCAATTATTATTCTCATTAATAGTTAAAACACCTTTTAATTATTAATCCTTTTTCTAAACACTTTAGAAATAATTCTCTCTCTTGATTTAATTTCCAAAAATTAAATCCTTAATTAATAATATTAAGAACTTTTCTTAATTAATTTATAATCAATTAAATCTCATTTAATCAATTATTAAAATTGCCAATTAATTATTTATTTCATAAATAAATAATTATTAGCCATTATTAATTAATTCCTCCACCATTAAATCATTCTCCTTTTATGGTGTGACCCTGTAGGTTCAATATTAAGCCGGTAGTAGAAATAAATAATAATAAAACTATTTTATCATTATTTATATAAATTCTCTAATTTATTAAATATGATTAATTAATTAATCACATTTATTCTACATCGTGAGGGATACTTCTCAGCATATCGCGACTATCCGGATAATACGAATTCACTGCTTAGAATACCAAGAACCTATTCAGTGAATAGTTACCGTACAATAAACTCCTTCTACCCTACAATGTCCCGATTAAATACAAGGCATGGATCTCGTGTCAAGCCTATCTAATTTAATCACTTGCTTACCATTTACTATGCTTAGTTCTATGCAAATTGGAAACTCCTTTCTAATTTCATTTACTCTGGCCAGAGATTCCTGAACTAGCATAAGTGGATCAGCCTTGAACATTCGCTTCCTTCACTGGAAGGGGTAGATCCTTTATTGATCATACACTATCTTCGTGTACAAATTCCTATACCCAGTAGAGACCTAATAATTGTCCCTGGAGACTAAGAACTAAACTAAAGCATAGTTCAGTGTACACAAGATGACTATGATGACCTCAAGTCTAAGGATACTTGTACAACTATCACTATGTGAATAACTGCTGGCACGTGAGTGAACTCCATCAGTTGTTCAGCTGTGCGAGTCATGTTCAGTGAACTTATTCTATAATAAGCACCTACATACTAGCTATAGTGTCACCACACAAATGTCTATGAGAACAGACATCCTTCATAATGAAGCAAGCATAGTATGTACCGATCTTTGCGGATTATTAATTACCAGTTAGTAATCCTATGATCCGGAAATATTTAAGTTTAGAGTTATCATCTTTTAGGTCTCACTATTATGATCTCATCGTAATCCATAAAAGCTTTACTCTAAACTATGGTATATCTTATTTAAACACTTAAATAGATAGAGCCCGTAATAAAAACATAACAAGTCTTTTATTAATATCAATGAAATCAAAACAGATTACATAAAATTTATTCCTAAATCCTAATACATGATTGGTCTTAGGGCATATTCCTTTCAATCTCCCACTTGTACTAAAGCCAATCACTCTGGTATCTAATACCCATCTTGTCTTTATGACGATCAAAGTGACTTTCAGAAAGTAGCTTTGTGAGTGGGTCTGCTATGTTTTTTTTATGTGTGTCAACTCTATTTCAATACAATATAAGAAATGTTACCGCGCTCCCACTAACCCTTTTGTAGACACATGGTTCATCTACGTTTTTGATAAAACCAAACTCTTTGATTGTCTCATCAAAATGGATGTTCCATTTACGAGAAGCTTGCTTTAAACTACATATGGTTCGCACCAGCTTACACACTAGGTTTTCATTTCCCTTGGAAAGAAAACCATCTGGCTATTTGCCAGATCTCATAGTCGTAGTAAGCAGCAATCGCAAGCAAAATCCGAACTGATTATAACAGGGCTACAGGTAAAAGGCTTCATCAAAGTCAATCCATTGCCTTTGTTTGAATTCTTTTGCCACAAGCCTGGCCTTATAGGTCTCTACCTGGCCATCTATTCTAATCATTCTTTTGTATCCCGTATACATAGATTTCATTCCGGATTTCATGGCACTATGCCATTTCTCTGAGTCAACACTACTCATAGCCACATTATAGGTCACAGGGTCGTCATCATCAATGATCGAAAACTCATTGTCATTCTTAATGACAAGGCCATATTACCTCTCAGGTTGGCGAGACACTCTCCCTGACCTACGAATGGGCTGTTCCACAAAAGGTTTTTCAGTCAGAACAGGTGTTTCCGCTTGATCCGTAGTAGTTTGTGCTTCTTGAACTTCATCAAGTTCAATTTTGCTCCCACTGTTTCCTTCAAGGATAAACTCCTTTTCCAAGAAGGTAGCATGTCTGGAGACAAACACCCGATGATCGCTGTAAAAGTAATACCCTAAAGTCTCTTTAGGATATCCCACAAAACTACATTTTACGGATCGATATTCCAGCTTATCTGGGTCAACTTTCTTGACATAAGCTGGACATCCCCAAATCTTAACGTGTTTAAGACTCGGTTTCCTTTCTTTCCATATCTCATACAAAGTTTGAGGAACAGATTTGGAAGGCACCTTATTCAGTAAATATGCTGAGGTTTCCAATGCGTAACCCCATAGGAATACTGGAAGATTCGCATAGCTCATCATGGACCGAACCATGTCTAACAGAGTTCGATTTCTCCTTTCAGATACCAATCTGGAGGAGTCCACTGGGAGACTATACCATTTACTTTGAGATAATCTAGAAACACTCCATTAAAGTATTCACCACCTCAATCTGATCGAAGAGTTATTATACTATGTTTGGTTGTTTCTCCACTTCATACTTATACTCTTTGAACTTTTCAAAGGCTTCAGACTTGTGTTTCATCAAACACATATCCGAATCTAGATCTATCATCTATGAAAGTAATGAAGTATGAAAATCCACTCATGGCTTGCTTAGACAGTGGTCCACATACATCTGTGTGTACCATTCCTAGCAAATTTGCAGTCCTCTCTCCATGTCTACTAAATAGAGACTGCAGTGCCACTATAAAGTGAGATTTTCATCATCCATTTTCTTTTATTAGTTTGTTCAATCTGAAGTAAATTATGTCACATACATACAGACCATTATTTAAAGTACCACGTCCATAAAGAATATTATCTCTAAGAATAGAACATTCATTATTCTTAATAATAAATGAAAATCCAGCCAAGTCTAACATGGGAATAATATTCCTCACAATCGAGGGAACAAAATAACAATTATTTAAAACAATAGTCTTGCCCGTAGGCATATGTAAATGAAATGATTCCACATCTATAGCAGCAACTCTTGCTCCATTTCCCATCAGTAGAATCACCTCCTCTTCCTCAAGAGTCCTACTTCTCCTTAGTCCCTGCAACAAATTGCAGATTTGAGAACCACAGGCGGTATCTAATACCCAAGTAGAAATTTGGCTTAATGACATATTCACTTCTATCATGAATATACCTGAATCAGAAGCGGCAGTCTCACTACCCTTCTTCTTCTTCTTCAATTCTGCAAGGTAAACCTTGCAGTTTCTCTTCCAGTGCCCCCACCTTGTTACAGTGAAAGCAAACAACTTTTGCTCTTGGGGTCTTCAGCTTTTGGTGGAACCGGCATTTTCTCACCTACTTTCTTCTTCTTGGAAGGGTTCCTCTTCCTTTTCTTAGGATTGGAACCTTCACCAATTAGAAGAACATAACTCTTCTTAGGGGAAAATTCGATTCCGCAGTCTTCAACATGTTGTGGAGTTCAAGCAGGCTGACATCCAACTTATTCATGTGAAAGTTCACAACAAACTGCGAGAACGAACTCGGAAGCGATTGCAAGACCAAGTCTTGGCTCAGCTCTCCATCCATGGCAAAACCAAGTTGTCCAAGACGTTCAATCAAATTAATCATCTTAAGTACATGGTCATTCACAGATGATCCCTCAAACATCCTACAACCGAACAGCTCCTTCGATATCTCATATCGAGCTGTCCTCCCTGCCACATCATACAACTCTTGTAGATGCATGAGGATAGTGTGAGCATCCATATGCTCATGTTGCTTCTGTAGCTCAATGTTCATGGAAGCTAGCATGATGCATTGAGCAACATTTGCATCATCTATCCACTTACGATACACAACATGTACATTATTATGCGCATCGCTAGCAGGTTCAGTAGGCTTAGGTGAGTCAATCACGTATTCCAGCTTCTCAATCCTGAGAACATATCTCAAGTTTCAAAGCCAATCAGCATAATTCGGACCAGTCAATTTGTGAGCATCTAGTATGCTCCTGAGTGATAGTGCAGAAGACATAACGTAGAAAGTAAATCTGTAAATGATAAACACATAACAACACTTAACAAATATTCGATTTCATTTCAAAACACTATATGAATTGGTTCTTTATTCATAAGTGGCTCCCACTAGTTTACCTAATTTATTCAACCCCCTACGTGAAAAATTAAGCATTCATAATGCTAGTGGGAATAGGGATCCTACATTCCATTACACAACCCCGGTTTTGGCACGAAAGGCCATGTAATGTTCAATAGGCAGACAACTCTTGTCAATTACATCTAATGTTATTCCCTAATCAAACTTTAGCCTCTTGAATAATTGAGTCACGGTTGTGGCACGACAAACTCAATATTCTAAGTCAAGTCTAACCCAAGATTCCGTACAATTGAATCAGTCCCCAAAGGCCCACGACTGTGGCACGTAACGACCTTTAGATTCTTATTCAATGTACACATCTCTATGTAATAGACAAGTATTTCTTATTTCGAAATCAAAGCCCTCGGCTGTGGCACGAAACGACAATGATTTAAAAATAAGAACTACTTTCTATCATGTTGGAAGGCTATGACCGACACAAGCCCGTTGTGTCATTGGCCAATTACTACTTGATATTATTTAATTTTAGAGGGATTATATTACGTTACAATCATAATCATATTATAAAGAGATTCTTCCTTTTAAATTAAATATTTCAAATCAATAATCAATAATCAGATGATTCCCAGATCGGGTGGAGCATTGTCAAGAGTCGTCACTTAATAACCCTTTCTTACAGATAGAAATCTGTTGTTGACAGAATCATCCTTTCTCTCATATCGAAAATTCATATTCAATTACGTGTTTCATAAACACAAGAATCTCATGATTGTATTCATAATATTATTCTTAAGTTTATGAAACAATTTCACTATACTAGATTGTCTAACAAGTGCCTTATGTTTATTTAAGTTCACCTAAATCTATCATCGCATGATAAACTAAGCATATATCACATATATAAACATGAATAAACATCAAGGTAGGCATGTTATATCATCTAGCACATTAGTCTAAGCATTATACATCTCTATGTATCACATGAAGCATTTAAAAGCAATTAAAACAGTTAAAAATAGCTTAAAAACACTTCTGTTAGCTATAAACAGTTCGAAACAATTTCATAAAATATCATATAATATACCATTAGAAGCGTCTCGAAAAAACAAATCCAACGGCACCAAAATCGCCCAAATCTGAGCTAGCACGCGCCCTCACGCGCCGAAACAAGGTCCCCCACGCGCGGCCACGCGCACACGCACTGTCAGGCGCGTGTCAGAATTCCACCCACGCGCGCCCACGCGCCCACGCGCTTCACGCACCCAGAACCCTACACTGACGTCAGTATGACGTCATCTGATGATGTCAGCATAACATCAGCATGACGTCACCAGCGCGTGTCTACCACGCGCCGTGCGTGGCAAGCCAACGCGTGAGCCCCACTCGCGCGTGGTCGACGCGCGGTGCTCACCCTTTCTGCGATTCGCCGCCGCCTGGCATTCTCTGTCTTTGCTTGTTTCCGTGCAGCAGCACAACATAGCAGATGTACAAACATATATATATATATACAACAGAATATACATATATATACTTATTTAATTATGAATTTTAATTGCAACAACTTCAAAAATTCATAATATAAAATCTATACATCATAAAATTATGAAAAAAATACCCAGACGATCTACAACACTTGTAGAATCCAGATCAACATTCAAAATTATTCTAAAAAACAATTTCTCATCAGACAAAATTAATCCATGATATAACTTGTAAAAATCATAAGTAATTCATACAAGCACATAAAATTCTGAAATTTTTACCAAAGATCTATATGCATACAACCTAAGCTCTGATACCAATGTTGGATTTTAATCGCAGCGGAGGCATGGTAAAAGCACTTTTACACATATAAAATCCAAATAAAAGCATATAAATTGTGGTAAAAATATAGGGATCGATTACTAACCTTTAATATGCGATCCAAAAGCAACGATCGGAGATCCTTAGCAGCTGCTCCTCAAACGTGAAGTACTCCACCGGTATTCACCAAGAAAACGACGTTAAGGGGGAGGAGGAGGTGGAGAGAATTAGGTTTTTCTAAAAATTGGGGTTTTGGGTTAGAATGAAAATAGGGGTTATAATAGTATATTTATAGGCAAAATTTTCAGCTGAAATTTTCCCATAAATATTATTATTATTATCCCATTTATTATTCTCATTAATAATTAAAACACCTTTTAATTATTAATCCTTTTTCTAAACACTTTAGATATAATTCTCTCTCTTGATTTAATTTCCAAAAATTAAATCCTTAATTAATAATATTAAGAACTTTTCTTAATTAATTTATAATCAATTAAATCTCATTTAATCAATTATTAAATTTACCAATTAATTATTTATTTCATAAATAAATAATTATTAGCCATTATTAATTAATTCATCCACCATTAAATCATTCTCCTTTTATGGTGTGACCATGTAGGTTCAATATTAAGCCGGTAGTAGAAATAAATAATAATAAAACTATTTTATCATTATTTATATAAATTCTCTAATTTATTAAATATGATTAATTAATTAATCACATTTATTCTACATCGTGAGGGATACTTCTCAGCATATCGCGACTATGCGGATAATACGAATTCACTGCTTAGAATACCAAGAACCCATTCAATGAATAGTTACCGTACAATAAACTCCTTCTACCCTACAATGTCCCGATTAAGTACAAGGCATGGATCTCGTGTCAAGCCTATCTAATTTAATCACTTGCTTACCATTTACTATGCTTAGTTCTATGTAAATTAGAAACTCCTTTCTAATTTCATTTACTCTGGCCAGAGATTCCTGAACTAGCATAAGTGGATCAGCCTTGAACATTCGCTTCCTTCACTGGAAGGGGTAGATCCTTTATTGATCATACACTATCTTCGTGTACAAATTCCTATACCCAGTAGAGCCCTAATAATAGTCCCTGGAGACTAAGAACTAAACCAAAGCATAGTTCAGTGTACACAAGATGACTATGATGACCTCAAGTCTAAGGATACTTGTACAACTATCACTATGTGAACAACTGCTGACACGTGAGTGAACTCCATCAGTTGTTCAGTTGTGCGAGTCATGTTCAGTGAACTTATTCTATAATAAGCACCTACATACTAGCTATAGTGTCACCACACAAATATCTATGAGAACAGACATCCTTCATAATGAAGCAAACATAGTATGTACTGATCTTTGCGGATTATTAATTACCAGTTAGTAATCCTATGATCAGGAACTATTTAAGTTTAGAGTTATCATCTTTTAGGTCTCACTATTATGATCTCATCATAATCCATAAAAGCTTTACTCTAAACTATGGTATATCTTATTTAAACACTTAAATAGATAGAGCCCGTAATAAAAACAAAACAAGTCTTTTATTAATATCAATGAAATCAAAACAGATTACATAAAAGTTATTCCTAAATCCTAATACATGATTGGACTTAGGACATATTCCTTTCAGGTGGCTGCTATGACATCCAAGTTTTGTAAAGTATGGGGATCAGTACTGTTGTATAATCCTGAACCTTTCACGCCTTTCTTGAAACGCATTGTGCTTCCAAAGTAATTGTTTACCATTTTATAAGTTGCTTATTTTCCGTAAAAAAGTCAAAGCTCGAATTAAACATTATTTCTTGTTGATTTTATTATAAATCAGATTTTGCCTTCCTATTTGTGAATTTTCTATCTAAACATTGTTTCTTTCGTCAGTGACTCTTTCGGTTGATTGGGGCAAATAATGCATATGATTTGACTATTTGTCTGTGTGATAAAAGGTCTAGTGGGACCCCACCGAATTATGTGTTATGAACTATGCGGTACTAAGATTGACCATCTTACGTACGTATATGGTTGCTCTCGGTCATATCTATGTCTTCTTGCTTTGTTCTCCCTATATCATTAATTTTTAATTCTGAAATTCTATTTAATATTCCCTGGTAGTGAATTTATCAGTGACTTCTATAGTTAGACAGTCTTGGTTGTGGGAGTAAATAAAGGTTGATTGTCGGGAAAAATGAAAGCCCTATATCCGAATGTTATTTAAGAATAAGGGTAACAGCGAAGGTTCAAAATCTATCAGTGGAGTTATAGCCTAGGGAAAAGTAATTTAGTGGTAGATGGGTCATTTGCAAGAGATAAAAAAATCGCCTTGAGAGGAATGGATGGTTGAAACTCGGACTAGTGCGTCACCCAAGTCCGTGATTCCTTAAGTTTGGCTTGACCTACCAGTTTACCCTTTTTGGGTGGTGACTAGTATAGTGTTAGGGCGAAAATATGCGCTAATAATACACGCAAGTATACGCGTTCGCAAGTAATATAGAATACTTTCTAGTTCGTTCCCACAGAGACTCGGACTAATTATGTTCAATTACACTCACTCACCAATGTATGATTACTTCTCAATATTAAAATAATAACATTTAGATTTGATTAACTAATTATTAACTACAATTAACTATGAGAATTAAACACTTAATTAACACTTGAATTAATAATATTAAAATACACATGAGATCACAACTTCATTACTACTTCCTTCAATAGTCATTGTTATTACCCGTAGCATGCAACAGTGATGATATTAATCGAACAACACAAAACTAATAAAAGTCAACTTTCATTATACTAATACCATTCTATCAAACATCCACAATTAAGATAGAAGTTGAATAGGCATCAATTATGTTGAGTCCCTATATGTCTACAGAAATTGACAACATAACGATTTAAGCACAAGTTATTCCTTTTGATTATATAGGGCAAATAAAACGGTTAGAGTTACCCACTAATCATGCATACACATACATGAACCTATGCTAGCATGGCAAGTTCTAAATCTCAAGGTCCACTGTCTCTTCACAAGAGATTAACACCCTATCTTATATGTTCGCGACGCACATAAGACAAATAAGCACAACCAATACTAGATATCATACAATCATCACACACTAAGGTATTAAATAACTAACTAAAGAATTCCATAGTAAATCCATTACGACCCCATGATCACGATTAGCCCGCCCTCATCGTCATCATGGGTTCATATGAAAACATGATAATAACACACGAGAATAATAACTAAACTACTTATATTATACCAGAGTACGTCACAAGAGTAAATAGGTTCAAAGTAAAGAAAACTAGCATCCAATGTTACAACGAAATAAAGAATCACAAGAAAATATGCTTCCTCTTTGTTGCGGTGTGCTAAAACGGTCTTCTTCCTTATCTCCTTGCTCTTCGATTAATACTATGATCCAACCTTTTTGAAACATCTCTGAAAACTACTTATATAGGAGTCCCATAATACCCAGCTAACTCAAAAGTTGGAAGTTAAACAGAACTAGGAGTCCAAAATAATAATTCTAATTTTCCGTCCCTGAGCGGCCGCTCAGCATTCCTGAGCGGGCGCTCAACTTCCTGAGCGGTCGCTCAGCAGAGCTGAGCGGGCGCCTAGACCCCTACTAGAAACTGCTCTGTTTTTCTCCCGTTTATTCGCTGCAATCTGCTCCTATCTTCCCGCTTGCAATGCCAAACACATGCCAAGGCTTATTATTGATGAAATCTCTCCATAAATGCAATTAATACCCTGAAATGCACAAACACTAGAAAAATGCATCAAATACACAAAATACTTGATTTCAAGACACCAATTCAAGCCATTATAAGACGTTCCAAGTGGTATAAAATGCCACTCATCACACCCCCAAACATAAATCGATGCTTGTCCTCAAGCGTCACAGACTCAAAAATAAAACAAAAACATGCATGAATGCAATCTATATGAAATGCAGCGATCCCCCTTACTACGACCAAACCAACCAACTTACGACAACTCAACAAATGCAATTAGGCAAATAAAGATCAATCAAATCATGCAAACTAACATGCAGCCAGAACGTGGTGTGTGCAGATGCTTAACAGATATGCTTCGGAACTAGATCAATTATTATAACTCGACTATCCTCAAACTAATCACATGATTATATGAAGAATAAAATTCTAGGCACAAAATGACTTATAACACTTCAAGATTTCTGGAGCTTATTACGGAATCATGCTTTTTATTTATCACAACACAAAAATGCTTATTTGACCGTGCAATGAGTGAGGTCCACAAAAGAATTATGCAATGGCATCCATGTAGCGAGCGTTAGGTTAGCGGATTCCAGACAACAAAAGCCTTAGGTCGCTAGGCACAATGTCCCCTAAGAACTTAATAACTCGAATACCAAAGAGCCCACTCGTGATCAATTATGCATTAACTCTCTATTTTTTTCTATTTTTTTCTTTTTTTTTCTTTTTCTATTATTTTTTTTCCTCTTTTTTTTTCAAAATTTCTGAGCAAGTGCGTTTCGCTCCATCTTGCTCAACCCTAGACTACTCGCATAAAAATACGAGCCGACTACTAGCCATTTGACGCCTAGCCACAAATAGCAATGAATTCCACTTTTTACTCCAATTTTTCTTTTCATGCCTTTTATCACTAAGAACCTATTATAAATTCTAAGCATAATCAATAGATTAACCTTGAAAACCATCAAACCATAACAACAATCTAGTCCTTAAGCATTCTCTAAGACTTAGTGAAATAACAAGTATTTCTAGCATGCATGTCAACCTACAAGACTCAACATCAGTTTAACGCTATCACTACATTCGCATCAACATCACAAATCAATTGGTAAAGCAATGCAAAAGGGATCATGGAATATGCATGAGTTACATGACATGATAAATAAATCTATAAAATAAAAAAAAACTATATGGCAAAAAATATGCAACTATATGAACTAAACTATCATGAATATGCAACTATATGACACACACACAAAATATTCCTTAACTACCACCCCCAAACTTAAAATCTTCACTGTCCCCAGTGAAGGTAGTAGAAAGAAACACAGGGTATACCTACTCGGAGAGATCATCATCATCATCATCATCACCCTCAGAGGGTGGAGTATCAGGAGGCGGATACGCAGAGTCCTCACCAAAAACTGGCCACTGGATGTCAGCTCCAAGGCCTCTAAAACCAGTCCCAAGCGCAAGGGTGAGCTCTTGAGAAAACCTGCTCTGCGTCTCGTACATAGTATCCATCCTCCTAGACAGCCTCCTATACTGGGTATCAACCATCCCAGCACCCTCCTGAGCTCTAGAAGAACCAGCCTCATCACACCCTGGTCTCGCCATGGTAGCACCGCGTGCTAGACGCCCTCCTGGAAGATGATAACCTCGCCCATGCTCCTCGGGCTCTCCACCAGTCCACTCATGCATCGCATTCAGAGTCCCGGAGTCAATAGGAGCGGCCGGCAGCTGCAACTGCTCGTGAGACGGCCACTGAACTCCCACTGCTCGGCAAAGCTTTGTAACTGTGGATGCATAAGGGATGTTCATGTGCTTAGCTCCCCTCAAAAACTTCAGAATTCCTTGGTAGATGAACTCACCAAGGTCCACATAGTACTCTTCATTCAAAATACCCCATAACAACTGTGCACGCTCAACTGTGACCTCATGTGCATGTGAAGTAGGCAGAATATTAGCGCAAATAAAAGCATTCCATGCACGGACATACCTATTCATCGCAATCACCGGAAAATGGCGATACTCGTTAGTCCCAATCTTAAAGGTCCAAACTATGCCCGGCCTACAGAGAGTAGCACAAATCAAATTCAAGTCAAAATCCTCAGCAGTCTTCTCGTTCCAATTCTCCTCCATGGGCTTCCTCTGTCGCTGCCCAATCACACGGCGAATCGCCGCAGGGTGATAATCCACCGTCATCCCCCGTACAACAGAATAACCATTCTTTTCAGCCTTCACGTTCGCATACAACTTGCGAACAACGCTCATCGGAACTGCTTCAGGAGACTCACAGAAAGCAATCCACCCCTTCTCAGCAATCATTAGCAACAACTCACCATCCCTCCCCGATAGTAAGAACCCCCTCTCCTTCAAAATCAGCTTACCCAGAAGCCTAGTATACTCCTCCTCAGCAGCCCTATCAAACAAATGAGGCCTCGCAGCAGTACCCCTCGAAGAATCAGCAGTAGGAATAGTGCTGCTGCTATCAATAGTCCTGGATCTCTTGGGTGCCATCGAAACTGAGAAAAAGTGTTTGAGATTTTTGTTTTTGAATATGGGAGACGAGAGTTGAATAAAAGAACTTGCTGCCCCGGTATAAATGACTTAGGATGTAACTTCCTGTCGTGCCACCTTTTCACTTTTTCCTTGTATATTTTGTTGTTCTCGTACGCTTGGAGTCGAAATTCATCAAGTTTATTTAACTGAAGCATTTGCTTCTTTCCAGCTACATCTAGATCCAGGTTCAACTTCTTCAATGCCCAATAGGCCTAATGCTCAAGCTCCGCAGGTAAATGACATCCCTTACCATACATAAGTTGAAACGGGGACATCTCAAGTGGAGTCTTATATGTTGTTCTGTAAGCCCAAACAGCTTCATCGAGCTTTAAAGACCAATCCTTCCTTGACGGACAAACAACTTTCTCTAAAATGTGCTTGATCTCTCTATTAGACACTTCCGCTTGACCATTCGTTTGCGGATGATAGGAAGTAGCAACACGATTATTCACATTGTAGCACTGCATCATAGAAGTGAACTTACGGCTGCAGAAATACGACCCTTCATCACTTATGATTACTCGTGGCATTCCAAACCTTTTGAAAATCTGTTTATGAAGAAAATTCAACACTACCTTTGCATCATTTGTCGGTAGAGCTTTGACTTCTACCCATTTTGAGACATAATCGACTGCCAGCAAGATGTACTGATTATTGCAGGACGAGACAAATGGCCCCATGAAATCGATTCCTCGAACATCAAAGACCTCGAATTTAAACATCACATTTAACAGCATCTCATCCTTTATCGTAAGATTTCCCACTCTTTGGCAATGATCACACCTTAGAACGAACTGATGAGCATCCTTAAACAAAGTAGGCCAGAAAAAACCTGCTTGCAGAATATGAGCTTCCGCCTTCTCACCACCATAATGTCCACCATAAACTGTGGAGTGGCAGTCTCGTAAGATCCCCTCTGTCTCACGGAATGGGATACATCTCCTGATGATCCGGTCAGCTCCATGTCTAAACAAATACTGTTCATCCCACATATACCACTTCACCTTATGTAGAAACTTCTTCTTTTGAGCTGTATTCAAATTATGAGGCATTATATTGCTGACAAGATAATTCACAATATCTGCGAACCATGGCTCTTCCTCCTGAACTGCGAACAACTGCTCATCCGGAAAAGATTCGTTGATCAATGTCTTATCATGTGAAGTAGACTCGGGATTCTCCAATCTATAGAGATGGTCAGCTACTTGATTCTCAGTACCTTTTCGATCCTTGATCTCTAACTCAAATTCCTGTAGCAAGAGCACCCAACGAATGAGTCTAGGCTTCAAATCCTTCTTGGAAACCAAATAGTGAATGGCCACATGATCAGTGAACACTGTCACCTTTATCCCAAGCAAATAAGATCAAAAATTTTCAAATCCAAATACTATAGCCAAGAGCTCCTTCTCAGTAGTGGTGTAGTTTATTTGAGCTCCATTTAAGGTCTTGCTAGCATAATAGACCACATGAAAGAGATTATTCTTGCGCTGCCTAAGAACTGTGCCCACCGCATAATCACTCGCATCACACATCATCTCAAAAGGCTCTGTCCAGTCAGGTGCTGTAATAACTGGTGCAGTTATCAAACTCTTCTTGAGAGTCTCCAATGTCGTCAAGCATTCATCATCAAATTTGAAAGGCACATCCTTCTCAAGCAAGTTGCACAACAGCTTAGATATCTTCGAAAATTCCTTGATGAAACGCCGATAAAAACCTGCATGACCAAGAAAACTACACATTCCTTTCACAGAAACAGGTGGTGGAAGATTTTCAATGACTCCCACCTTGGATTTTTCCGCCTCAAGACCCTTGCTAGAGACCTTATGCCCAAGAATAATGCCTTCACGTACCATAAAGTGACATTTTTCCCAATTGAGCACCAAATTAGTTTCCACACACCTTTTGAGTAGTGCATGAAGATTATTCAAACATTCATCATACGAATGTCCAAAGACGGAGAAGTCGTCCATGAACACCTCGACATTATTTCCAATCATATCAGAGAATACAGCCATCATACATCTCTGAAAAGTGGCCGGTGCGCCACATAAGCCAAACGAAACTAAGCGAAAAGCAAACGTGCCAAATGGACAAGTGAAGGTAGTCTTTTCTTGATCCTCTGGTGCAATACATATCTGTTTATACCCCGAATAACCATCCAGAAGACAATAATACTCGTGACCGGCAAGCCTGTCAAGCATCTGATCAATAAATGGAAGAGGGAAGTGATCCTTCCTCGTGGCCTTGTTCAACTTTATGTAGTCCATGCATACCCTCCATCCTGTGACTATTCGAGTGGGGATGAGCTCGTTCTTCTAATTTGCTACCACAGTAATACCTCCTTTCTTAGGTACACATTGCACGGGGCTCACCCAAGAACTGTCAGAAATAGCATAAATGATTTCTGCATCTAGCCACTTCAGAATTTCTTTCTTCACCTCTTCTTTCATGATAGGATTAAGTCTGCGCTGTTGCTCAACAGTCGGCTTACTACCCTCCTCTAGCAGAATCTTATGCATGCAGTATGAAGGGCTGATCCCCTTGATGTCTGCTATAGTCCATCCGATAGCCGATTTGAATTCTCTCAAGATCCTCAAGAGCTTGCCCACCTCACTACCTGAAAGGTCAGATGCAATAATAACAGGTAAAGTAGATGCATCACCTAAAAAAGCATACCTCAAGTGTTCAGGCCATGGTTTAAGCTCCAAGGTAGGTGCTTCCTCAATAGATGGTTTGAGCTTTCCTTTAGCATTTTTGAGGTCAGAAGTACCAAGAGATTCAAATGGCATGTCTAGCTTTCGCCTCCAAGGAGAAGTATTTATTTATTGTAGTTGCTCATTTCCATCCTCATTATCACTGTCAAAATCCCCCACTAAGGCTTTCTCTAATGCATCAGACATTAGCATATGATCAAGTTCTGAAGTAACCGCAGAATCAATCAAATCCACTTTTAAGCACTCCTCATCTTCTGTAGGGAATTTCATCGCTTTGAATACATTGAATGTCACATCCTGATCCTGCGCCCTCATAGTAAGTTCACCTTTCTGTACATCTATCATGGTACGACCTGTAGCCAAGAAGGGTCTCCCCAAGATTATGGGAATCTTCTTATCTTCCTCGAAATCTAGAATAACAAAGTCTGCAGGAAAGAAGAGCTTATCCACCTTTACTAGCACATCCTCCACTATGACTCGTGGGTATGTAATAGAACGATCAGCCAATTGTAGAGACATGTAGGTGGGCTTTGGATCAGGCAAGTTCAACTTTTTGAAGATCGACAACGGCATCAGATTGATGCTTGCTCCCAAATCACATAGGCACTTGTCAAAAGATAACTTGCCAATGGTGCAAGGAATGGTAAAGCTACCTGGATCTTTAAGCATTGGAGGTAACTTTTGTTGCAGCACAGTACTGCATTCTTCCGTTAAAACAACGGTCTCAAGGTCATCCAGTTTCACCTTCCTTGAAAGAATACTCTTCATATATTTCGCATAACTAGGCATTTGCTCCAGAGCCCCAATAAAAGGTATATTAATGTGAAGTTTCTTGAACACCTCAAGAAACTTACCGAACTGCTTATCCAGCTTTTATTGTTGCAATCTCTTAGGGAAAGGTGGTAGAGGATAAAGTTGTTTCTCCCCTGTATTACCCTCAGGCAGAGTGTGTTCAACAGTAGTCTTCCTTGGTTCCGCCGCTTTCTCCCCTTGCTTAGCTTCTTCATCACCAACTTTAGCTTCTCATTCTTTTGCTTTTTCAGCATCAGCAACTTTTACAGACTTAAGGTACTAGCCTTGACTTTCTCTTTAGCTTCCTTCCTTCCTGGAATTTCAGTATCACTGGGAAGTGTGCCAGGTTGATGATTGAGCACTGCATTGGCTATTTGACCGATTTGATTTTCCAAGGTCTTGATAGAGACCGCCTGACTTTTGCACAACAACTTAAGTTCCTCAGAATCCGCACTAGAGGGTGGAGCTACACCTCCTTGTTGAGGATATGATTGCCTTTGAGCATAATGTTGTGTTTGCTGGAATCCAGGTGGATTGAACTGTTTACTTACGCCTTTCTGATATGGTTGCTGGATAGCATTCTGGTTATTACTCCAGCTAAAATTTGGATGATTTCTGTTGTTAGGATGTTAAGTAGCTGGTACAGGCTGCTACGGTCACTGATAATTTTTCACATACTGAACAGATTCATTAAGAAGAGAACACTGATCCGTAGCATGAGAACCTACACAAAACTCACAGACCATAGTTATCTGATTGACTCCATAGGTGGCTAGAGAATCGACCTTCATAGACAGCGCTTGGAGTTGCGCTGCAATAACTATAGCTGCATCAACTTCCAAAATACCTGCTACCTTCCCAGGGATCATCCTTTGAGTCGGGTTTTGATGCTCATTTGCAGCCATAGTCTCAATAAGATTATAAGCCTCAGTATAGCTTTTGGCCCACAAGGCGCCTCCAGCTGCTGCATCGAGCATATGCCGAGATTGGGCCCCCAAACCATTATAGAAACCAGTGATCACCATCAAATCAGGCATTCCATGATGTGGACACTTTCTCAACATTACCTTGTAGCACTCCCAAGCTTCGCACATAGATTCTGAAGGTTGCTGTGCAAACTGAGTAAGAGCACTCCTCATAGCCGCAGTCTTCGCCATTGGATAAAACTTCACCAGAAACTTTTACGCAAGATCTTACCAAGTAGTGATAGACCCAGCTGGTTCAGAATGTAACCAGTCCTTAGCTTTATTCCTCAGTGAGAATGGGAAAAGCCTCAGCTTGATAGCCTCATCAGTCGCACCATTATATTTGAAAGGACTACAGATCTCGACAAAATTCCTTATGTGCATGTTGGGGTCTTCAGTCGTAGCATCTTTGAAAGAAACAGAATTCTGCATCATCTGAATAGTGCCCAGCTTGATTTCAAAGTTATTGGCCCCAATAGCCGGGTGCATGATGCTGGACCGAATATCATCAATTTTAAGCCGAGAAAAGTCCATAAGAGCTGGATCTGCCGGAACTATACGATCACCCATGATTACTGGCTCTTTCTGCTCACTTTCTGAATCCGAATCTTCAAAATCTATCTTCTCTGGAATATCAAGAACTTCGTCTGTCTCCTTAGCCATATCTAAAGTCCTCTTGCGAGTACGAGAACGTGTTTGCATAAATGCTCGCTAAAGTACCTGAAACACAACCGGAAATAATAAGTAACATGTCCTAATCACTGAGTACTAATGACCACTGATGGTAAGTACATAAGTTAAACAAATACGTCAAGTCCCCGGCAGCGGCGCCAAAAACTTGTTAGGGCGAAAATACGCGCTAATAATACACGCAAGTATACACGTTCGCAAGTAATATAGAATACTTTCTAGTTCGTTCCCACAGAGACTCAGACTAATTATGTTCAATTACACTCACTCACCAATGTATGATTACTTCTCAATGTTAAAACAATAACACTTAGATTTGATTAACTAATTATTAATTACAATTAACTATGAGAATTAAGCACTTAATTAACACTTGAATTAACAATATTAAAATACACATGAGATCACAACTTCATTACTACTTCCTTCAATAGTCATTGTTATTACCCTTAGCATGCAATAGTGATGACATTAATCGAACAACACAAAACTGATAAAAGCTAACTTTCATTGTACTAATACCATTCTACCAATATCCACAATTAAGATAGAAGTTGAATATGCATCAATTATGTTGAGTCCCTATATGTCTATAGAAATTGACAACATAACGATTTAAGTACAAGTTATTCCTTTTGATTACATAGGGCAAATAAAATGGTTAGAGTTAACCACTAATCATGCATACACATACATGAACCTATGCTAGCATGGCAAGTTCTAAATCTCAAGGTCCACTATCGCTTCACAAGAGATTAACACCCTATCTTATATGTTCACGACGCACATAAGATGAATAAGCACAACTAATACTAGATATCATACAATCATCACACACTAAGGTATTAAACAACTAACTAAAGAATTCCATAGTAAATCCGTTACGACCCCATGATCACGATTAGCCCATGATAGCACTCATCGTCATCATGGGTTCATATGAAATCATGATAATAACACACGAGAATAATAACTAAACTACTTATATTAAACTAGAGTACGTCACAAGAGTAAATAGGTTCAAAGTAAAGAAAACTAGCATCCAACGTTACAACGAAATAAAGAATCATAAGAAAATATGCTTCCTCTTTGTTGCGGTGTGCTAAAACGGTCTTCATCTCTATCTCCTTGCTCTTTGATTAATACTATGATCCAAACTTTTTGAAACATCTCTGAAAACTACTTATATAGGAGTCCCATAATACCCAGCAAACTCAGAAGTTGGAAGTTAAATAGAACTAGGAGTTCAAAATAATAATTCTAATTTTCCATCCCTGAGCGGCCGCTCAGCATTCCTGAGTGGGCGCTCAGCTTCCTGAGCGGTCGCTCAGTAGAGCTGAGCGGGCGCTCAGACCCCTACTAGAAACTGCTATGTTTTTCTCCCGTTTCGTCGCTGCAATCTGCTCCTATCTTCCCGCTTGCAATGCCAAACACATGCCAAGGCATATTATTGATGAAATCTCTCCAGAAATGCAATTAATACCCTGAAATGCATAAACACTAGAAAAACGCATCAAATACACAAAATACTTGATTTCAAGACACCAATTCAAGCCATTATAAGACGTTCCAAGTGGTATAAAATGTCACTTATCATATAGTCTTTCTAGCTTTGCGGTATATCGAATGTGTTAATATTATATTTTAATGGTGCTGGGAGGTTGATCAGTTGTTGTTATATTGAGAAGGCATGCTTTGATATTTAGTATCTATATAATTCAGTTTTCCTGTACTGTTGTTGATTCTATTGATGTCATCGTTGTTATTATTGCTAGTGCTGTTAATCTAGATCTCTATTATAAATGGACCCTGACATTAAGGACATGGGTAATTTGATTAGGCAACATTTTCCTGATACAGGTGCACCGTTTAAACGGTGATATCTTTTGTCAAATATTCTTGTTATTTTTTGAATAAACTCATCTCTATATTTAAGGAAAATGCCACCCAAAAAAGCTACCCAGTCTGAAGAAAATAGTAGTAGTTTTACTATGGGTCTAGTTATAGATGAGATTCTGGATTTGTTACGCCAGCAACAACAACAACAACAGCTGTTAATCCAACAGGTTCAGCAGCCGCAACTACCGTTGCAGTAGCAACAACAATGAGTAAACCAAAGTTTTAGTTTTCCAGAGTGTTAAACCCCCTGAGTTTAAAGGTGAACCTAATCCAGTGACTGCTTGAGCATGGTTAAAAGAGATGGAGAAAGCTTTCAACCTTGTCCAAGTAAGCGATAATCTTGAGACTGAATATGCAAGTTATTTCTTGGAAAATGAAAGGAATTATTGAAGGGAGTCAACAAGAGTATTAGAAGGAGAAGGCCCTGTTCCATGGGCTAGGTTTACTGAGTTATTTTCGGAAAAGTATTTTCCTGACTGTGTGAGGAATCAGATGGAGATTGAGTTCCTAGAATTAAAGCAATGCGATAAAAGTGTAGCTGAGTACGAAGCTAAGTTCACAAAGTTGGCTAGGTTTATATCAGATTACGTGCGCTATGAAGCTCAGAAGACAAGGAGTTTTCAACAAGGATTGAAGCCTGAAATTTGAAATGGAGCCATGGTATTGCAACTCAAGACGTATCCTTCTGTGGTTCAGGCCGCCTTAGTAATTGAAATTGATAAGAAGATAGCTGCTAGAGAAAAAGAAGATAAGAAGCGAAAGATAGATGATGTGGAAGGAGCATCAGGTCACGAAGGATCCAGCCAGAAGTCTCAGAAAAAGGTTAGAAGGAATAAGAATAAAGAATTTAAAGGGCAAAGTTTTTCTTTAAACAGGATTAGTAACACCTCAGTCAGCTCTAATCAAGCCAAGTTGGTTAAGTCACCTATAGCGGAGTGTAAGCAATGTGGAAAAAAGGCACGGTGGAGTGTGTAAAGCAAAATATTGAATGTTTTAGTTGTCGACAGAAAGGACACTATACGACAAAATGTAAGGTGGAAAATCCGAGAGTCACCTGTTACAACTATGGTAAGGTAGGGCATGTGTCCAAGAACTGTAGAAGTGCTTCCCGAGATAGCATGGGAGGTAGCGTATCAAAAGGTTTGACACCCAGCACACCTAAGAATAAGACTTTTAAGATGAGAAAAAGGGTCCACTGCTCAAGACCCTGATAAGGAACCAAGTGCATCCTTCCTTAATTTCATACCTGTTATGGTATTGAGTGGTAATGGAGTGTTTAAGTTAATTACGTGTAGTATGGAGTTAATGTTGGAGTATTTAAATGAACCCTTAATTTAGAGATGGCTGATCGAAGTAAGGTTCTAGCAAATCAGTCATATCCTAAATACCATATATAAATCTTAGAAATTTTTTGCGACCGGCCTATTACCTTTTGAGTTAAAAGAGATTGATATAATCTCAGGAGTGGATTGGGTGTGTGTCATAGGGCAGTGATTGATTGCCAGAATAAGCAAATTGTAATATTTATGAAAGTTAATATTAGAATGAGTATTCGGGGGCATAAGCAAGAATGTAAGGCATAACTAGCGCTTGTCGTGGATATCAAGAAGGAAGCACCTAAGTTGGAAGAAGTTTAAACAGCAAATGAAATCCCAAAGGTTTCACCCAATGACTTACCAGGATTGCCTCGAAGCATGAGATTGAATCTCTCATTGGTTACTGTACAAAATTGGGCTGGTGTCAAAAGCCCCGTATTGTAGGGCTAGTAGGAATTAAATAATTAGTTAAGGAAACTCTAAGATTATGGGATGGTAGAATAATGAGACAAGGTGTATTCTATGTTGTGAACTAACAGGAAAGAAGAAATGGATGAATGTCTGCAGTTATGTACTGATTATCAGAAGTTCGAAAAGTTGACGAATGGGAAATAAATAACCCCTATATAGAATTGATTATTTATAGGATTCAATTAAAGGAGGGTGTTGGTTATTGTAGATTGAACGAGAGCAGGTTACCATTAGTTATGGGTTAAGCCTGAGGTCATACTAAAGACCTTGTTCAGAATACGATATAGGCATTACGAGTTTTTGCTGATGTTATTTGGATTGACAAATGCACCAGTCGTCTATAGGATTATATGGATGTAGTGTATAAGGAGTGCTCGTGTAAGTTGTAATTGTATTTATTGATAACATCCTCGTCCTTTCAGGACTAGAGAAGATCAAACTAAACACCTGAAGATTTCCCTATGAAAAAGTTGGAAAAGCAGCAATGGTATCTTAAGTTTCAAAGTATGAATTCTAAATTGAAATTGATGAAGGATTATGATTGTTCTATTAATTACATGCAGGACAAGCCAATATAATGTTAGATGCCATGAGTAGAAAAGAAAATTGAATATTATTAAGATTATTGAAGAGTTAGCAGAAGAATGGAAGAAGTTAGAAATTCAAGTTCAAGTACCTGGAAGTAATAGGGAGTAATTGTATGAGATCACTTTTCAGTCAGAATGAATGGGAGGAATCAAGAAGTATGAAGAAGAAGCTATGAATCAAGAGTTGGATAGTTTAAATGGAAAGGAAAGTTGCACCCAAAAGGACAGTAGAGGTATGTTTGGATTTTCCGCTAGAGCACGAATTTCAATGTGATTAAGTTGAAGAGTAAAATACAAAGAGAAGCCAATAATTCTAGTATTCAATTCACCTGGAAGCACTCGGGAGTATCAAGACATGAAAAAGAACTTTTGGTTAATTGTTGATAAGTTGATGAAGTCCACATGTTTACTTCCAATTAATGAAAGATACCATTGGATAAGCTAGCGAAGCTATATTTGAATGAAATTGTGATAAAGCACGGAGTACCTATTTCAAGTGTGACTGATTGAGACCCGAGGTTTAACCTGAATTTTTGGACGAAGTACCAGGAATGCTTGGGGATTGAGTGAACTATGAGTACCTCTTACCATCCCCGGACAAATGGAATAGGTGAGAGGACGACTCAGATAAGGGAAGTTATCATGCTAGTATGGGAATGATACCCTATGAAGCTTTGTTTGGATGTAAGTATAAAACCCTGCTTTATTGAAATAAGGTAAGAGAAAAGAAGTTGTTAAGTCTTAAGTTAGTGCCGCAAACTGAAGATGTAGTGTTATTGATTCAGATAAAGAACGCATAGTAGTATCAAAAGATTATGAAGGATAGAAATAGGATCAATGGTATTATTAAAGGTATTACCTTGAAAAGGGTTGATTAGGTTCGAACCAAAGGGCAGCTGAGTCCTAGATATAGTGGACTATTTAAAATACTGAGAAAATCAGGTAAATTCGTCTGTTAGCTAGCGTTGTTGCCATAGTTGTAGCATACTCCTAGTGTGTTTTGCTTCTTTCTATCGAAGGAGTATATCCTCGATTTGAATCAAGATAGTGTGTATTAACTAATCTAGAACCTAGATCGAATCCTCAGGAATTAGTTTATATCTATAGTGAGTATGATTTGAATAAACCTCGAGTAGAAGAGTCCACTTGGGAGTTAGAGTCAAATATCCTTGACAAATATCCTCACTTATTTAGTTATATCAGATTCTGAGGACAGAATCTTTTTAAGGGGGAAGGATATAACGACTCGTATATTTTCATTATTATTATTATTATTTTTAAAGGTGTAATTATTGAATAATTAAATAAATAAAATATGTGTATGGGTTCTGTCAGCTGGATATTGTTTTGTTATTAATTATATGTGATTTTTGGTGTTCGAGTATCATTTGTGTGATTTGTTGCGAAGCTGTGCTGTTTTGTTTTTATATTTAAAGGTGATTTTATTCAAGATTTATTTCCATAAATACCTGAGTTATCTCTAATATTATTTTATATCTTTGTAATTTTATTTATTATTATTGGGATTAATTTCACCCGCACGTTGATTCATTTAATTGTTAAAAGCAGGTATAAATTGTATTTTTAAAATTGTTTTAAAATTTCAAAATTTACATTTTTATTAACTTCGGGATATTTATAACATTTTAAGACTATTTTCATAATTTTCTGAATTTGTTTTAAGCGCAACTCGGTTCGTTAATTGTGAATTGCGGGTTTGTAAGCGCGACTCAAAAATGATTTAATAACTTTAAATTATTTGTGATATTTTAAAATTAATTTGGTAATTTTTGGAATTATTTTATATTCGCGCGATGGTTCGTTCAATTGCAAAAACGGGATAAAATGGAGCTATCGGAAAAGGAAAAAGAACACATGGCAAGAGGTTGGCTGTTTCCAAATACGTGGCACAAGTTTACTTGCTTATTTTCTTTGTGATGCAGCTGTGTAAGCAAAAAAAAATATATACACACTAATAAAAAATCAATATCTTGCATCTCTCTCTTGAATCTCTCTAGTCAATCTCTCTTCTGAATTCTCTCCATCTCCGATTTTCCTCTTTTCTCTCTTTTAATTCTTCTTCTCCCACCCTTTTTTTCTCATTTTTCTCTTCCCTTTTCCGGCTTCGGTTGCCGATGTTCTGTGGTTCTCCGGTAAGCTTGGCCGTCGGCTGTTTCTGGTCATGTGTGGCTTCGTTTGCTTGCAAATATATATATATATATATATATATATATATGTATTCATGTGTGTATAATCTATATATATATATGTATTCATGTGGCGCCCTCCAAACCCGGGTCAGAAGTTTGGGGTCCACAACACATATATAATATATAAACCTATATAAGAAATATTATTTGCAATGACCCTGCTTCACATAACCACGGATCGCAACAGGTTAAAGTATGAAAACAAGCCACAACCTTAACTTTTATTACAACGTACCAAGTCCCAACTAATTTAACTTACAACTGATAATAAAATTATTCTTACAATCTTACTATTTCTCTACCAAATGAAGCTTCTTCTAGCTCGACCCAACTAAAACTGGAATCTTAGCCGCACTTTGGACTGAGGAACTTCACTATCATCCGTATCCTTTTCAACTGTAGAATATATAAAAAGATTCGCAAGAGTGAGCTAACTAGCTCAGCAAGTAATAATAACGATAACTGAGGTTAAACCATGATCAAATGAGATGATTCAAAGGAATCAAGTTTCTTTTTAACTAATTATTAGAATTGGATATTCATTTTAAATTTTAAAACTAAGGTTAGGCTGCTGATCAGTTACGCACTAACCCCGAGCAAAGCACACAGCACTACTCTAATTACTGGATCCAAGGCACATATTGGCCTATAATTGACCAAGAATCCGGTCTAACCACGTGTCTGGTCCACATTTAGAAAACTATCCAATTCTAAAATAATTCAGTGTAATAAACAATGTAATTCAATAAGTAAGATCATAATTAACATTGATAAAACACTTGTACAAAAGTGTAATACGATTCATGAGTATCACAAGGGTATATCAAGGTATGTATGGGAAACGGTTTTCAGCCTGTAAGAGGATCAGGTATTAGACAAATAGTGATTTTTCAAGGTATAGTTGGTGTATAAATGTTTTTGTGTTTCCAAATAATTTTCTTTCAGTGTTGGGTGTTTGGTAGTTATACACTTGGGGAGCAGTATTATATTTGGGTGGTTTGGTATCTGAAAATCAATAAAGGATGGTTTACAAAGAACAAGGCTTATAGCTCAAGATCAAGAAAAATCAGGGTTCAACGTTAAATAATTTAATACACTTGCAGTATAAAACATGAGTCATCTCGAATAATAGCGACATGTTATGAAACAGTTCAAAAATATTTGCGATATATCTTGAAGAAAAGTTCAGAAATACTTGCCTCACAGGCCTTTACAACTGTTACTGACCAACTCTGAGCCGACTCTGCTGCTCAGGCTTTAACTTCCAACTACTAGACCACATTAGATTCGACTTCGACACTCAGGTTTTCTTTTGAAACTGTATTGAGCTCGTCGACTGACCACTAGGTTGTCTTTAGTCCATCGTCCACTTCCAGGTTCCCGACTATAACCTACAGGGTCGAAATACCCTACGTTAGATATCTAGGTATGCTCGACATATCCTCGATACCAATTTACCCAACGATATTCAAAACCAACTCGTAATTATATACATTATAATAACACACGCAACAAGTAGGGTTCACAATCTCGAAAATTGGTTCGGTGTTCATTTTCGGAAAAATACGTATACTCGTCATTTTACAAAATTAGGGTTATTTTGGTATAACAGTTCACCACATCATACAATCAAATTTCGTATAAAACATACATGTATATATATAGTCACTCGACTTCCCGATAATCATCGGATATGTTTCTGTATTTTCGTAGTCCAATTTCCCGAAAATCGGGCAGCGTCTCCTTCGTTTATCGGACTACCCGTCGGATACAATCGACGTCCATTCACCACAACAATCCACAATCACAACAACCAACATCCATAATTTCCCAAACACCAATTCAATACTATTATCAATTATTATTCGTATTTTACATTTATTTATTAAATTAGGACTCAAAATATAATCATCACGGTCCACCGTCGACTCACCGAAGTTCATCGTCAACGGCAGTAAAATTTCGCGGGTTCCCGATTAATTTTCGGGCTTCCAAAGACTTTGTAATACCCTATGCATTGACCACCAATTACGAAAATTTTTTGCACGAAATTCATTTCTTCTTTTTTTTTATATCATGAATGTTAATCAGTTATAACCTGCAAAATAACAAAATAATAAAATGAATTTTTAGCCATAACTGAACCACAGCAGCAATAACAGTCACCAACAACAAAGCCACACGCGTCATCAACACACACACCCAATTTGCACACACGCACACATACAACACACTGCACATCACATAGCACATACCTATATATACATACACATATATATATATAGAATAAGCAGGAACAAGTCGAAGCACGAAATTAAAACCAACTGGAGAATAAGCCGGAAAAACAAAAAAAAAAGAATCAAGGCGACGAATAGGGGCAAGAAGCAGTCGGAAATTATCGAGGTACAGGCGCCATGCGCGGAGGAACAAGGAAATAAACAAGAAACGGGAGCGGGAGAGATTGTGAGCAGGAAGGAGAGACAGGGAATCGAGATTGAGAGAGTTTAGAGAGAGCCGAGAGAACATAAAATGAGAGATGAGGAGGAAGATGTATTCGGGTGTAGGTATTTGGTGTTATTTTTTTTTTTGAACTGAAAATAAACCCTCAGCAACCAACACGTAGCAAATACAATTGCCACATCCCCGAATTAACTGCCACGTGTCCTTTCTACCCTTTTCTAACAGCCTTATTTGATCCTGTTTTGTAATTTAACGAACTAATGCACGAATAAAATAATCCCGAAAAATTCCAAATTAATTCTAAAATATCACAAATAATTCAAAGTTTTTAAAAATAAATTTTCCATAATTTTAAAAGTATTTTTGAAAAGCAACTTATACCCGCATTTCACAATTAATGAACCGAGCTGCATTTAAAACAAATTCAGAAAATTACGAAAATACTTTTAAAATATTAAAAATATCCCGAAGTTTATAAAAACGTAATTTTCAAAATTTTAGAACAATTTTCGAAGTGCACTTTATACCCGCTTTTTAATAATTAAAAGAAACAACGCGCGGGTGAAATTAATCCTGAAAATTTCCAAAATAATTTTAAAGTTCTCAGAATAATACGAACTTAATAAAATATAAGTTTCATAATTTTTGAAGATTTTCATAATTAAATATGGATTTTACCATTAAATACACTTAGAAAATCATTTAAAAATAATTAATTAATGAAATATTAATTTCTCAATTTTATAAAGTCCTAAAAATAATTATTGAAATTATAGAACCATAAAAACAATTTTAGAGACATTCTAAAAATTTATGCAAATAAATTTGCACCAAATCCACTTTTGAAATTAGGAATAATTCAATATGACTCCATAATTAATCCTGCGGTAAACCCGGTACTCCATAAATTACACATAGATAATAATCAAACAACACATAGCGGTCAAAACCAGTACACATATTTTTTTTATTTAATAATTTCCATAATCACATATTTGAATAATCCAAACATACCCGAGTCATTATATCCCCCCCCCCTTAAAAAGATTCTGTCCTCATAATCTGGTCTAACTAAATAAGTGAGGATATTTGTCAAGCATATCTGACTTTAGTTCCCAGGTAGACTCTTCTACTCTAGGATTTCAAACGTACTTATTATAAATATATCATCACTTATTCGCCTTTAACGATCAAGAAGTTGGATCGATCACCATATGCTTTACAAACTTGGATAAGAGCCCCTTGGCTCCTAATCGATCACTCGATTCGAATTAAATACTTATCGCCTTAATATTGACAAGCAGAACATATTATATGTACATACTGGTGTGATGGCAACATCAATTCAAAAACAACTTTATCTATATTTATCAGTACCTCGAATGGTTTACTAAATTTAGGACTCAACTTGTCCTCTCTATTCAGATCTATCCAACCTTTTTCAAGGTAAAACTTTTACGAACACTACTAGTCCTATTTCTATACCCATACACTCTCTCGGTACAAATCCGCCTTCGTGCTTTGATTATCCCAAACTACTTAAATCAATATCACTACGCCCTTGGAGTGCTGAATTAACGTAGAATTTGACAACTTCCTTTCTCCCATTTTATCTCAACAAAGTGGGGACCTACACTTACGTCTATCTAAGGCTTGGTAATGTAGCATTCTAAAGCTGACATTGATGATAAATAATCATCCCAGTTTTCCTTAAAACTCAACCTCTCCACATATCTTGTTTTTTTTTTCTGAATCGCTTCCTCACTTTGACTCTTCGCTTAAGGATGGTAAGCAGTGCGCATTTTCAAATTGGTTTCCAAATATTTAAACATTTCCTATTTGTTTTCATCAGTTAAGGCTGAAAAGTAATCTCATATATAAACTTTAGATTCCACTATTTCCAATTCGTTTATTAACTCCTCTGTGATCTTAATTACATCCAATCCCTTCTTTCTGTACAAGGCATCTGTTACCATTCAGCATTGTTTAGGTAGTTGTTAATGGATTAATCAAAATCTTTTGTTAACCTCGGTCAAAATTTTATACTTGAGAGCTCAATATATAGTTGCTCTCCCTCTCATCTTTGGGGAAAAATCTTTGGGCATCCCACGCAAACTTTCTTATTCTTTGAATAGCTGAGGATGTTATCAATAAATACAATTTGCTTATCCAAGTAATCCTTATACACCATGTCCCTTAATTCCTTATAGACAATTGATATACTTGTTATTTCACATAATATCACCAGAGCTTGCAATGCTCTTAATTCACTTTAATCGTAATCTCTGATATGTTCTCTGGTCGGATCTTAAGTTAATCCCCGAGAGATAACATACTTCTTGAATTAGGTCTCGTAAGTAGTCAATTCTTTATAGGGTCTCACTTCTTCTTATTCGTTGTTTTGTTAAACTCCCGATAATCAGTACATAGTTTTATACTTTCATTCCTTTTTCTCCCTTAATATCACTGGTACACTTCCCGATTTGCTTCTTGTAAAACCACTTACTGGGTCTGCCTTATCTACTAGGCCTCTAATATTTCGCCTTAATCTTTTGACATGTCCACACTTCCTAATCCATTTTTAAATTTCTTTCTTATACCTGCTTATCACTATTTTTCTTTAAATTTCCGTATATCTTGGCATTTCTTCAATACTTTATATTGTGAATTCCCTGTGGAATCTCATTTCTTAATCCTTCTACTTATAGCATCCAGGTGCTGGAAGAAAACCTAGGAATATCGTGATCGTTCTCCTGGGCACATAAATTTCCTTTTTCTAACCGCTAACATCGCGGTCCATTATCTTCTCTTGACATTTCCTTACCTCTCCCTTAACAACTTCGATTGAAAGGTCATACTATCCATCCTTGCTCTTTTTTTTGGATTATAAACTCTGACTCCCAATTCCAACTTCTAAAATTCCATAGAAAATTCTTCTGGTACAGCTTCTATGTTCGTTTTATCCTTTTTTCTTATCACTTTCCTCTATCTTTGCTTTTCCTCGTGAATACATACTTCAACCTCTTATGGTTCGTATAGATCTTACACCTTTCTCCATACATCTCATGTTTCCCAATCTTTTAAAGCAAATATTATTACTATTAATCCCACATTATGAGTAGGATACTTCTGCTCATAAGGTTTCGGTTGTCCGAATGCATATACAATAGCTTTATTGTGTTGCATCAACACATATCCTATTTCTTAATGAGAAGCATCACTATAAACTATCAAACCTCCTTGATACTTTTAAATTGATAAAACAGGTGTTGTAACCATTCTTTCATTTAACTTCGCAAAACTTTCCTTCACCCTTCTCCACTTCACAAAATTTCTTGCTTTTCTTGGTTAGCTTCATCAAAGGTATTGCAGCTTTCAAGAAATCTTGTGCATATTTGCAATATAACCGGTCCATGGTAAAGCTTCTTACTTTTGTTGGTGCTTTTAGCCTTTCTTTATTCATAGTAACTTTAATTTCTACTGGATCTAATTTGGTCTCCTCCTCACTGATTACTTATGCTTTCTATCATCAAAACTTTCACCTTACAAACTTTATATACAACTGTTTTCATCTCCGACTCCTCAGTTGTCATTAAATGTTTCGCGTGGTCCTCCGTTGACTTTAAGTAACATAATTACAACTCATCCAAATATTCCTTAAAGATTATGTCCATAGGTTCAATCTCCAATTGGTAATGCCCAAATCTTAAATCAATTTTAGAAAATACTTTGCTTCTTCTGTTTGATCAACAAATTAGTAGTTCAAGGTAACAGATACTTACTCTTGATAGTAAATTTGTTGAGCTTTCATTAGTCGACGCAAAATCTCATACTTCCATTTTCTTATTAACAATTAGTACTGGTGCACCTCAGGGGATCCACTGGGTTTAATCGCTTCTTCTTCTAGCATCTCTTGCATCTGCTTTGCTAACTCCCTTATTCTAACTGGTGCTATTTATGTAAGACCTTGGTCACTAGCTTCGTCTCAGGTGCTAAATCAATCATGAACTTCATTTCTCTATCTGGAGGAATATCGATAACTCATCTGGAAACATATCTTGAATCTCCTTAATTGCTATAAAATCTTCAAGTTTTGTTTGCTTCTGACTTTTATTTATCTCATAATCACCATAATGCTCATATCTTGATCCCCGTAAACATCATTAACAAATTCTTTACCTTCTTTCATCTTCTGAACCTCATCACCTTCTCATTTGGCGTCCTCGGAATTATCTTTTCATCACGACGGTCTGTCTGGATATCACGTTTTAAAAGTTAATCCATTCCCTAGAATAATGTCAAATCCTCTTATCCTTCATGGTATCAATTTTTCACAACTTATTGCCAGAAATCTCAATTCCACTATTTGTACTCACTTATTTAACAACTACACGTTCTTGACTTGCTAGTCCTTTAATCACAATCTTATCAATTCAACAGGGTAATTCATCTTAACAAAACCTTGGGAGCTAAACAATCAAGTTGCTCTCACATCTTTTAATACTTTAACGTATAAAGTATCCACGATAATCATTCACATCACCACATCCGTACTCTGAATAACATATTTTACAGGAAAATCGCAATTTCTCGTTCTCGGAGACGCATTCCTCATTGGAGTAGATTCCCTTGACTCTTAGTGCATCCCTGACTGGGGCTAGTGATTTGCAATTCTCATCATATGTCCTTGTTTGCTTTCCATGCATGAGAGGTAGATGGAACTTTTCCCGCTTGGTCCATAATACGTTAATTTCTGTTGAAAAACTCTTGCAAAGAACGACAGTACAATGAAACAAATAGAAGGATTCACAATTCAACAAATTTAGAGTTGAAAAGAAAGAAGAAACAAGGATTTGAATATGAATGAGACAACCACATTGGTATTTAAGATGGTCAGTCTTTCATACCCTTTGGTATACAGCACATGATTAGGTGGCGTCCCACCCGACTCTTCGTCTTTCTGACAAAGTGTCTCATCATAACACTGTTTGTCCCAATCAGAAAGCAAAACTTGAGGAAAACAATTAAATTTGAAAGGAATGCCATATCCTCCTTTTCGATATCATCATAAGGAGTTTATTAAGAAAAGAAGTTCATATATTTTTAGGAATTAAAAAGGAATATACGCTACAATATTGAAGACAAGAACGACACCATTGGTCACCATCCACATTTCACTTGTATTCATCTTTCGAGCTTGTTCGATCATATTCCCATTGTTCCATATAATAATTTTAGAAAGTACGCTGAAATGTCTTCGCAAATTAAGCATTATGGTAGATTCTTACTTGTTAAGTCTTGCATCCCTGACATCGCCTACACGTATAATACTTTAACAATTCAATCATAATGGCGTTCTTATCTGATAACTTCGGGCTTCCTTTTTTTTTACTTTAGAATAACCACGAACCATTCGATATAACGATCCTTTTGTTAATAATATTCTTCTTTTAGAGAGGTCTGGAAATCTTTCCAATCTTCTTCGATCATGCTCTGTTAAATCAATAAATTTTTCGAACTCTGATAGTCCTAGTAATTGAATGTATAGTTACTCCGTACGCTGATTCTGTTGTAAATTTGATCAATCAATATGTGCATCTTATTGTTAGGAATAATCAACTCCTTCATAATCGCGGGTTACTTTATCCTCTGAATTAATAATACTATGTCTGAAACAAATACCCTTCCACGTAATCCGGGTTTTATAACAAACAAAAAACTCAAGTAGTAACCTAACAACCAGTGTTTAAAACTTATTTTATCCAGAAAGGCTTTTTAAAAAAAATTGTAAGGAGAAATCTTTTTCAAAAACTTGTTTGAGAATTTTGAAAATCGCAAACCTGGTTGTCCTTACTATATGAGCTGGTTTTTGTCCTTCCTTCATATAACAAGGTACCGAATTAAATAAATGATCACATAAAGGTCCGTTCACTTCAATCTACCTTTTCTCCTTCATTGTGTCCATTTTACTTCCTTAATCGATGAAATTTCAGTTGTCATTGCATGCTATCTTATTCGTAGCTTCACATCAAGCTTCCATACTAGTAATACTCCCGATATCCACTATACAATCGTTAAGTGGAACAGACTATCCAATAGTCAACAAGTCGGCTAATGTCACATCATCTTGTTAAAATATATATCACATCATCATAACACCATTATCTAATTCCAAGAAATCTCCAAATCCATAATCTTCTCTAACTCTCTATTTTCAACACTTATCTACTCTATTCCACAAGCTAGTCATGGGTGGCCTAATCACTAATAGCTTCTTGTAACCAGGTAACAGCTATCCTCCGAAACACTTGAATCTTCTTTCTAAACTTCTTCTTACCTTTATTTGTATCTCAATACTCACCATTTACTGCAACTCCCAAATCCATCCTCATAGGTACAATTGCTTCATTGGACAAGTGTTAAACTGGGGGTATAGAACATGGGGTAGGGTAAACTAAAAATGTACATTCACAGCCGAAAGTCCAGTAAAATAAGAATAAACGGATGGAGGTTCTTAAATAGGTAGTCTTATAACAAGAGGTGGTAGAATAGCGTGGAATAACTTGAAGAGGTACAACTATCATAAAAGTAGGTATTGCCATTAATACTGATGGAGGAACAAGGACAAATCAAATCCGAGAAAGGATGACGATCCTCGAGCGGAAAGCTTCAAGCGATCGGATGATACAGGGAAATCAGGATCTTCCATTGCCGTTGTCTGGAAATCACCTCGCAAGTTAAGAATCCCGAATTGCAACACGAACCGTGCCGGAGACCTACTATGAAATCACACTCAACCTCACAACGTCTTTTCTTTCTATTTCCTATTCTTAATCCTAACCCTCTACCCAATCTCGACAATCTAGGCTTGTTTTAGTGACTTATAACCTGTAGCTCTGATACCAACCCGTGGCGCCCTCCAAACCCGGGTCAGAAGTTTGGGGTCCACAACACATACACAATATATAAACCTGTATAAGAAATATTATTTGCAATGACCCTGCTTCACATAACCACGGATCGCAACAGGTTAAAGTATGAAAATAAGCCACAACCTTAACTTTTATTACAATGTACCAAGTCCCAACTAATTTAACTTACAACTGATAATAAAATTATTCTTACAATCTTACTATTTCTCTACCAAATGAAGCTTCTTCTAGCTCGACCCAACTCAAACTGGAATCTTAGCCGCACTTTGGACTGAGGAACTTCACTATCATCCATATCCTTTTCAAGTGTAGAATATATAAAAAGATTCGCAAGAGTAAGCTAACTAGCTCAGCAAGTAATAATAACGATAACTAAGGTTAAACCATGATCAAATGAGATGATTCAAAGGAATCAAGTTTCTTTTTAACTAATTATTAGAATTGGATATTCATTTTAAATTTTAAAACTAAGGTTTGGCTGCTGATCAGTCACGCAATAATCCCGAGCAAAGCACACAGCACTGCTCTAATTACTGGATCCAAGGCATACATTGGCCTATAATTGACCACGAATCTGGTCTAACCACGAATCTGGTCCACATTTAGAAAACTATCCAATTCTAAAACAATTCAGTGTAATGAAACAATGTAATTCAATAAGCAAGATCATAATCAACATTGATAAATCACTTGTACAAAAGCGTAATACGATTCATGAGTATCACTAGGGTATATCAAGGTATGTATGGGAAACGGTTTTCAGCCTGAAAGAGGATCAGGTATTAGACAAATAGTGATTTTTCAAGGTATAGTTCTTTGATGTTATAAAGAATGGTTGGGGTATAAAAGTTTTTGTGTTTCCAAATAATTTTCTTTCAGTTTTGGGTGTTTGGTAGTTATACATTTGGGGAGCAGTATCATATTTGGGTGGTTTGGTATCTGAAAATCAATAAAGGATGGTTTACAAAGAACAAGGCTTATAGCTCAAGATCAAGAAAAATTAGGGTTTAAGGTTAAATAATTTAAAACACTTGCAGTATAAAATATGAGTCATCTCGAATAATAGCGACATGTTATGAAACAGTTCGAAAATATTTACGATATATCTTGAAGAAAAGTTCAGAAGTACTTGCCTCACAGGGCTTTACAACTGTTACTAACCAACTCTGAGCCGACTCTGCCGCTCAGGCTTTAATGTCCAACCACAAGACCACATTAGATTCGACTTTGACACTCAGGTTTTCTTTTGAAACTCTATTGAGCTCGTCGACTGACCACTAGGTTGTCTTTAGTCCATCGTCCACTTCCAGGTTCTCGACTATAACCTACAGGGTTGAAATACCCTACGTTAGATGTCTAGGTATGCTTGACATATCCTCGATACCAATTTACCCAACGATATTCAAACCCGACTCGTAATTATATACATTTTAATAACACACGCAACAAGTAGGGTTCACAATCTCGAAAATTGGTCCGGTGTTCATTTTTGGAAAAATACGTATATTCGTCATTTTACAAAATTAGGGTTATTACTTTTGGTATAACAGTTCACCACATCATACAATCAAATTTCGTATAAAACAGACCTGTATATATATATATAGTCACTCGACTTCCCGATAATTATCGGATACGTTTCTGTATTTTCGTAGTTCAATTTCCCGAAAATCGGGCAGCGTCTCCTTCGTTTATCGGACTACCCGTCGAATACAATCGACGTCCATTCACCACAACAATCCACAATCACAACAACCAACATCCATAATTTCCCAAACACCAATTCAATACTATTATGAATTATTATTTGCATTTTACATTTATTTATTAAATTAGGACTCAAAATATAATCATCACGGTCCACCATCGACTCACCGAAGTTCATCGTCAACGGCGGTAAAATTTTGCGGGTTCCCGATTAATTTTCAGGTTTCCATTGCAAGACTCCACCGATTACTAAAAATTTCCGCACGAAATTTATTTCTTCTTTTTTTTATATCATGAATGTTAATCAGTTATAACCTGCAAAATAACAAAATAGTAAAATGAATTTTTAGCCATAACCGAACCACAACAGCAATAACAGTCACCAGCAACAAAGCCACACACGCGAAACGCGCCGTCAACACACACACCCAATTTCCACACACGTACACATACAACACACTGCACATCACATAGCACACACCTATATATATACGCATGTATATATATATAGAATAAGCAGGAACAAGTCGAAGCACGAAATTAAAACCAACTGGAGAATAAGCCGGAAAAACAAAAAAAAAAAGAATCAAGGCGGTGAATATGGGCAAGAAGCAGCCGGAAATTATCGAGGTACAGGTGCCACGCACGGAGGAACAAGGAAAGAAACAAAAAACGGGGGCGGGAGAGATTGAGAACAGGAAGGAGAGACAGGGAATCGAGATTGAGAGAGTTTAGAGAGAGCCGAGAGAACAGAAAATGAGAGATGAGGAGGATGTATTCAGGTGTAGGTATTTTGTGTTATTTTTATTTTTTTTTAACTGAAAAAAACCCTCAGCAACCAACACGTAGCAAATACAATTGCCACACCCCCGAATTAACCGCCACGTGTCCTTTTTATCCTTTTCTGACAGCCTTATTTGATCCCGTTTTGCAATTTAACGAACTAATGCACAAATAAAATAATCCCAAAAAATTCCAAATTAATTCTAAAATATCATAAATAATTCAAAGTTATTAAAAATAAATTTTTCATAATTTTAAAAGTATTTTTGAAACGCAACTTATACCCGCATTTCACAATTAACGAACCGAGTTGCACTTAAAACAAATTCAGAAAATTACGAAAATAGTTTTAAAATATTACAAATATCCTGAAGTTTATAAAAACGTAATTTTCAAAATTTTAGAACAATTTTCGAAGTGCACTTTATACCCGCTTTTTAATAATAAAACGAAACAACGCGCGGGTGAAATTAATCCTGAAAATTTCCAAAATAATTTTAAAGTTCTCAGAATAATACGAACTTAATAAAATATAAGTTTCATAATTTTTGAAGATTTCCATAATTAAATATGGATTTTACCATTAAATACACTTAGAAAATCATTTAAAAATAATTAATTAATGAAATATTAATTTCTCAATTTTATAAAGTCCTAAAAATAATTATTAAAATTATAGAACCATAAAAACAATTTTAGAGACATTCTAAAAATTTATGCAAATAAATTTGCACCAAATTCACTTTTGAAATTAGGAATAATTCAATATGACTCCATAATTAATCCTGCTGACAACCCGGTACTCCATAAATTATACCTAGATAATAATCAAACAGATAGTGGTCAAAACCAGTACACATATTTTATTTATTTAATAATTTCCATAATCACATATTTGAATAATCCAAACATACCCGAGTCGTTGTAATTCATGTGTGTATAATCTGTGGTAGTCTGTGATTACTTATCCTGGTTATTGCCGGTTTTTCCGGCGAGGCGGCCTTGTGTTTGCAATGCATGCGTGTTGGCTATTCCTGTTTGCTCAATTGATCCTGATGATTAAATTTTAATTAATTCAGCAAAATTTTATTGATTATTTAATGAAATGAATTTTGAGGTGTATAGGAAATCATTATTTATCGGTGAACCCGTATTTGGAAACCTGATTTAGGTACCTATGGATTTTACCGCCGTCAGCGATGAGCCTCGGTGAGCTGACGGTGGACCATGATAAATCATTTCTGAGTCCTACGAATAAAAATATAAAATACGAATAATAATTAATAATTGGAATTAAATTGGAATTTGGAAATTTATGGACTTCGATTGATATTGTTTGTTTGAATCAGTGGTCGGTATTTGTGAAAATTGGATTGTTGTTGTGATTGTTCTTGATTGGTTCGACGGGATAGTCCGATAAATAAAGGAAGTGCTGCTCAATTTCTGGGAAATCAAACTACGGAAATACGGGAGCGTATCCGCTAATATCGGGACGTCGAGCATATATATAAATTTATATATATATATATATCTATATTATGAAACTTGATTGTATGTTATGGTGAAATATTTTGCCAAAACTAATACCCTAATTTCGTAAAATGACGAGTATACGTATTTTCTGAAAACGAACACCGAACCGATTTCGAGAATGTGAACCCTAACTGATACATGTATTATAATAATGCATATGTTACAAGTCGGGATTTGATATCCTATGGGTAGTATGTTAGCGAGGATATGTCAAGCATACCTAGACGTCTAACATAAAGTATTTTGAACTTGTAGGTTTTAGTCGGAAGACCTGAAACTTGATGTCAGACTAAAATTAACATAGCGATCAGTTGACAAGCACAACGAGGTTCGAAGAGAAGGACCTGAGCGTTGAAGTCGGATCCAGGATAGTCTACTAATTAGGTGATAAAGCCCAAACGTTCGAGTCGATCCAAGATCAATCAGTGATAGTTGTAAAGCTCTACAAGGCAAGTACCCCTGACCATTCTTCTATGGTTCAGTATATATTAATAGCTAATATTTTAATCTCATAATGGAACATAAATGTTTTGAGTTACGTATCCTCTGTAGTTATAAATAATTATTTTCAAACCTGTTTTGGTGAAAAGTGACTTCGAAAAGGGTACCTATTTCGAATGAAAATGACTTGCGAACCAATTTTATGTGTGCTGTTAAAATGAATGATTTTAAAATGAGATAGGTACAAGTGATTTTGAAAAATGGATAAAACGATCAGATATGGGATACATAGGGGCCAGAGTAGGCCTATTGAGGTGGCGTAAGAGGCTAATTCGGTTGCACGCATTATATAACTGATTAGTCCAGCAGGTCAGAGACCTAGCTAGTCTATGAGTTTAGGAACAGGTTTATGGGATGGCAGAGGGAGCCGTCTGGTGTTGATAGCCTGATTAACTATCTTCACATATCCACTATGTATCTTATTTGGCTTTGTGGTTCTCATAACGGAACAAGTGATCTATACAATGGATTTGTTAATGAAAATGGCATGCTAGAATTAAACTCTGGTATTTATACACAGCACACTACTGATGTTATTGTTTTATACAGCATGCTAGTTTTGATATCCAGTTTATACATGTTTTACTTGTTTTCCATCAAGTTATGAATTCTATTCCTATAACTGTTTTATTGTAAATTGTTTTACTTGTTATTCATATAGTGGTATTGCTGAGCAATTGATCGCTCACCCTTGCAGAATGTTTTATATATGTATTGCAGATGCCTAGGAGATTCTTTCGTGGTTGTCAGGGCAGAGTTCCAGATCCTTCTGTGTCAGGCTTCTCCAAGGTAGTTGTGTTAGACCAAAGTTAGTCTGTTAAGTTGCTGTATTAAGATCGTATTGTTAGGATTATCTCTAGTATGTTGGTTTATTATGTTGTTATTATTGTTGTTGATGACATCAACTCCTGACCCCGGGGTTGAGGCCGCCACAACAACTACTGGTGGGAGGCAAAGAAAAACATTGAGACAGATGTTATGTAATAACCCCAATTTTTGGAATTTTTGAAACCCTTATGAATAGTGATTTTGCTGATTATGCTGAATAAGAAAACTTTTCATACCACACTATGTAGGTGTTCTTTTATTGATCTTCTGAGATATTATTAGTACTCTATGTGGTATATAAGTGTATGTAAAGATCGTCAGAATCCAAATCCAAACACTTTGATTTTTCCCGAAAATCCACTAGATACCGAAAGAATTGAGTATAAGGTAACATGATTAAAAGGATTTCAATTCAAGGATTATAAGAGAGGATCATAAAAGAAATATAATGTATTGAGAAAGGTTAAGGGAACCCAAGTAATAAGATCTCGGGTATGATCCCTCAAACGATAAATGAGAATGAAAGTTAAGTGAACCGTATAACAGATCAGCGGTCATTAGCCAAGTGATTAGGAGTTAATCAAAGAGTTAGTGGAGGGTGATGTCATTTCACCAACAAGAAGAGGACATGTGTGGGATGATGACATAAGAGGATGACATGAGCATGACAAAAAGGGAAGGAAGTGTTGGTTGATTCTAAACCACACAAAATTCACCATGGTTAAAAGTAATTAATCAAAACAAAGCAACCAACCAAGGCAAGCAAAACAAATCAAAAAAACACAACTTGACTTCCTTTTCTTCAAGAAAGCTCTCGGCTTTTCCATGGAAAGCAAGGGAATTTTTTTCAAAACTTAAGCTACACACCTTCATAATTCAAGAGGTTTGTTTCTTTAGCTTCCATAATTCATAACTTAGATGAGCCATAAGTTTAAGCTCAAGATTCCATGATTATCATAGCTAATCAATTCATCAAAGTTCTTGGTGAATTGTGTTTTTCAAGAACTTGAAATTTTGATCTTGTGTTTTTGTTTAGATATAGCTTTGGTAAGGATTTTCAAGGGTGATTCCAAGCTCCCTAGTTACTTTTACTCACCAAGGAAGGTATAATCTCATACCCTAGCCCTACTTTTGTATAAATTAGAGTTAGTATGTTTGGTATGGTTCATGAGAGGCATGGTTATTGTGTATTTAGAGATTGGTTGGTTTTGTGATGTTTTTGGAATGGTAAATCTTGGTAATTAGTTAATGAACTTAAGTAAACTTTTAGTTCATGATTGAGAAGTAGTATAAAGTGGAAACCTTGAGATATTGGGGCTGTTGTAGTAGTTTATGGATGAATTTTGGTTGTAACAATGATTGTGGGTTGATTGTGGATTGAATTGGAGTAGTATAAAATTTGGTAATCGCGTAAACATATCCGTCGTAATGCCCAATTTACTTTAGACTGTTTTTATTCTTAACATCAGGACCTTTTAACTCACTGTTAGGTTTTGACCATTGCCATGATTAGATAGTTCATGTTACGAGCTTCGTTTTGATATGTGGTTCGTTTGAATCTGATGTACGGTTTAGGAGAAACGACCGTTTTAAGTAACGGCGCTTCGCGACCGAACCATTACCCCTCGCCTTACTTTGAAACCTTGGTTAAGGACCTTAAATGACTAATTGGAGTATGAAACAATTATGTAAAGTGGATTAGGCAGTTGATAGGGTACTCGCGAAAGAATCCCTTAAAATTCTTAATGGTTATTTATTAAAAATGGTGGAGCCGAGGGTACTCGAACGACTTATGTGATTCGTTAGGCGTAGAAGTGACCATAAGCGAACATTAGGGCTCAATTAGTTAAAGTCTAGTTTCTTAAGCGACCGGGGTTTAATTCCGACTTATGTTGTTGTTCATAGGTTATCGGACCCACTCTAAGCTTAAGTCTATCCGGGAACACTCAGGAAAGTTTTCTACCCGTTATACTGTTGTTGTTATGTATATATGTATATGCATTATCTTGTGATAAATGCATGATTGTTATTAGCAAATCTTGCGATATATTGGAGCATGTTGATATGGTATATATATGCATGCTTGTTTCGTAACCTTGATATCTAATTGTTGATTCAAATACTTATAAGTTGCATAATACCTATGCTAGAGATAAGCAGTAGTTGCGTATACCCTTAGTATAGGGGACCCAAAGGTGAACATTTTCTAAACCGGGAGTCGATGTTCCCGAATATAATATATATTAATATATATATATTGATATAGTTTTCAAAAATATTAATCAAATAAGGTTTATTCGATAACTTTATTTTATTTAATGAATATTATTTTCAATATTCATTCAAGGACTTATGACTCCGCTTATTTATTAAATAATATTCTTTATTTTATTAAAGAATGATGTTTTAATAATCAAACTTATTTTTGATTATTCAAATAAAGATAGTACTTTCGTATAAGTATATCTTTAGTTATTTAATATTCATTTCAAGTATGAGTTTTAAAACTTCTGCTTCAAATTATTTATATAGAGATTGGATGGGAATATTATTTAAATAATAATAATAATTAGATATTTTCTAATATATCGGGACTGATTTATTTCATTAAATCAGCATTACTCCAAACATTCTTAAAAATGTTTTCGAGTCTTCAAAATGATTTTTAAAAGTTAGAGCGGATCCTAAAACTCATTTTTATATTTAAGATCTTCCTTTCGAAGGGGATTTAAATACTCGCTCAAAACCTGAGGGATCCGGCTCAGTGGTGTATTTTACATTCGCAACGAGGTTGCTGTTTTGAGAAACATCTTGATTACTTGCCCATCGTTCGGGAAGTAAGTTCATCTATTTGAGTAGGCATAAGCAACATGGGCTCAGTGGGCGTCCATGAAAGTGTAAGTGGCTCAGTGGGAGTCCATCAAATGCGTAAGTGGCTGAGTGGCAGTCCAGCATAAGGTCCTATTGTGGTCAGGGTGATGACCAGTGGGGAATTCATCCATCTACTAGTAGAAAAGGTTACTTATTGGTATCTTTGCCTGATCAGCAAGATATCAGGTTTATGCCAAGGTTTTCTTCTTTCCAAATTCATTGGATATTGCAACTCTGTTTATAATTTTCTTAACAGAGGTTTTCAAGGAGTGTATGCAATGTATATATATAGGTGTATATATATATCAGGACCTAAAGAAGTATCTCGTAACTTCATTATTTATAATGATATTTCAAAGATTGAATCTATCCAAGTCTTTTCTTGTAGTCACATCTATGTGATGAACTTTTGAAACTGATTATACCTTGAACGGTGGTAGTTCAAGTAGTATTGGGAAAATATATAAGTATATTGGAGTATCTTGTAACTTCATCTCTTAAACTTATATCTAGTAAATGATTATCTTATGCATGTCAAAGATTTTTAGAAAAATGTTGAGACAAGGTTAGATATATGAGATCACCTTGCAACGATATTTTTTATACAGTTAAAAACTGGAACCCTGTGTATATTATACATGTCAGAGGTCTTCAAAGATTGTGAAAAGTATATATATATATATACTGAATATGTTGCGACTTGGTCGCGTTAAGATAACAAACTTAGTTCATTTCTTTTTGACCAAGACTTTCATGAGTACTATGAGGATGCTCACATATTGTAAATCATTATACATAATATTTTGGTGGGCTTGTTGCTCACCCTTACTTTCTTCTTTCATCACACAACAACAGATAGACAAGATGAACAGGATGAAGCTCCCAATTCGTGAGCGGTTAGGAAACGTTCTGTAGTTTCCTGTAGGCGTTGATGCCGTTGTAGCTGAGATAGGAGCTACCAGTAGGCTAGGCTTTCAACTTTTGTTGTGCCAGACTTATGTATATTTATGAATTGTAATAATGGCAAAGAATATGTAAATTATTCAGAAACCCTTTTTATGGTGAAATGGTTTAAAATTGGGGAATAAAATGACTTGTGTTATTTTTGGATATTCATCTCTGAGACTATAACTTGTGGTGTGTGTGTTTATTGTGGGGTCACAGTACGAAGTAGTTGTTTGTTTATTAAGATTGGGTGTAATTAAGGGAAATAGAACTCGTGACAACCCGGATCCCCGACCCCGGATTTGGGGATGTTACAGAAATGGTATCAGAGCCAAGCGTTATAAACCTCAGAGATGATGTGGCGTTATGATAATAAGTTCACTAAGATAATAAGAACTCTTGCCAAGTTCATAGTCGGGCTACCTAATGTAGTACTGACAGTCAAAACCCTTATGGGAACCCTTATAAATATCGTGGTAGTAACATAGTTCGTTATCATATAGGGCAGTGGGGCACCGAACCCTGAGGTTTAGGAGCATCAGCATGAGGATGTTTTATTACATGTTGGAGATCAAATTGTGAATCCGATAGAGTACCCTAGCGAGGGACCGGATGAGATTCATGTTGGGAATGTTGCAGTTAAGGATGTTATCCCAGAAGGGATTGTTGCTGAGGAGGATCTCGTGGAGGGTCCTGACGGGAATAAAGAGAGGACTACTGAGGAATTGATGACCGTAGTCAGGGCAACTACCAGAGCTAGAATGGCCACGAGTGTGGCACTAGAGGATGAAGAGTTACCAAGGGCACAGAGGATAATGAGGGCAGAAGAAGTAGGGCCTTCCACGGCACCGGTTATACCAGTATCGGACCCTCTTCCAGAGGTTCCTATAGACATCCATGAGGTTCCACCAATTCCTGTTCCCTCCCCTGTACAGAGCCCAGCACCTACTGAGGAAATGCCACCTTTATCTCCTGCACCATTATCACCTGATACCGTGCTAGGTTATCCATTTGGATCTCTTGGGTCTGCACCACCTGCACCCCATGGACTGCTAGATGCTACCACTCAGGCTTCTCTTATCGCCGATTATTATATGACTTTGGGTGGCCTGTCTGAGGCCCGTAATGTTAGGAGTGATCTGTTGGATCGACTTACTGCACCGAGGGTTGAGGGCGGGGTACTTCCGGCAGGATTAGCTTATAGCATGGAAAGGATTGAGGCTACCACCCATGTTACAGCTAGAGGCCATCTTGAGGGTCAGATTGATCCAGCTCTACTTGCAACTATCTTAGACCTCATCACTGCTTTAATGGAGCAGGTTAGGGATGTCGTGTGTGCCCGCATTTCTTGATCCATAATAGTGTGCAGAGTCTGAGCAATCTGACAAGGATTTCATGTAGCACCACTTTTGGAGGATTAGCCTAAGTTATGAATGAGTAGTTTTAAATGACTAGATGATTATCTATGGTAGTACTTTGGGATAGAAGCGATCAGATCAAATGATGTAATTCTCTTTAATGTGTTTAGTTGTTGTACCCTCGAACAAATAGTTAAGTATATATTCGTTAATTTCAGTTTAAATCAGTTTGATCATGATAAGTTCATATTGTTAAGTGCGCTGCTAACACTTAAGAGAGTGTCATGAAGTTTATAGAACTTGAGAATTCATAATTTGCAATCATGCAAGGACTGAACGAGGGAAAGATTTAAACAAAGTAAGTAAGACAAATATCCAGAGATTCTCAATTTTTTTTTTCCAAGCATTATGCCCCACGAGGAATAAGATTAGGGGCAAACCTTGAATGTGATAATCAGGGATGTCGCAATTAAGATATAAGGAACCCAGAATATAATGAAGTGGAAAATGAAGATTTTAAATTAAAAGTTGACCGCAATTATGGGGAGTAGGAAGAAATATTTAGACTGAGAAATCAGAAGTCGAGCAAGATAGGAAGAACCAGGATGGTACTCCTATTGGGCAATCCATGGACCTGCCTAAAACAAAACTTATACTTTTACCTCTAACCACCACCTTGAGGAAACAATGTGGTGTGAAATTCTTTCAAGACTTTTAAGTCGCTAAGCTCTCAGAGTTCCAAGGAAATAGCTGACCCAGTCGAGGCAAGAGCCTGGCTAAAGGAAATTCAGGAATCATTTGAGATTCGAAATGATTGACGAGTCACAAAGGACTATTTTATCACTTACACTCCTAAGAAAGAGGCCACCCGCTGGTGAAAGACCAAGAAAGGCACGGAGCCAGAGGTTAGAATAAACGAGTATGCCACTTTCCCTGCCTCGTGCATGAACAGGTTTGCACGTGCATATAATTCTTTTATTTTTGCAAACATCATGCCATCTTCTCACGTGCATGATGTTACTGTGGATCTTGCACGGGTGTTGTGGGGTATTCCGCGAGGTGATTATGTGGACTTGGGGTCTGTGATTTACCAGGGTATATTGAGGTTTCTGCGAGGCAGCACTACGGGCTCTATTCCCTATGCGTCCATTGTGATGAAGCTGTGTCTGGCGGTTGGAGTTCATTGGCCCACACACGAGCAGCTGCAGATACCTAGTGCCCTGATTGATAGTTTTACATTTTTGAGTATGCAGGAGTGGTACGATGGGAAGCCGGATGAATAGGGGCTCGGTTATTCATATGATCACTTGCTAGGTGGACGACCAACTGATCAGGCATATGCTGGTGGTACGACTCAGGCCAGCGGAGTAGCTTGGAGATATCAGTTGGGTGAGGCCGGTCCTTCACAGTCGCAGCAGCAGCAGCAGGATGTTGAGGATAATGTTGGTTTGGGTTCAGCACAGTATAGGCACTTGATGAGGAGGATAGATGCGATGCATGACATCCATAGTAGGTTTTCCCAGGACCTTACCCAGGCATTGAGGACTACATTCAGAGCCACAGGAGTTGGCATCTAGTGGCCAGTATTTGGTGAGGAATCTGTGTACCCGCCTCCTGACACTCCTAACACTCCACCTGTTGAGGTTGATGATCCTGATTCTGAGTAGGTATGCCTGATTCCTTACTATTACCTTCACTGAGGACAGTGAATATTTTATGTTTGGGGGTGGTAGTTAAGGAATATATTTGTGCGTGTCCATATAGTTTGCATATTCATGATAGTTTGGTTCATATAGTTGTATATTTGTCATGTAGTTTTTTTTATTTTATTATGCATATTAGTATGGCATATTAGTAGGTTGCATATAGTTTCATGCATTTGCATTATAACGTGATCCCTTGGTTTACTTTATCGATTTATTTTGGATATTGATGTGAGTGCAGTGATATCGTGTATAGTGATGTTAAGTCCTATCGAGTTGATTTGCATGCTAGAAGCAAGAATTTTTTTTCACTAAGTCTTACAGGTTGCTTGCGTGCTAGATAATGGTCATGGTTTGTTTTTGTCAAGGTTTAATCACTTATTTATATTTAGAATTTAGGATATTCTCTTAATGGCAATATAAGATGGATATTTGAAAATTGGAGAAAAATATTGGATTTCATTGCTAGTTGTTGTGGCTAGGTGTCAAATGGCTAGTAACCGGCTCATTTTATATGAGTAGTCTAGGGTTGAGCGAGATGGAGTGAAACGCACTCGTTCAGAAATCATGTGAAAAAAAAAGAAAAAAATGGAAAAAAAGAAAAAGAAAAAAATATGTGTTATATATAATTGATCACGAGTGGGCTCTATAATACTCGAGTTATTAAGTTTTTAGGGGACTTTGTGCCTAGTGACCTAAGGATTTTATAGTCTGGGATCCATTAACCTAACGCTCGCTACATGGGTATTATTGCATAAGTCTTTTGTGGACCTCACTCATTGCACGGTCAAATAAACATATTTATGTTGTTAGGTATTATGAATAAAAGCATGAATCCATGTATAACTCCAATAAAATTGAAGTGTTGTCAGTCATTTTGAGGTTAGTGTTTATTCTATTTATATCCTTGTGATTACCTTGATGAGTAGTGAGTCATGATTATTGATCTAGTTACAATAGTATATCTGTTAAGCATTTGCACACACGCACGTTTCTGGCTTATAAGTTGAATTGTGGGATTTGATTGATCTTTGTGCGAATAAATGCATTTGTTGAGATGTTGCTCATTGGTTGGTTTAGTTATTCTGAGGGGATCGTTGCATTCATGTAGTTGCATTCATGCATTTTTATTTCTTGTTCTTTGAGTCTATTTATGCTTGAGGACAAACATCAGTTCAAGTTTGGGGGTATGTTAAATGGCATTCATGTCCACTTAGAACGTCCTATAAAGGCTCGAATTAGTGTTTTGTATTCAAGTTATATGTGTATTTGATGTGTTTTTGTAGTGTTTTGTATTTTAGGCATAGATAAGGGATCGAGGAGATTTAGCATTGCTTTGGTGCTAAAATGGTGTTAGAAAGGTGTCTTGAATAAATGCTCGTTGAATGCCATCAAGAATCAGCAAAGAAAAAAAAAGAAGATTTTCCAGAATGCCTGCGCGCACGCGCTGTGATAGCGCACGCCCGCGCAAGTTTGTCAGAAGGACAGCGCGCCCGTGCTGGGAGAGCGCACGGCCGCGCCAGGTCGAGTTTTCAGAATTCTGTTTCTACTTAGATTTTGAGAGTTGGAAGCCCAGGATTATTCTACAGCATATATAAAGCCTATCTAAAGACGTTTTTAATAACGAAGGCTAAGGAAAAGGCAGCGAGAAGACCTAGAAGCACAAATACAACCAAGGAGAAGAGGATCTAGTTTATTTTTGTGATTATTTATTTTAAGTTGTAATTTTGGATGCTAGTTTTCTTGTTTGTTGAACCTATTACTCTTGTTTAACGTACTTGGTTTATTATTCAGTTTATAAAGACTTAGTTATTATACCATGCTTTCATCAGAACCTACGGTGATGATGAGTTCGGTTATGGGTTAATCGTTATCGTGTGGTTCTAACGGATTTACTTATGGATTTCAATAGTTAATTTGTTACGATACTTTAGTGTGTAATGATTGTATGATTTCCTAGTATTGGTTATGTTTATTCATCTTATGAGCGTCGCGAACTTGTAAGATAGCGTGTTAATCTCTATTGAAGCGAAAGTGAATATAGGGGTTTAGAACTTGCCATGCTAGCATAGGTTCATGTATTTATTATGCATGATTCGTAAATAATTTTAACCATCTTACTTGCCCTATGCAATCATGATAGATAACTTGCACATTAAACCATTATGTTGTCAAATTCTATAGACATATAGGGTCTCAATATAATTGGTGTCTATTCAGCTTCTATCTCTTTTGTGGATGTCTCGTAGTAGGGTATTCTTGCAACAAAAGTTGGCGTTTACTAGTTCTGTGTTATCTGATTAGTGTCATCACCATTGCATGCTAAGGTTAAGAATAAAAGGCTGTTGAATGAAGTAGTAATGAAGTTAGAATCCCATGTTGGTGTCATATAAGTAATACAACCTAAATTCTCTTAGTTAATATTATTTAGTATAATCTCTTAGTTAATCGTAGTTATAAACAATCTCAACTTTTTATCATCTTAGCATTAAATAATAACCATAACATTGTTGCATAGGTACATTAATTGAAATTAACCTAAACCAGTCTATGTGGGAACGTACTAGAAATAATTATATATTACTTACGAACGCGTATACTTGCGTGAATATTAGCGCGTGTTTTCGTCCTAACAATCTCCTTTTCCAAGATCGAACTGAGAACTGGATATCATTAACTAAAGATTAAACCCGAAGATATTCCAAAAACCGCGTTCTGTACTAGGTACGGACAATATGAGTTCTTAGTTATGTCCTTTATATTAACCAACACTCCAGTGGCTTTCATTGATTTGATGAATAGTGTGTTCAAGAAGTATTTAGAAAAGTGTGTGATAGTTTTTATTGATGACATTTTAATCTACTTAAGAAACGAGGAAGAGCATGCAGAGCATTTGAGGATAGCTCTAGGAATACTCAGGGAGGACCACTTGTATGACAAATTCTCCAAATGCGAATTAAGTACAGTTTTTAGGACATGTAATCAATAAGGAAGGAGTATTAGTCGACCCCTCCAAGATAGAGGCGGTTTCAAATTTGGAAAGGCCAACCACACCCAAAGAGATTAGGAGTTTCATAGGATTGTCCGGCTAGTATCGTAGGTTTGTTCAAGATTTTACGAAGATTGCAGCCCCTGTAACATGACTTACTCATAAGACTAAGAATTTTGAATGGACAGAGAAATGTTAGAACATCCAAGAATTGAAGAAAAGATTGGTGACGGCCCTTGTTTTGACCCCTTATACGCCTCGCATAAGGGATTAGGGTGCATACTTATGTCGTACGGAAAGGTAATCGCGTACGTGTCAAGACAACTTAAGGGATACAAAATTTGATATCATACCCATGATCTTGAGCCTGCGGAAATTGTTTTTTCCTTAAAGATTTGGAGGCACTACTTGTATGGAGAGAAGTGCGAGATCTTCACAAACCATAAGAGCCTTAAGTACATATTCACGCAGAAAAAGCTCAACATGCGCCAGAGGAGGTGGTTAGAGCTAATCAATGATTACAATTGTGAGATTCTTTATCACCTTGGGAAGGCCAATATGTTGGCTGACGCCCTTAATAGGAAAGAAAGACTCAAGATGATAGTGTCTTGGGAAGAGTTGATAAGAGATTTCGAGATTATGGAGATAGAAGTGAAGGTAACCGGAGCCGGTACTAAAAAGCTATTTGAGATTTGAATGCAGCCCGAGTTATTGGAAAAAATCAGACTGTGACAAGAAAAGATGATGAATGAAGGCAGAGAGTCGATGAATGGACAAGAGATTAATACCGAGAAATATGATAAGGGAATAATGAGGTATCCTACCGGATTTGGATTTCAAATGTTCAAGAACTTAAGGATGAGATCTTAGATGAAAATCATAGTTCGAGGTATTCAATCCACTCGGGGAGTACCAAGATGTATAGAAATCTATAAGAATATTATTGGTGGCCCAATAAGAAAAGGGACGTAGCAGAATGGGAAGCAAATGTTTGACTTGCTAAAGAGTAAAGGCAGAACACCAGAGACCCAGTAGACTTTTACGACCCCTGGAGATTCCCGAATGGAAATGGGAACAAATAGCCATGGATTTCGTAGTAGGATTCTAAAGACCAAAGCCAATCATGACGCGATTTGGGTAATCATAGACCGACTAACGAAGCCGACTCACTTTATCCCAATCAATGAGAGGTACACCATCGATAGACTGGTAGACATTTACCTTAAGGAAATAGTGAGGCGATATGAAGTTCCAGCTTCCATTGTCTCATACCGAGACCCCAGATTCATCTCCAGATTTTGGAGGAGCTTTCAAATTGAATATGAGTACCTCTTACCATCCCCAAAAGGACGGGAAAAGTGAGAGGACCAACCAGATGCTAGAAGATATGTTGAGAGTCTATGCCATAGACTTTAAAGGAAGTTGGGATGATCACTTGCCGTTGATCGAGTTTTCTTATAACAATAGCTTTCATGCCAGAATCAGAATGTCTCCTTACGAGGTCCTATACGGAAGAAGATGCCGATCTCCCTTGTATTGGGATGAAATTGGAGAGCGCAAGATGGTCATGCCCGAAGTGGTCCAAAGAACCAAGGATATAGTGGATTTAATCAGATGATGGTTGGTAGCAGCCCAAGATTGACAAAAGAAGTATGCTAATTTGGCCTGAAAGGAAAAGGAATATAAAGTAGGAGACATAGTTTTGTTAAAGGTATACCCTTGGAAGGGATTGATGAGGTTCGGAAATAAAGGAAAGCTAATTCCAAGATCCATTGGACCTTTAGAGATATTAAGACATATTGGGAAGTTATCTTACGAGCTAGCCATACCCCCCCCCCCGAACCTACAACAATTTCATAATGGGTTCCACGTGTCAATGTTAAGGAAGTATCATCAGGATATGAGGAACATAATGGAATACAAGCACGTGGATATTCAACCAGATTTGACTTTTGTGAGGCAACCAGTGAGGATCACGGATCAAAAGGAGCAGGTGCTTCGAAACAAGGTGATCAAGTAGTCAAAGTTCTGAGGCAGAATAATAATATGGTGGAATCGACTTGGGAAATAGAGAGCACAATGCATTAAAAGTATCCCCATTTGTTTTTATCTGATTCCCGGACGTAATCCTTTTAAAGAGGGGAGTTAGTAATAACCCCAAATTTTGTAATCCTGATGAATAGTAACGTGTACGAATTTTACTGATTAATAAAAATTATAGACCACCTTATATAGGGATTCTATTGTGGATATTTTGAGATCATACTATTACTCCATAATATAAATCAGTGTATGTAAAGGTCGTCAGAATTTAATTCGAACACTTTGATTTTTCCCGAAAATCCACCAGATATCGAAAGAATTAAGTATAAGGTAACATGATTAAAAAGAATTCAATTCAAGGATTTTAGTAGAGGTAAGCGAACCGTAAAACAAATAAGCGATCAAGGATCAAGCTTATGCAAATAATAAGGAGATTAACAAAAAAAATTAATTACTAATCAAGAGGATTAGAGAAAGATGATGTCATCAAGCCACAAGGAATTGACAAATGGAAAAAAGATGTTGCAAGGATGATGATGTAAGAAAAGAAGAAGATATTATGCAAGGATGGATTGTAACCAAGTATTTTAACCTTGATTAAACCAAGGTTAAGATTAATAAATCTATTAATCACCGCACATTTAACAAGGCAAAAATCTATAAGAATTATCTCCCCCCATCTTCATCAAGCTCTCGTCTTTTCTCAAGAAACAAGGAAAAAAAATCCAAAGTTCAAGCTCCACCACTTACTATTTTGCAAGGTAATTATTTAAGCTTCTCCATGGTTGATTACATACTTCGTAGAAGTTTAAGCCTCCAATTCCATTCCTATCTTTTCTAAGAAATCATCAAAAGTGATGATGAATAGTACTTTCCAAGAACTAACTATCTTGATCTTATTTTCTTGGTTGATTCAAGCTGAAGTAAGGTTATACAAGGACTATACAAGGCTTAGTAGCTACTCATAAACTCCAAGGAAGGTAAAATCTCTAGAACCCTAGCCTTGACTTGTAGTTCTGATGAGTTTTATGGATGAGTTAGCGATGAGTAGCATGATCCATGCATGTATAGTTAATTATGATTATTTAGTAATGGTTGTTGTTGATTGATCTATGTTAGTGCTTGAAATGAGTTGATGATCATGAAAGGTTTTGACTTGGGTTAGTAGTGTTAAGTGAGGTATGGTGTTGTCGGTGATGTGTTGATGATTTGGTGTGGAATCGGTATAGTAAAAGTTTGGAAATCATGTAAACATAGCCGCTGTAATGCCCGAATTTCTAAATGACCTTTTTGTGTTAGACAGTAGGCTCGATACCTTTACTGTCAAAACTTAACCACTATTATGAGTAGCTAGATTATGTTGTAAGCTTCGTTTTGATATGTGGTTCGCTTAGATCCGATTTATGTTTTTGGAGAAATGACCATTTTAAGTAATGGTATTTCGTAAACGAACCCCTACCCATCGAGTAACTTTGAGACCATGTTTAAGGCCCCTAAAAGATTTATTGATATACAAAATAATTATGTAAAGTGGATTAGACAGTTGGTAAAGCCCTCATGAAAGATTCGCCTTAAAATGTTTAATGGTTAATTTTATAAAAATGGTGGAGTCGAGGGTACGTCAGTGACTAATGTAAATCTTTAAGCGTAGAAGCGAGCGTTAGGGTATGAACGAATAAATTCCAGTTTCTCAAGCGACCGAGGATTAATTCCGGCTTATATGTTGTTTAAAGGTTACTGGACTCATCCCAGACCCATTTCCAACCCAGATCACTCTGTTGTTGTGATGATATATATGGATAATCTTGAGATAAGTGCATGAGTATTGTTAGCAAATTTTATGATATATTGTTGCATGTATATTTTGGGAAAATGTTGATATTATATGTATATATGTATATATGTGTGTACATGTATGTTTTGAAATCTTGATATTTCATTGTCAATACAATTGCTTATAAGTTGCATAATACCTATGTTAGATATAAACAGTAAATGCGTATACCCTTAATATAGGGGACCCAAAGTTGAACATTTTTCTAAACCAGGAGATGATGTTCCCGAGTATATTATATATATAGTTTTCTATAACTATTAATCGAATAAGGTATATTCGATAGTTTTGAATAATAATCCAACATTATATTCGATTATTTAAATAAAGATTTTACTTTCGTATAAGTATATCTCTCGTTAATTATTATTTGTTTCAAGTATTAATTTCAAAACTTTTACTTCATTAATTTTTATAAAAGCTATTCTTTATTGGATTATTTAAAGAATAATATTCAGATATTCTTCTAATATTTTGAAACTGATTTATTTTATGAAATCATCCTTATCCCAAACATTTTCAAAAGTATTTTCAAGTCTTCAAAATGATTTTAAAAGGTAGAGCGGATCGCAAAAGTTGTTTTCAAATTTAAGATATTCCTTTCGAAGGGGATTTAAATACTCACTCAAAAATCCGAGGTATACGGCTCCGTGATGTATTTTTATATTCACAACGAGGTTGTTGTGTTGATAAAAGAAAATTTTAGTTACTTGCCACATTCGGGAAGTAGTTGTATACATATAATACTGTACCTATCAACGACCTATTATACGCTTGGGAAATGTTGATTAAATTCGGATTCCAATTATAAGAATAGGGTCTTCAAAGAATTGTAATGGTCTAGCACCTTGTGTGCCAGAGTAAGTGTAAGAGGCTGCGGGGTAGTCCATCAAAGTGTAAGAGGCTGTGGGACAGTCCATCAAAGCGTAGGAGGTTGTGGGAAGTCGAGCATAATGCCCTCATGTGGCCAGGGTGATAACTCAAAAGGAATTCATCCTTCTACTAGTAGAGAATTATAGAGAGTGATTCATTGCCTGATCAGCAGGACAAACTAGGTTATTTATTCTACATCTCATTAAGTCACTAGCTAGTTCTCGATAAGAGTAGGGGTAGTGACATCTCGACATGAGTCTTCTAATTCACATGACCTCGATAAGCAAATATCAACCATTTATTCCTTACTTCACGACATATCACATCTCTAGCCTATAATACTCAAGCATCTTGACATAACCCCTCTATACTCTTTCGAGATCTCAACTGACCTAATTTCTGCAAATCTTCACCGCTCTTATTCATTTCAAGCTCTTTCTTTTTCTAGACACTTATCCACTCAAACTCAAACACTTTCAATGGTTGCCAACAATATTAGAGCTGTTATCCCCAAGGATGGAACCAACTACTTGGCCTTTGTGGATGCAAACCAAGCACCTGATAATTCCAAGTACAATGTCAAATTTCTTTCTGATTCCTATCTCGCATGAGCTTTAACTGCAAATCATTAGTTATATTTGGATGTGCTGAACGGATTTTGGAATTCAGCTATTGCAAACATAATTGTTTACGAGAATCAAGCAGTCTCCTTGGTGGTTAACTGCATAATTTGAGGTGTTCCTGTAAAATTTAATGATGATGATGTCAACCAAGCCTTGGCCATCCCTATAGACAGCATTATAGAGGCTCCAACAGCACATAAGTTGGCAGAGTTTATGGATTTCATAAACTACAGTGAGAAGATTAATATGGCTAGGCTTAAAAAAAGAATCTGAGAAGAGAAGGGTCCTTCATCTTCGATTCTATCATTAGAGCATTCGCATACAGGAAGACTGGGTATGACAACATCTCCAGTATGGTGCAGAAGCTGGTGCATTCTATTGCATAAACCAGGCACCTCAATGTTGACATGTTGATCCTGGAAGAACTAAGCACAAGGCTAACCATGCCTTTGGTAAGTAGAGCTTATGAAATTTTCTTCCCTAGATTTATGATGTCCACTTTAAATTATAAAGTAGCTGGCATTCATATGCTTGAAGAAATAGATAGAAATGAAATAGGCAATTGTAAACATGTGTCCAAAATCTTATTTGGTTCACTAACTACAAAGAATCAGGTAAAGGTAGCTTTAAATATCACTGACCTAATGTTGGAGAGATTTAGAACATACCCTTACCCTATACCTGATATGAGATCAGGTGCAATATCTGGTACAACTATGACTTTTGCACCTGTAAAAGTACACAAAAAGGTTAGCACACAAGGGCCTTCCACAGTTGAAACTTTTCCTTCATAACCATTAGATGATAGAAAGCCAACTACTTCAGCCTCTCAAAAGGATGGATTTAGTAAAAAGAAAAGAAAGCAAACACCTATGGTAGTTGTTACTGAGAGTGGTGAGGATCAAACACAAACTGAGTCACCCTTGGTAAGAAAGCCAAAGAAGTAAAGGAAGGTTGAGTTGATTACTCAAATGGCCACCTCTACAATTTTTCAAAAACATGTAGTTGTAACAATGGGGCAACAACAAACTCTAGTTGCACCTTCTCAACAAGGTGTCACTACTGAAACAAGCATTCTCCCCAATACATTCTGTCAAGAGTCTGCACCCCCTCTTGAGCACTCTTAAGAGGGTGAAAGAAGTCATGGTGTTGGCACACACAGTAAGAGCACATCACTTGAAACTCCCTCATGCATTCAGGGGGAGTTTCCAAAAATCATTCTTGTACTGACTCATCTCATTTCTCAAATTTCTTCATCCCATAATGAGAGGCTTAAATCTTTCTCTCAAGCTTTTCCAACATCATGTGACATAATTCACAAAACTGTGCTCACCACTCAAATACAATGTTTAGATGGTGAGAGGCTACATGCTGAGGTAGACCTTGATGACACCATTAAAAACACAGGGCTTTCATCAGTTTTTATAGAAGAGCCTGTGCAGGTTTTAATTGCACCTTCATGTGCACAACAGTTTTCATAGACATCAAGGTTTGAGGGCAATACTCTTGAGGGGGAGCTACTCAAATCCTGTCCAATTCAATTGGAGGTTTCTCAAGCAGGAACAACTCCCCTCACAACCCTATCTGAAATTGCTTTATCAATTGAAGGTGGGAGTAAAATTGCCAATGATCCAGCTATTGAGGAGGCAAGTCATCTTGAACATTCAAGTGTCAGTTCCTTACAAGCGGAACAAGGGCTTGAGGCCATGGTACATGATAGTAACCTGGTCAAATTCTCTCCAATTCCAATAGAGTTTCACTCTACTACTGAACAACACACTATCATAATCATATTTCATACTGTGAGTCAAACCGTGACACCTGTCACAGGAATAATTCCTACCTCAATTCCATTAACCTCAAACATAGAAAACCAACCATCAACATCAAACACTTCAAACCAAGCCTCCACTTCAACACAACCTTAAAACCTCATGTTTCAATGGCTACAAGATGTTCAAGCTCAACCTACACTAGTGAATCATCTTCTAGGTGATCACCTTGCAGGCCTAGCCAACATTACCTAACAACTTCTTACCACTGATATGTCTAACGAGGATTCTCAGGAAATTTTGATGTCATATAAGGGGGATGTAGAAGATTAGCAAGCAAAGGTTACAGATGAAGAATATGGGAATGTGGATGCATGGTTATTCAAGGATTTCAAAGTGAACTTGGAAGAGGCTTTGGATAAGTTTAGAGAAGAATATATCAATATTTTGGGAAGCAATGCCAAGGTCCTCACTCATCAAGAAGTTTATGATGCCATCACTGAGGTGTACAAAGCTCAATTAAAAGCCTGTCATCATATTGAAAAAGCAGTGGAGAAAACTCTGTATGCACATCAGATTGAAGTGAAGAAGCTGGTTAATTAAAGCATTGATGAACTCATGCCAACATTCTCAGAAATGAAAACAAAATTCAACAATTTCTTAGACAAGCTTCAATCTCTCTCTCTTGCACCAGTTGAAGAAAATCTTTCAAAATTTAAGGAATATTTCATAGCCTTGCATGAGGTGATCGAGATATAAATTACCTAGAATAATGACACCAAGGTCAAGCTGGATCCGTTGTACTAGGCTAGATATGAACCATCAGCTTTGGTAATGGAGGAGATCAAGTATATTTTTTAGAACTCTCTTGGTACTATCTTGGAATCCAATTCATAGTCAATACCTTCTACATCCACGAACCTCCAAATCCAAAATCTTCAAGCTCAAGTCAGAGATATTCAAGCCTCCAAAACTTCTCTATCAACTCAAGTCTCACAACTTACCTCCCTTGTCACAAGTCAACAACAAGATATAAGATCTCTAATAGACTCCCAGAAATACTTGCAAATGAAGACATCAGTGTCCCTAGGAGCTTTTATGGGTGCTTTAAATATACCCCTTCAGGAAACCTCTTAACAAGTAAGGACCCAAATCCCTCACCATATCACTATACCTGTCACCAAGCCTAAGGGGGAGATGAAGTCCAAGCTAAAATCCAGCCAAGTTTTAAGAAAAAATGAAGATGATGTTGGATTGGACAGACTCGACAGGGCAGACGAAGGACCTTGCCTTGACAAGTAATTTGATCAATTCCTTGCAGCCGTGAGAGTCTCTCTAAACTTCAACCATTTTTCGTACAAAAAGGTTGTGGATAAAAACATCAATTTTCTGAGGGTGATGATGGTGACTAAGGGAAATTTCAGGGAGAAGAAATTAGTTGTCAATATAAATGACTTAAGTATGGACAGATGCATGCAGGTGTCTCTCTCTTTCTTACAATTAAGAAGAGCATCTGAGCTGAATATCTTCATCAACAAAGTAAGGGTGGTGATTCTATAGGACACTCTCCTGCATAATGGGCTTAAAAACGGTCAAATATGTGCATTTCTTGAAGCCTACCTATATCCAAGCAAGTGAGTGTCCTACATTTGGCCAAAGACCAAGAAATTCAAACACTTTCAAATTCCAAAACAATGTGTCATGAGAAAAAAGAAGTTGATTATGATCTTGGAGATATAATTGAAGTCAAAGAAGATCAAGACTTTTGAGGATATGGAAATGATCAAAATTCTTGGAAAATACTTGAAGAATGCAGACACTATGCTACATAGAAGACACATTAATAACAAAGATTATTTGAATAATGATGAGCAGAAGAAAGATTAGCATAAATCTTCTGGATCAAATCCAAGTCACTCTGGCAAAACTAGTGGCAGCAAAGTGGATGATAAAAAAGATGATAAACGGAGGAAAAAGAAGGGGAAAGATGATGAGAAAAAGAAGAAGAGGGATGGTGAAGAAGAAGATTTAGAATGTACCTGAAATTCAAACTTCAAAAACTCTAGCAACCCTAGCACATAAACCTAGACAAACAAAAACTTAATCTATCCAAAGTCATAAGCTAAGTACTATACAAGCTAACTACTAATTCTCTTCTCAAGATCCCTATCACATCTAGCCAAACCTCACTAAAGAAAATATTTAAACCACCTTCATTTAAACCTCCAACTCGAACTCGTTTCAAGACTGTAGTAAGAAAGACAAGAAAAATTCAAGCTGAAGTTGGTGCACTTTGGAATTGTTTCAATCAGGATGACTTTCTACCAGTTTCTAAAAGTGTATCAGATGATGATTATCACCAACAGTTAGCTGAGGAGATAGTCAAAGTTTATGTTATTACTCTAGGAGAAGTAGTGATTTACTTCAAAGATTACACCTTTATTTTGCTAAATAGAGAAGTAATTGAGACATTTTCAATTACAAAATTGGAGAAAGTGATTAGTCTGATGAATGCAAAGGATTCATGTACAAGAATAAGGAAGGCTATATTGGCTGAGAGGTTGAGTGAGAGAAACATAAGGCATGCAAGGGAAAAGGCTGAAAGGAAGGAAAGAGAAAGGAAATATGCCGAGGAGATTGAAATTTTTGAGAAAAGGTCAAATGAACTGAAGACAATGGGGTTGAGCATGGTATCTAAAGTTAGACCTTTTATGAACATAAAGACCAATAAGTTTGCAAGGTACGGGATATTTTTGCTAAACATTTACTTATTAGATGAATGGCATAAACTAGTGGAAGCTCTAAGAGGGACTGATATTATTGAATAACTTGAAGTATTAGTCAAACTCAATGACCTTATTAGGAACGAACCTGGTTTTGAGAAATTCAAATAATCTTTGTAACTCAACATTTGAAGTAACTGCAAGTTGTATAAAAATATACTTTATAAATTTATCAGTATTATTGTATTTAATTTTAGCTTGGGTTAGTCTTGTTATCAGGCATGAATTTGTGACAAGTGATCTTCTCACAAATTGGGGGAGATTGTTGTGCAAGACATGCCTGCATATAATAAGCAAAGTCTTGTTGACAACCCTAAGGATAAGTTGAATGATAATCCAAATTTGTATTTTATAATTGTATTCCTTGAGTCTATAAAAATGTTAAGTAGATTAGACTGAAGGATTATTCTGTGAACAACCTTTAATCTGTGGAATAAATTCTGGAAAAAGATTAATTCCTGATCATGCCTTAGAGAGAAGTGTAATGGATTGGATTTGAATAATACTGTTCTAAAAAAATGTTCTAAGTCAGATATCGACATGTCACAGATCAAGGGATATCGAAAAGTCTGTTGAGAAACCCAAAATGGCATATAGAGAAGTCCCAAGAGATACGACAATGTTAGGATTTTAATGAACTGTAGAGGGGGGTGAATATAGTTAAACAATCAAATCGATATAACAGACACAATTGAAATAACAGTTTTTATTATTGATGTATAAAACTTATTACAATAGTCTCTCAAAGTATGAACATGTATACTTGAGAGCTGCTAGGTTATAAGAATAATATACTAATTAATAACACATATAGTGTAAACCTAGTTTGTGCTTATATGCTGCTGTTATGGATAAAAAACTAATATATATAATTGCTGTATTTAACACTAAGGAACGTGAGCTGTGAAGCTCGATTTGACTGCTCTTGTGTTTCGTGACTCAATCTACCTTAACAAGATGCCTACGTACCTTGCTGATTGCCAAGGATCAAGTCAAAAAATGTAGTTCTTGGTGATACTTGCCCTCTCTTGGAGCTGCAACATGCTTTCAGGGGGACGTTTGGCCAATGACATCTTGAAAAACTCATCCCTAGTTCCTTGTTGCAGTGCTATTGATAGGGATAAATAAATTATGATAGTATAATTTATTTACTGCAAGGTGTGGGTTGCTAGGCCCAATAAAAAGATATATGATCCTCAGACCAGAAAGGTTAAGCCTGATGGACCAGATCAGGCCCGATGAAATAAAGAAGGCCCAAAAGCCCTGATTATTAATTAATTTCATAATTAATTAATAAGGGAAAAATCAGCTATTGAGAAGAGTCCCGATAAGGATATAAATCCTTATAGATTAGCCTCAAGGGGACCTAAAAGGATAAGGAATCAGTTTCCTACTATCTAGGACTCCAAAGTCCATTCTAATTATGAGACTTACCCACCAAGTCTCCTATACCAAGTCCAATTCAAGGACTCCCAACATCTATATAAGGGGTCTCACCCCCACCAATCAGAACTACGTTTTTTGACTTGATCCTTGGCAATCGGCAAGGTACGTAGGCATCTTGTTAAGGCAGATTGAGTCACGAAACACAAGAGCAGTCAAATCGAGCCTCGAAGCTCACATTCCTTAGTACTAAATACAGCAATTATATATATTAGTTTTTAATTCATAACATTTGGCGCCGTCTATGGAAAGACACAACAACAACCATGACGAGAACACGGAGAACAATTAGAGCTCTAGAGGAAGGAACACCATCAGAGACAACCCAGGTGATTTCGTCAACCGTGGAGGTTCCTCCCTATTCAACTTATGCATCTATTCAGGGGGAAGCCCAGACAGGGGCAACTCAACCTTAGCTACAAGGGACAACTCCCCCGATTATTCAAGGTATGAATCCTCAAGTTCAACAAGTACATATACCTGTGAATTCTCGACCCGTCGGGTATGAATATTCAACTATTGTTACTACTAACCCCCCTTATGGGATGCCCCTTCACCCTGAGGTTGGAGGAAGCGGATATGCTGGGCGAAGTGAAGCACGAGGGCAGTTGCCCCCCTATATACGAGGTTTGGGTCCTATCCCTGAGGATCGGGAATTTTCTGGTCCTTACACTGAGAGAGACTCCGAATCTTCGGATGATGAAGTGGCCCCGAGAAGGAGGCGTCCTGGAAAAGAGCCAATAGCCAATGGAAGGCAACGCCCCTAAAGCACCCCAGGGGCGAATCCCCAAGAAGTGCAGGAAAGGATCAGGGCTCATGAGGCTGAAATCCAAAGGCTGAGGCGTGATTTGGAGGCTCACCAGGCCACCAGACCCCAGATACCTCCTAGGGGAGAAATCCTCCTCTTGTCATAGACCTGGATGGTCCGGTATGAAGAAGGGCTGCTGTCCCAAGAACTGATCCAAGCAATCTCCTTCCCCTTAGAGATCCTGATGATCCAACTCCACCCTTCATAGAAGAGATAATGAATGCCCATATCTCAAGGAAATTCAAGATGCCCACTATCAAAGCCTATGATGGCACGGGAGACCCTGCTAATCATGTTAGGACATTCTCTAATGCACTGCTGCTGCAACCCGTGAATGATGCTATAAAGTGTCGGGCCTTCCCTCAAACCCTGTCGGGTATGGCTCAAAGATGGTACAGTCGCCTGCCCCCAAATTCTATTGGATCGTTCAGAGAATTAAGTCAGGCTTTTATTAAGCAATTCATCAGTGGAAGAGTCCATGAGAAAAGTTCAGCATCTCTTATGAGTCTTGTGCAGGGAGCTAAGGAATCCTTGAGAGATTACCTGAATCGTTTTACAAAGGAGGCTTTAAAAGTCCCAGACCTTGATGATAAGGTAGCCATGATAGCACTGCAACAAGGAACTAGGGATGAGTTTTTCAAGATGTCCTTGGCCAAACGTCCCCCTGAAAACATGTTGCAACTCCAAGAGAGGGCAGGGAAGTATATCAAGGTTGAAGAAAGCATGAGGAAGACCGTAGTAAGTAATGAGCCCACTGGAGGCAAGAAACGAAAAACTGATCTGGAGTATATCGCTAAGGACAAATATCCTAGAACCGAACAAAAACCTGATTGAACCCCCAAGAAGGGAGGACCTGGGCAAAAGTTCACTGAATACGCTAAGCTGAGTGCTCCTAGAAGTCAGATTTTGATGGAGATTGAGAAAGATAGAGATATTCGCTGGCCTAAGCCCTTAAGGCTGATCCCGCCAAGCTAGATAAGAGCAAGTATTGCAGGTTTCACAAGGATGTTGGCCATGACACCGATGAGTGTAGGCAATTGAAAGATGAAATTGAGTTTTTGATTCGAAAAGGAAGGTTGAACAAGTATAATGGAGATGGAGGGGACAGAAACAATAATGGAAGGAAGAACTTTGAAGATCGTAGGAGGGACCAAGACGATCAGGGGCGGAATCCCCAACCTAGAGGGCCGGTTATAAATGCAATTTTTGGAGGACCATGACTCCTCGAGGACCTGTGATAAACACAATCTTTGGAGGTCCAACTGCTGCTGGATTGTCCAAAAATTCCAGAAAGGCATACACCAGGGAGGTTATGCATATTGTTGGAGAAGCCCCGAAGAGGGCCAGGACAGAAGTAACATTGGCTTTTGATGATTTCGACCTAGAGGGTGTGAAGTTTCCCCATAACGACCCGCTGGTCATAATACCGATAATAGGAAATAGCCCGGTTAAGAGGGTCCTTGTGGATAATGGTGCTTCTGTGGATATCTTGCTCCACGACACCTTTCTAAGGATGGGGTATAACGACTCCCAGTTGACACCAACCGACATGCCGATATATGGATTTACTGGAGTAGAATGTCCTGTGGAAGGGATAATCAAATTGCCGACCACCATAGGTATGGAGCCAAGGCAAGCAACGCAGATGCTGGATTTTGTGGTGGTAAAGGCTAGTTCAACTTATAATGCTATCATGGGGAGAACAGGGATACATGCCTTCATGGAAGTCCCCTCTTCCTACCATTCAGTCATGAAGTTTCCCACCCGAAACGGGATTGGAGAAGAGAGAGGAGATCAAAAAATGGCTAGAAGCTGTTATGTGGCCTCTTTGAGGGCAGATAGAGTCGGGGGGCAAGTTCTTCCTATTGAATATATGGATGTTCGAGAAAATGACGAGAATAGAGGAAGGCTAGCAAAAGAATTGGTTTCGGTTCCTTTAGACCCCGAGAATCCTCAAAAGGATGACTTTCATTGAAGCCACATTGGAAGAGCCCCTTAGAGGGAAGTTGGTAAAATTTTTGCAAGAAAATAGTGATGTGTTTGCTTGGTCAGCAGCTGATATGCCAGGCATAGACTCGGGGTTGATTACTCATAAGTAGAACATGGATCCAAGCCGGAAGACAGTGAAACAAAAGAAAAGAAATTTTGCCCCGGAAAGACAAGAGGCTATAAAACAGGAAGTAGAAAAGCTCTTAGAGGCTGGTTTCATTGAGGAGATTCAATTTCCGGAGTGGTTAGCAAACCCTGTAATGGTGAAGAAGGCTAATGGAAAGTGGAGGATGTGTATAGACTTTACTGATCTAAATGATGCATGCCCCAAAGTCTGTTTTCCGTTGCCGAGGATTGATACTTTGATTGATGCCACTGCTGGACATGAGATGCTGAGTTTCATGGATGGATTTAGCGGATACAACCAGATCAAAATGCATAAGGATGACATTCCAAAGGTATCATTCATCACTGACTTTGGTGTTTATTGTTATCTTGTTATGGCGTTTGGTCTCAAGAATGCAGGAGCCACCTATCAAAGGTTGGTAAACAAAATTTTTAAGGATCTTATCGGTAAGACTATGGAAGTCTATGTTGATGACATGTTAGTCAAGAGTCTAGTAAAGACTGATCACATAACCCATTTGAGGAAAGATTTTGAGGTCCTGAGGTACCACAAGATGATGTTGAATCCTACGAAGTGTGCTTTCGGAGTAGGATCTGGAAAATTCTTGGGATTGATGGTCTCAAAAAGGGGAATTGAGGCTAACCCCGATAAAATAAAGGCGATCCTGGACATGGAACCACCAAAAACTATCAAGGATGTTCAGAAGCTCACAGGAAGGGTTGCTGCGCTAGGACGATTCATCTCCAAGTCAAGAGATAAGTGCTTGTCATTCTTCAAGTCACTAAAGAACATCAAAGACTTTCTATGGAGTGAGGAAAATCAGAAGGCATTTGAAGAGTTAAAGAAGTATATGGGCCAGGCCCCGTTGTTGGCCAAGCCAGTTCTGACTGAAGTTTTATTCTTGTACTTGGCTGTTTCAGAGAGCGCCTTGAGCGCGGTGTTGGTTAAGGAGGAACTGAAAGTCCAGAAACCCGTATACTATGTCAGCAAAATTTTGCATGGTGCTGAATTGAATTATTCAACTATTGAGAAGTTTGCTCTAGCCTTGGTAATGGCTTCGAGAAAACTGCGTTCATACTTTCAGGCTCATCAGATTGAAGTGCTGACAAATCAGCCACTGAGAAATATCATTCACAGTCCCAAGGCAAGTGGGAGATTGATTAAGTGGGCAATAGAGCTGGGAGAGTTCGATCTCAAGTATAAGCCACGTACGGCAATAAAAGCCCAGGCACTAGCTGACTTCGTGGTGGAATGTACTATACCCAACCAAGAAGTCGGGGGGCAGGAAGATGCCATACCTCAAGACAAGGGAGTCGATAATGGGGGCAAAGAGAAGGATGAGAAAGAATATTGGGTTCTCTATTTTGATGGAGCATCAAAAACAAACTCCAGTGGAGCAGGGTTGGTTTTGCAAAGCCCTGATGGGTTCTTGATTGAGTATGCTATGAAGCTAGACTTTCCAACCACAAATAATGAGGCAGAATATGAAGCCCTGATAGCTGGCCTTGGTCTAGCTGGGACACTTAGAGTAAAAAACTTAAAGGTCCGTGGAGACTCAAAGCTGATCATATCCCAGGTAAAGGGAGAATTTGAGGCAAGGGATGATACGATGGCTAAGTATGTACGCCTAGTAAGGGCTGTGATGACCCAACTTAATGAATGCCATGTTGAACACATTCCAAGGGAAGAAAATGTTAAGGTAGATGCGTTATCAAAGTTTGCTTCGTCTGAGATTGAAGAAAGTTCAGGAAGTGTGTACTTCCGTGTTTTGAAGACACGAAGCATAGATGTTAAGCTAGTGGCTCCCATAGGCTTGGGGACATCATGGATTGATCCCATCAAGGCTCACATTCAGACCGGTTGGTTGCCAAGTGATGCAACTGAAGCACGGAAGTTAACTATTCGAGCACTAAGGTACTCTTTGATAGATGGGATTCTGTATAAAAGATCTTTCGTGGTTCCTTACTTGAGGTGTCTCACGCCCGATGAGGCACGTTTGGCTCTTGAAGAAGTGCATGAAGGTATTTGTGGACAACACTTGGGGGGCAGGGCCTTGGCTCATAAGATAACCCGTTTAGGCTTCTATTGGCCAGAAATGATGGCTGATGCCAAAGAATATGTGAAGAAGTGTGATCGCTGTCAGAAGCATGCACCGGTTGTTAGACAACCCCCTGAGATGCTGACCTCTATCAACTCGCCTATTCCCTTTGCTATGTGGGGGATGGACATTCTAGGGCCTTTCCCTATTGCCACGGCACAAAGGAAGTTTCTAATTGTAGCCATTGATTATTTCACCAGGTGGATTGAAGCCAAACCCTTGGCCAAAATCACAACTAAGCAGGTTGCACAATTCCTGTGGGAAAACATTATGTGCCGATATGGAATTCCCCGTATCCTCGTCACTGACAATGGAACACAATTCAACAACGAGGAATTCAAGAAGTATTATGAAGAAAATGAAATTGAGTTACGGTTCACCTCTATGGCTCACCCACAAGCTAATGGGCAAGCAGAAGTAGCAAATTGAATAATCCTGGATGGATTAAAGAAAAGGATCGAGAAGTCAAGAAATAATTGGGTGGATGAGATACTTCCCATATTATGAGCCTATAGGACTACTTGTAGAGTCACGACAGGAGCAACTCCCTTCATGTTGGCATATGGGGCAGAAGCAGTAGTTCCAGTAGAGATATCACATTCCTCTCCAAGGATTCAGGCTTTCAATGCAGAAGAAAATGAGGAAGGGCAGAGGTTAGCCCTGGATCTGATCGATGAAGTGCGAGATACGACACATGCAAAGATAGTAGAATATCAGAAAAAGGCTTCATTCTACTACAATCTAAGGGTTAAAGAAAGGTTTTTTAAACAAGGCGATCTAGTCTTGGGGAAGATAGAAGCATCTGGGAATTGGGAAGGGCCGTACAGAGTCAAGAGTGTTCAAGGTAGAGGAACCTACAAGCTAGAGACTATGGATGGTTTTGAAGTCCCGAGAACTTGGCATGCACAAAACCTGAAGGTTTACTATGTGTAGGGCAGCCGGATACGATTCTCACTCGTCAGGATGGCGAGTAGGTTGAAAAGCACCTTGAAGCTTTGCTTGCTTAGGATTTATATGTTTTATTTTTATTACTTGTGTAAGGGACGAATCCCAGACAATTTTATGAAATTCATGAGTTCTTCAAAGTATGTTTGTGGCTTAACAAATAAAAACCAAATGCATGGATACAAGCATGAAAGGTGATAAATAAAATAGATCTGATAGATATTACAAAAGTTCGATAAATAAAGTCTCGAAAATAGGATAAAACAAGCCACGCAGGGCTGAAAAAGCTCTAAGGAGCTGAAGTACCCTCGGCATCCATATCATCGTCCTCTCCGCTCTCGCTGGATGTCTCTGTCATCTTGGAGGAGGAGGAAGAGCTATCGTCATCAGCAGGTCTGGAAGAAGACTCGGGAGGAGGAAGGAGTGGATCCTGAGGAACATGACCCGAGACAACTACTCGGGTACGAAACCTCTGCAGCAAAGCCTCATCATCAGGGCAGACATAGTCCGCCGGGTTAATATCAGGACAAGCCTCGTTCACGGTCCCAAGGGCCGTGTCCCAACCAGTCCTAAAAAACCCGAGAAAGACTGAATCATCCCTAATCCTCATGGATTGGGGAAACTCCTCCGAGTCCAGATAGTTGTCTATAGCTTTATCCTTCTCCGCCCGAAGTACCACCAGCTCGGCGTTAGACTCTCCCAGTTCTTCCTCCTTGCGCTTGAGCTTCTTCTCCAGGGTAGCATACTTCTTCTGTTGCCTCCTGAGGGCATTATCGGCCTTATCAGAAGCCCGCTTCCATGACTCGGCTTGCCTCACAGCGCCTTGAAAGTAGGCGTTAGACTGAAACAAAGCAATTAACAAAGTATAAGGCAAGAAAATACTACAAGAACGAAAGATAAGTTCAAAAAAGAGAAGGCATACCGAAGCCAGAGACTGAGCTCCCATGAGCTTAATCCTCTCAAGATCAGGGGTGGCCACCACATCAGTAAATTCCTTGGGAGTCACGCTATCGTAGGACCAATCCCATGCATGCTTTGTGGATCCAACCATGGTGTCCCCTCGGCGAAATCCCCAGAGAGGCTGGAAGGCGCCTGTAGCAGCAGCAACAGGAACAGCAGCAGTGATGGGAGCGTTGTGGCCCTCAGCTACTTCAGCTGAAGCCTCCCCCATAGGCTCCTTGTGTTTTCTCAAGAAACTAGGCTCCATGGCCTTCCCTCGGGTATCTAGGCCTGCAAGACGGGCTTTTTTCATCCTAGCAGTCTCTTCAACGAGAGGAATAGAGGCGCTGTTAAAGATATGTTTACTTTTGGGCCTTTGCTTGATATAGACCCAGCCACAGATACTGGAAGAGCTATTGTAACACTGAAAGACCTTCCTAAAAACAGCTACAGAAAGAGGAAAGCCCTCCTTAAGGCAGCAAACCATAAGACATAAAATGTTCCTCCAGGCGTTTGGAGGAAGCTGACACGGGTTGATTTGTAAATCAGCTAAAAGATGAGGAATAAAAGGGTGGAAAGGAAACCTAAGCCCAGTATTAAGGGCATCTGTCTAAATGAAGAGAGTGTCGGGTCTCCAGTGGCAAGTACGGTCACCACCAGAGACTGTAACTAATCTAAGAGGAGGAAGGACGTTATAACGGGCATTTAGTTTATCGAAATCTATGTTGTGCCAAGTATTACAATGATTAAAGGAATCGAGATGTGCAGTGGAGGGATATTCATCCCCCCTAGTGTTAATCATATCGATTAAAGACATATATGAAGAGCGGATCACGATATCCTTACCTCGTTTTGAAGCTGAGGCTATCTTTGCTGCCCTCTCGGAACTCTTGTCAGCCATTTATGAGCTGGAAAAAGCCTGAAGCTGGAAAACTAAGGGAAGGGATTTGAGAAAGGAAATGCTAAAAGCTAAGGGAAGAAAGGAAGGGGAGAAAGTTTGAGATGAAATGAAGGGTGAAGAGTGAAGAGTGTGAAGTGAATGCACACTCCCCCCACCTATATATAGGAAGAAAAAGTGGATAATGGGCCTTAAAAAGCCCATTTGGGCCCAAAAGTTAGAAGGTTCTGGAATTATCCAGGGAATTCCTGGAAAATTCAAGAGAATTCTAGCAAAAATCAAAAGAAAACTTGAGTTCTTTTTGAAGAATCTGGAAGAATCCAGAAAAATCCAGAAGAATTTGGAGCTTGGGCTTAAAACAAAACACAGTTGAACAAAATACAAGCCTAGAAAAACGCCCAGCTAAGTGAAGATGGCCCAAGTAAAAGCCCAGGTAAAAAGAGGGGCATGAATGAGGCCCAAAAGAAAAAGGGGTAGCCCAGTTGAAAGTACTAGGCCCAAAGATTAGCCCAATAAAAACCAAGCCCAGGAAAGGGCCTAAATAATTGATGTGGGAGGCCCAGAGATCAGCCCAGGTTTAAGGGCCCAAATCTATGTGTATATTCCTGACCTGTTCGACCAGAAAACACAAAGAAGTCCTGATCGAAGCTCCTGAGGTCGAAATCCTGTCGATCAAGCTTGAAAAGGAGGCTTAATTCGACCAGAATTGAGACCCATTCGACCAGGAAACACGAAGGAATCCTGATCGAAATCATTGAGGTCGAAATTCTGTCGACCTGGGCAACAAAAGAAGCTTAATTCGGTCAAAAAGCAAGAGTCCTGACCGAAAGGGGAGAAAATTCCTAGTCGACCAAAAAAAAAAGGAAAAAGGGGGAGAAAATCCTGGCCGAAATTCGACCAGGAATTGAGGTCGAAGACATCCTGCTCGAAACCCTGTCGACCAGGGCAATATGAAGGTTAATTCGACCAGGATCCTGGTCGAATGGATTCCTGGTCGAAATCTATATATAAAAAAGGAAGAAAAAAGAAGAAAAAGGGAAGGAAAAATTCTTTGAAAATTACAGAAAAATAAGGAAATTCCTTAAATAATTTCTGAAAAATACTAATATTTTCAGGAATAAGGAATAAATCCAGGAAAAATAAGGAAATTCCTTAAATAATTTCTGAAAAATACTAATATTTTCAGGGATAAGGAATAAATCCAGGAAAAATAAGGATAAATCCCAGAAATTAGGGAAAAATCCAGAAAAATAAGGATAAATCCCAAAAGTTAAGGGAAAAATCCAGGAAAATAAGGATAAATCCCGGAAATTAGGGAAAATCCAGAAAAATAAGGATAAATCCCAGAAGTTAAGGGAAAAATCCAGAAAATTAGGGAAAAACCCAGAAATTAAGGGAAAAATTCCTGGAAATTAAGATAATTGTAAATGTGTAGGTCGCTCCACACTTTACGGAAAAAAGAAACCCTGTAAGGGAACGAATAGATTTAACTTCTGCGAAACCTAATCAATATTTCCCAAAAGTTGGGGGGCAAATGATAGGGATAAATAAATTATGATAGTATAATTTATTTACTGCAAGGTGTGGGCTGCTAGGCCCAATAAAAAGATATATGATACTCAGACCAGAAAGGTTAAGCCTGATGGACCAGATCAGGCCCGATGAAATAAAGAAGGCCCAAAAGCCCTGATTATTAATTAATTTCGTAATTAATTAATAAGGGAAAAATCAGCTATTGAGAAGAGTCCCGATAAGGATATAAATCCTTATAGATTAGCCTCATGGGGACCTAAAAGGATAAGGAATCAGTTTCCTACTATCTAGGACTCCAAAGTCCATTCTAATTATGAGACTTACCCACCAAGTCTCCTATACCAAGTCCAATTCAAGGACTCCCAACATCTATATAAGGGGTCTCACCCCCACCAATCAGAACTACGTTTTTTGACTTGATCATTGGCAATCGGCAAGGTACGTAGGCATCTTGTTAAGGCAGATTGAGTCACGAAACACAAGAGCAGTCAAATCGAGCCTCGAAGCTCACGTTCCTTAGTACTAAATACAGCAATTATATATATTAGTTTTTAATCCATAACAGCTATCATGGCTACCTTATCATCAAGGTCCGGGACTTTTAAAGCCTCCTTTGTGAAACGATTCAGGTAATCTCTCAAGGATTCCTTAGCTCCCTGCACAATACTCATAAGAGATGCTGTACTTTTCTCATGGAATCTCCCGCTGATGAATTGCTTAATAAAAGCCTGACTTAACTCTCTGAACGATCCAATAGAGTTTGGGGGTAAGCGACTTTACCATCTTTGAGCCATACCCGACAGGGTTTGAGGGAAGGCGTGACAATTAATAGCGTCATTCACGGGTTGTAGCAGCAGTGCATTAGAGAATGTCCTGACATGGTTAGCGGGGTCTCCAGTGCCATCATAGGCTTTGATAGTGGGCATCTTGAATTTCCATGAGATATGGACATTCATTATCTCTTCTGTGAAGGGTGGAGTTGGATCATCAGGATCTCCAAGGGGAAGGAGATTGCTTGGATCAGTTCTTGGGACGACAGCCCTTCTTCGTACCGGACCATCCAGGTCTATGACAGGAGGAGGATTTCTCCCCCTAGGAGGTATCTGGGGTCTGGTGGCCTGGTGAGCTTCCAAGTCACGCCTCAACCTTTGGATCTCAACCTCATGAGCCCTTATCCTTTCCTGCACTTCCTGGGGATGCGCCCCTTGGGTGCTTCGAGGGCGTTGCCTTCCATCAGCCATCGGCTTCTTGCCAGGATGTCTCCTTCTTAGGGCCACTTCATCATCCGAAGATTCGGAATCTCTTTCAGTGTAAGGACCATAAAATTCCCGATCCTCGGGGATAGGAGCCAAACCTCGTATATAAGGGGGCGATTGCCCTCGTGCTTCACTTCGCCCAGCATATCCACTTCCTCCAACCTCAGGGTAAAGGGGCATCCCATAAGGGGGGTTAGTAGTAACAACAGTTGAATATTCATACCCGACGGGTCGAGAATTCACAGGTACATGTACTTGTTGAACTTGAGGATTCGTACCTTGAATAGTAGGGGGAGTCGTCCCTTGTGGCTGAGGTTGAGTTGCCCCTATATGGGCTTCCGCTTGAGTAGATGCATAAGTTGAGTGGGGAGGAATCTCCACGGTTGACGAAATCACCTGAGTTGTCCCTGATGGTGTTCCCTCCTCCAGAGTGCTAGTTGTTCTCCATGTTCTCGCCATGGTTGTTGTTTAGTTTCCCACAAACGACGCCAAATGTTATGGATAAAAAACTAATATATATAATTGTTGTATTTAACACTAAGGAACGTGAGCTGCGAAGCTCGATTTGACTGCTCTTGTGTTTCGTGACTCAATCTGCCTTAACAAGATGCCTAAGTACCTTGCTGATTTCCAAGGATCAAGTCAAAAAACGTAGTTCTTGGTGATACTTGCCCTCGGGGCTATGGCGACAAGGGCTCACCAAGGACGTAGTGACTTTCATGTCCTCCAAGGACTAAGTCTGAAACGTAGTTCTGATTTGTGGGGTGAGACCCCTTATATAGATGTTGAAAGTCTCATAATTAGAATGGACTTTGGAGTCCTAGATAGTAGAAAACTGATTCCTTATCCTTTTAGGTCCCCTTGAGGCCAATCTACAAGGATTTATATCCCCGCTAGGACTTATCTTAATAGCTTTTTTACTCCTTTATTTATTAATTACGAAATTAATAAATAATCAGGGCTTTTGGGCCTTCTTTGTTCCATCAGGCCTGATCTGGTCCATCAGGCCTGATCAATGTGTTGACCTTTTTGGTTTGAATGTCATACATCTTCTTATTGGGCCTAGCATCCCACACCTTGCAATATTTAATCATACAATCAGGATTTATTTATTCCTATCATTTGCCCCCCAACTTTTGGGAAACATTGATTAGGTTTCGCAGAAGTTAAGTCTATTCTTTCCCTTACAGGGTTTCGTTTTTGCGTAAAGTGCGGAGCGACCTACACATTTACAACGATTTTTCCTTTAATTCAGGAATTATCTTAATTTCCAGGAATTTTTCCCTAATTTTCTGGATTTTTCCCTTAATTTCTGGGTTTGTCCCTAATTTTCTGGGATTTATCCTTAATTTCTGGATTTTCCCTAATTTTCTGGGATTTATCCTTAATTTCTGGATTTTTCCCTTATTTTCTGGGATTTATCCTTAATTTCTGGATTTTCCCTAATTTTATGGGATTTATCCTTAATTTCTGGGTTTGTCCCTAATTTTCTGGGATTTATCCTTAATTTCTGGATTTTTCCCTAATTTTCTGGGATTTATCCTTAATTTCTGGAATTTTCCCTTATTTTCTGGGATTTATCCTTAATTTATGGATTTTCCCTAATTTTCAGGGATTTATCCTTAATTTCTGGATTTTTCCCTAATATTCTGGGATTTATCCTTAATTTCTGGATTTTTCCCTTATTTTCTGCCTTAAAATCGATCAGGATGTATAAAAAATCGATCAGGATTCCTGACCGATTTCGATCAGGATCTTGATCGAACTAGCTCCGGAACTAACATTCTGGTCGACGGGATCTTCGATCACGATCTATGCGTAATCGATCAGGATTCCTGATCTATTTCGATCAGGACTCTGATCGAACTGGCCTTCAAAGTGACACTCTAGTCGACTGAAATATGGGCTTAATCGACCAGAATTCCTGATCGATTTCGATCAGGATTCTGATCGAACTAGGTGGCTTTCTACCGTTCTGATCGAACGAAATATCGATCTGGATTCTCTTCTGTGTCGATCAGGACTCTGATCGATCTTAGTGGTTTTCTTCCTTCTTGCTTGAATGAGATATCGATCAGGATCCTTTTTGGGGTCGATCAGGACTCTGATCGAACTTAGGGGATTTCTTTCCTTCTGTTCGAATAAAGTATCGATCAGGATCCTGTTTGGCGTCGATCAGGACTCTGATCGAACTTAATAGGTTTCTTCCCTCTTGATTGATTGAAGTATCGATTAGGATTTTCTTCTTTATCGCTTAGGACTCTGATCGAACCATTTTAAAATTCTGGTCGATTTTCGACCCTTCATTTTCCACAGGAGCTTCTATATTATTCCTGATATTTCTGGTAGATGGGCATTTAGGTTGGGCCTGGCTAAATGGGCCTAGAAACGCCTCGTATTCCGAGCTTTTCGCCTATATAAGTGTAGTGGAAGTGAGAATCCTCACTTCACTTCACATTTCTCATTTTCCCTCATAAATCTCTCTAGAGTTCTCCTTTTGAGAAGGCAATTTTCGGCGACCTCAGCCACCGCAGCTCCAACTTTCTCAGGTTTTTCTGAGTTTCAAGCCTTCAATCAAAGTATATCGATGGCGGATCGTGACTTGGCTCGTTTGCAGAAGATGAATGTCTCTAAGAGAGGTACAAACATTCAAATTCAATCTCCATATACTTCCCTACTTGATATGATTAACTCGAGAGGTGATGAATATCCCTCTCTATCTGAGTTAGATTCGTATAACCATGGTAACACCTTTCATGAGTTAGATGGTAGGATAGAGTCCATGAACACCCTGTATAGACTTCCACCGCACCTTAGGATCACTTCAGCCGCCCCTGGGGATAGGACTTGTAATTGGGAGGGGGATACTTTGTTTATCTATCGAGGAGCCCTGACCGCGGGTCTTAGGTTCCCATTCCATGAATTTATTCCTCACTTACTTGCCGATGTACAAATCAACCCTTGTCAACTCCCTCCTAACGCTTGGAGGAACATTATCTGTTTTATGGTCCTTTGTCTTAGAAACAATTTTCCTCTTTCTGTAGCTGTCTTTAGTAAAGTTTTCCAATTCTATAATAGCTCCATGAGTCAACCAGGTTGGATTTTAATTCGTCAACGGCCCAAAATCCCTTATATCTTTGATAGTAATTCCATAGTTGAGAACAACCCCAAATGGAGGGACGAGTTTGTGAGGCTGACCTGGGCTGGGGGTGATTGGGCCACACTCTTCCGTAGGCCCTTTTGCAAAGTGTCAGATGGGAGTCCAGGTAGCATCAGATTATCTGATGAGGAGGAGGTGGCCTACCAAGCCTTAATTTTAGATGATGGGAAAACAGACACCTGGACCCTCTTAGAGGAGTTTTCCTTGAAGAAAGTCGGTCTCTCTCAGGCCAGTGATAAGGGTAAATTTATAACTGGATAACCATTTTTCCTTCCCTTTAATTGTAACATTTTATCTCTCCTGCAATTTAATATTCTTTCTATCTTTCTTTTTCAGCTTGCGAGGCCATCAATAATGTTAACAGGCCCAAGGAAGGGGAGTCAGGCCGCCAGAAGAGGACCAAGCTAAACAGGGACCCCAGGAGCAAACCTGACGGTCCTTCTTTTCTTAAGCCCCACGTCCCGGTGGTCGAGCTGGGGGACGATGTGGATCCTCCACTTAAGGCACATTCCTTCAGGCCTAACTGGGGCTTCAGGAGGAGCGATACGGTGGTTGGATCCACCAAACACGCTAAGGATTGGTCGTACCATTCCATCACTTCCCACGACTTTACTGACATTGTTACGGGGAGTGATATCGAGACTATTGAGCTTCTGGGTTCTCAAGCCCAAGCTGCAGTAACTTTCTTTTTTCTCTTTTTCTTTGAATCCCAACTTTCTCGTACTTCAACGAACTTGTGCTGACTCATACATATTTCTTTGCAGAGTAATACCTACTTCCAGGCGGCCCTCCATCAGGCTAGGTCCTGGAAGGGTAACTCAGATGGGTTTGAGAAGGAGATGAAGAAATGGGAGGAGAGAGCCAAGGTCCTGGAGAAGAAGCTGGAAACGAAGAAAGAGGAGCTGGCTAAGGCTCATTCCGAGCTGGTGAAACTTAGGAGCGATAAGGGTAAGCTCATTGATGACTACATGGATTCTGACAAGTTTAAGAATCTCATGGAGATTCATGATGAGGGTCTTTATTCCCTACAGTTTACTCAGGGATGGGATGCGGCCGTAAAGGCGGTTTCTGAGAAGCACCCGGGCTTAGTCGACCCTAAGGACTTTATAAGTCTTGAGCAGGCTGAGTCGGAGGACAGCATAGATGCCCTTTTCAACTCCCCTCAGCCAGATGATCGCATCTTGGATCCTAACACTGCTTCTCCTCCCGCTTCTCCTGCGAAGGATGCTGAAGGCGCTGATAAGGAGCAAGAGAATGAAGGTTCCCGCATGGAGGAGTAGTTTTTTTATTTTGTAATTTTATCCTTAACTTATGTCTGGACTTTTGTTTGTATTAAAACTTATTACCCTCTGGAGTTAATTTATATGCTACTCTCCCGATTCGCATCTCTCTCCTTTATTTTTCCGATACTTTAATATGCATTCAAACTTGACCTAATGGGCCACACAAGTATTCAAACATCCATAGGTTGAAATAATTTCGAACTCTTCAATTTCAAGTCTGGTTTTCCAAAACCTTACATAATATGGGTTCGACCCTGATCAATAATAGCTAGAAAATAAAATCCTACGCAAACGAAGCTTCAAGGTGCTTTTAAACCTACTTGTCACAATGACAAGTGAGAATCGTACTTCGACTATCTTACACGTAGTAAACCTTCAGGTTTTGCGCGTGCCAGGTTCTCGGGACTTCAAAACCATCCATAGTCTCCAGCTTGTAGGTTCCTCTACCCTGAACGCTCTTGACTTTGTACGGCCCGTCCCAATTTGGGGCAACTTTCCCTTTATGTCCTACCCCAGAAGCTTCTATCTTCCTCAAGACTAAGTCACCTTGTTTAAAGAACCTTTCTTTAACCCTTAAGTTGTAGTAGAATGAAGCCTTCTTCTGATACTCTACTATCTTTGCATGTGCTTCATCTCGCACTTCATCGACTAAGTCTAGAGCCAACCTTTGTCCTTCCTCATTTTCCTCACCATTGAAAGCCTGAATCCTTGGAGAGGAATGTGATATCTCCACTGGAACTACTGCTTCTGCCCCATACGCCAACATGAAGGGAGTTGCTCTTGTCGTGACTCTACAGGTAGTCCTATAGGCCTATAATATGGGAAGTATCTCATCCACCCAATTATTTCTTGACTTCTCGATCCTCTTCTTTAGTCCATCCAGGATTATTCGATTTGCTACTTCCGCTTGCCCATTGGCTTGTGGGTGAGCCACGAAGGTGAACCGTAACTCAATTTCATTTTCTTCACAATACTTCTTGAATTCCTCGTTGTTAAACTGCGTTCCATTATCGGTGACTAGGACACGGGGAATTCCATATCGGCACATAATGTTTTCCCACAGGAATTGTGCAACCTGTTTAGTTGTGATTTTGGCCAAGGGTTTGGCTTCAATCCACTTAGTGAAATAATCAATGGCTACAATCAGAAACTTCCTTTGTGTCGTGGCCATAGGGAAGGGCCCTAGAATATCCATTCCCCACATAGCAAAGGGAATAGGCGAGTTGATAGATGTAAGCATCTCGGGAGGTTGTCTACCAATAGGTGCATACTTCTGACATCGGTCACACTTCTTCACATATTCTTTGGCATCAGCCATCATTTCCGGCCAATAAAAGCCTAGACGAGTTATCTTATGAGCCAAGGCCCTGCCCCCCAAGTGTTGTCCACAAATACCTTCATGCACTTCTTCAAGAGCCAAGCGTGCCTCATCGGGCCTGAGACACCTCAAGTAGGGAACCACGAAAGATCTTTTGTAAAGAATCCCATCTATCAAAGAGTACCTTAGTGCTTGAACAGTTAACTTCCGTGCTTCAGTTGCATTACTTGGCAACCAACCGGTTTGAATGTGAGCCTTGATAGGATCAATCCATGATGTCCCCAGGCCTATGGGAGCCACAAGCTTAACATCTATGCTTCGTGTCTTCCAAACACGAAAGTACACACTTCCCGAACTTTCTTCTATCTCAGATGAAGCAAACTTTGATAGCGCATCGGCCTTAGCATTTTCTTCCCTTGGAATGTGTTCAACATGGCATTCATTAAATTGGGTCATTACAGCCCTTACTAGGCGGACATACTTAGCCATCGTATCATCCCTTGCCTCAAATTCTCCCTTTACCTGGACTATGATCAGTTTCGAGTCTCCCCGGACCTTTAAGTTTTTGACTCTAAGTGTCCCAGCTAGACCAAGGCCAGCTATCAGGGCTTCATATTCTGCCTCATTGTTTGTGGTTGGGAAGTCTAGCTTCATAGCATACTCAATTAAGAACCCATCAGGGCTTTGCAAAACCAATCTTGCTCCACTGGAGTTTGTTTTTGATGCTCCATCAAAATAGAGAACCCAATATTCTTTATCATCCTTTTCTTTGCCCCCATTATCGACTCCCTTGTCTTGAGGTATGGCATCTTCCTGCCCCCCGACTTCTTGGTTGGGTATGGTACATTCCACCACGAAGTCAGCTAGTGCCTGGCCTTTTATTACCGTACGCGGCTTATACTTGAGATCGAACTCTCCCAGCTCTATCGCCCACTTAATCAATCTCCCACTTGCCTTGGGACTGTGAATGATATTTCTCAGGGGCTGATTTGTTAGCACCTCAATCTGGTGAGCCTGAAAATAAGGACGCAGCTTTCTCGAAGCCATTACCAAGGCTAAAGCGAATTTCTCAATAGTTGAATAATTCAACTCAACACCATACAAAATTTTGCTGACATAGTATACGGGTTTCTGAACTTTCAGTTCCTCCTTAACCAACACCGCACTCAAGGCGCTCTGTGAAGCAGCCAAGTACAAGAATAAAACTTCATTCAAAGATGGTTTGGCCAACAATGGGGCCTGAGCCATATACTTCTTTAACTCTTCGAATGCCTTCTGGTTTTCCACATTCCATACAAAGTCCTTGATGTTTTTTAGTGACTTGAAGAATGATAGTCACTTGTCTCCTGACTTGGAGACGAATCGTCCTAGCGCAGCAACCCTTCCGGTGAGTTTCTGAACATCCATGACAGTTTTTGGTGGTTCCATGTCCAGGATCGCCTTTATTTTGTCGGGGTTAGCCTCGATTCCTCTCTTTGAGACCATCAATCCCAAGAATTTCCCAGATCCTACTCCGAAAGCACACTTCGTAGGATTCAACATCATCTTGTGGTACCTCAGGACCTCAAAAGCTTCCCTTAAATGGGTTATACGATCAGTCTTTACTAGACTCTTGACTAACATGTCATCAACATAGACTTCCATAGTTTTTCCAATAAAGTCCTTAAAAATTTTATTCACCAACCTTTGATAGGTGGCTCCTGCATTCTTGAGACCAAATGCCATAACAAGATAACAATAAACACCAAAGTCAGTGATGAATGATACCTTTGGAATGTCATCTTTATGCATTTTGATCTGGTTGTATCCGCTAAATCCATCCATGAAACTCAGCATCTCATGCCCAGCAGTGGCATCAATCAAAATATCAATCCTTGGCAGCGGAAAACAGTCTTTAGGGCATGCATCATTCAGATCAGTAAAGTCTATACACATCCTCCACTTCCCATTAGCCTTCCTCACCATTACAGGGTTTGCTAACTACTCCAGAAATTGGATCTCCTCAATGAAACCAGCCTCTAAGAGCTTTTCTACTTCCTGTTTTATAGCCTCTTGTCTTTCCGGGGCAAAATTTCTTTTCTTTTGTTTCACTGTCTTCCGGCTTGGATCCATGTTCAACCTGTGAGTAATCAATTCCGGGTCTATGCCTGGCATATCAGCTGCTGACCATGCAAACACATCACTATTTTCTTGCAAAAATTTCACCAACTTCCCTCTAAGGGGCTCCTCTAATGTGGCTCCAATGAAAGTCATCCTCTCAGGATTCTCGGGGTCTAAAGGAACCGAAACCAAGTCTTCTGCTGGCTTTCCTCTCTTCTCATCATTTTCTCGGACATCCATATCTTCAATAGGAAGAACCAGCCCCTCGACTCCATCTGCCCTCAAAGAGGCCACATAACAGCTTCTAGCCATTTTTTGATCTCCTCTCTCTTCTCCAATCCCGTTTCGGGTGGGAAACTTCATAACTGAATGGTAGGAAGAGGGGACTGCCTTAAAGGCATGTATCCCTGTTCTCCCCATGACAGCATTATAAGTTGAACTAGCCTTTACTACCACGAAATCCAACATCTGCGTTGCTTGTCTTGGTTCCGTACCTATGGTGGTTGGCAGTTTGATTGTCCCTTCCACAGGACATTCTACTCCAGCAAATCCATATATTGGCATGTCGGTTGGTGTCAACTGGGAATCGTTATACCCCATCCTTAGAAAGGCGTCGTGGAGCAATATATCCACAGAAGCACCATTATCCACAAGAACCCTCTTAACCGGGCTATTTCCTATTATTGGTGTTATGACCAATGGGTCGTCATGAGGAAACTTTACGCCCTCTAGGTCAGAATCATCAAAAGCCAATGTTACTTCCGTCCTGGCCCTCTTCGGGGCTTCTCCAACAATATGCATAACCTCTCTAGTATATCCATCTATTGATTGCTACAATCAGTAAAGTTCTATATCGATATATATTTTGCAAATATTTCCTTATTTGATATCTCCTGATTTCCATCTCGACAGTTAGTGATCTGAGTAAATCGTGATGAGAAAAGCTGATCAACAAATACTTATGGTAAATGCTGATGATGTCATCTCTGTCAAATACTGATATCAAATGATGATCAATAAACTCTAATAGTTTATATAATAATATCATCAATTTTTTCTAACAGACAAGTCAGCATGCATGTGGAGATCTCAGATATCGACAAGTCAAAATGTCTATGTAGAGAACTGGAGATATCGACAAGGAATTTTTTCATGTAGAGATCTAAAGATAATGACAAGTCAAAATCCTCATATAGAGAACTCAAGATGTCGACAAGTCAAAATTTTTATGTACAGAACTGGAGATGGCGACAAGCTATTCTACATATAGAGATCTAGAGACCTCGACAAGTCATTTATACATGTCAAGAACTCGAGATATCTTTAAGTCATTTACTTATCGATATTTCACTTTTCTACAGAGAAAAGGAGACCTCGACAACCTATCTCATAATTCTAAATACAGACAAGTTCAAGATTCAAGATTATCATTTAACAAACAATTCATTCACTGAACTGCAAAGTCTACAAAAGCAGCTTGAAGAATAGAAGATCAAGGGCCAAGATTCACTGGACAAATGATGGTCACATACCTACAAGATTCTACACAGATTTGCTAACACCATAAATAAAAATGGACAAGATAGCTTTAGAAAATATGTTAGTACTTTTAAATGCAAGTTTTGTAAACTCGTGTTGTTGATCTATAAATCATGCACGTGTCCTTAGTTTAGATGTAAGAAAATAGATCTAGAAAAAACTTGTAATTCTCTCTCAAGTTTTGTAGCTGAGTTCTTTAATTCTAAAGAACACAAATTTGTAGCAAAACAAATTTGATTAATACAATCAAGTGAGTTTTTGATATCTTATTTTGTGTGTTTACTGTCAAACAATTCATCTCTGCAAGTTCATATCTGCTTTGTTCAAATTAAGCCAAATATTTTCAAAGTCAATTAAAATTCAAAGAAAAACATTCACCCCCTCTGTGTTATATTTCATTGCACTCAATATCAAACAGTGTTTATATTATTTATTAAAGGAATATTAGTTTTGAATATTAATTTAAGTATTTAACTCTAATTATTTTATTTAAATATATTCTTTATTCAATATTATTGAAGGAATGATATTTATATATTCATTAAACATTTTAGATGAGATTGAAAAATGATTATTATAATTTAAATCATCTTTGGCCTTCAATATTTTTGAAAAATAATTTCAAACTTTATCAAGTTTATTTTAAAAGTAAGGATGGGATCCCAAACCCCGTTTTCAAATTTAAATATTTCTTTACGAATGAGATTTAAATATTCGCTCAAAATATAGGGGATCATGCTCAATGATAGGTTTTATATTCGCAACGAAGTTGCTGAAAAGATAAATAAATAGAGTTTTTATTACTTACTCTACAAATCGGGAAGTAAGTCATGGAACTAGTTAAACAATTAACATGCATCGCTTGGGAAATATTGGTGAGTTTCCCCTTTCCAAGATGAGACGAATTCTTTGTGGAGTCCTATTAAAAAGTTTCTAGTTGGGGAAAAGGGAGGCGAACTTTATGTTTCAGGGTCATGGAATCTAATCAAACTAGGAGTTGACGTAAGAGGCCGAGTGGTGCCGGTCCAACATCAGTTATTAGGATGAAATGGCAAGGAAGTTCCGGGAAGGCGGTTCATTCCTTAAAAGTCCAGCGATCGGTGGACAAGTAAATCCGACTGTTCTCCCCTACATGTAAGTATAAAGTGGGGTTGTACGACTGTCATCCTAAGTAGCACACCCAGGCGCGAAGATACTCTAGAAAGTAGTTCACCATCCAGACTGGATATTTTGCGCAACATTATCGAGAGCCCCCCGATTGGAAAGCTACGGCTGGGTGACCGATGAGTGTCGGCAGGGTCAAGCATTCAAAATGATGTTTTAAAGCTGAAGTATCTCGAAACTTCATCTTTTACAAGATATCCTGAGAATTGATTTTACTTGAGAGGACAAAAGCCCTCAAGAGTTTTTATAAAAATAATTTATATACAAAATCACCTTGTAACTTCATCTATATGAATTATATTTAAAACTTTATTTATACTTTGCATAACGGAAGTTTTCAGGGATTTTAGGAAAATTGTATATATATATTTATGTACCTCGTAACTTTATCTTTTAAAGTATATCGGGACCTTGTTTATAATATGCATAACAAAGGTTTTTCAAGGATGTTGTGCAAGACATGCTTGTATAATAACAAGACTATGTCAGATTGATTACCCTGAGATTTAGTTATTTGATAATCAATTTTGTATTCCGTATTGTATTTCTTGAGTCTGTAAAAAGGTTAGAAGATTAGACTGGAGTGTTTTTCTGTAAATAAATTCAAGCTAAGGAATAGACTCTGAAAGAAGATCAAGGCATGATCATGCCTCAGAAAAAAGTATATAAGCTTGGAGTTGAATAAACCTGTTTTATGAAAAAAGTTCTAAGTCAAGATATTGACAAGTCACAGAACAAGTTATATCGAGAAGTCATTCGAGAAGTCCAGAATGTCTTATCGAGAAGTCCAAAATAGCTTATAGGGAAGTCTCAGAGATATCAACAAGTCAAATGAAGATATAGAGAACTGGAAATATTGACAAGTCATTTCTGTATGTAGAGAACTCAAAGATATTGACAAGTCAAATGAAGATGCAAAGAATTGGATATATCAAAAAGTCAATTTCTCATATAGATATCTCAGAGATATCGACAAGTCAAAATGAATATAAAGATCTCAGAGATATCGACAAGTCATTTCTACATATAGAGATCTCAGACATATCGACAAGTCATTTCACAAGCAAGGATCTAGAGACCTCAACAAGTCAAAATACCTATAGAGAACTTAGAGATCTGCATAAGTCATTATACATATCGATAAGTCACTTCTCTTTAGAACAAACTGGAGATCTCGATATGTGTCTCAAATACAGAACGCAGATAAGTTAAATATTCAAGATTATCAGTCAACAAATGATTTATCAACTAGATTGAAAAGTCTACAAAGTAGCTAGAAGAATACAAGATCAAGAGCCAAGATTAACTGAACAAGGGATGGTCACACACCTGCAAGATTCTGCACAGATTTTCTAAGCTATAAATGGAAAAAGAAAAATGTTGTTTTAGAAAGTAGTTTAGTACAATTTAGTGCAAGTCTTGTGAACCCGTGTTGCTAGTTTATAAAGCATGCATTTGTCATTAGTTTAGTTGTAACATAAAGATGCATATTTTCTTATATTCTCTCAAGGAAGAAGCTAAGTTCTTATATTTTAACGAACACGGAATTTGTAGCAAAACAAACTTAATTAATACAAATGAAGTGAGCTTTGAAATATTGTGCTTGTTGTTTTATTTCCGTTAACACAATATCTCTCCAAATTAGAAACTGCTTTGTTCACCTAATATCCAAACGGTTAAAAAGGCTAAAAATTCAAAGAAGCACATTCACCCCTATGTTGTAATCAATATCTAACAAGTGTATCAGAGCAAAATCTGAAAGTAAACTGATAAAGATCTTGGAAGTATAAGTGCACAAAAGATAAGCAGTATCAGGATATCAGCCTTTGATAAAATCAACTATACACTTTGGAAAAAGAAGATGATATTGTTCATAAGGATGGAGAACCCAATGTACATCCAGATTCTTAAGAATGACCCTTTATTCCCATGGAAAGGGTTAATGAATCTACTGATGGAGATATGGTCATTCCAGCTCATTATGCCCCTAAAGACCCCTCAAAATACACTGAACCTGAAAGGAAAAAAGTTTCTCTGGATAGTAGCCTACAACTAATTCTGATAGGGTCACTTGACAATGTCATGTACAATAATATTGTCAACTGTGACACAGCCAAATAGATCTGGGAGAAGATTAAGATTTTGTGTGAGGGTACAGAGGAAGTAAGATCTAATCAAAGGATAATGATAGTGTCTCAGTATGAGGGTTTCATGGTAAAGCCTAAAGAAGGAATTACTGAAGTTTTCGAAAGGTTTAACAAACTGATAAATGACTTGCAACTTCATGATAAATATTATGAAGCTGATGAGGTAAACCTAAATTTCTTGCTAGCTCTTCCTGACCACCTTCAACATAAAATATCAACTATAAGAGAAGCAAGAGGCTTGAGCAAAATAACAGTGGAAGTTTTGTATAGAATCTTGAAAACTTATGAACTTGAAATGTTGCAAAGAAAGTCATTAAAGGCAAACCAAGGACATGTGGTTGATGGTTCCAGTGCCATAGCTGAAAATGACAGTGAAGCAAGTGAAGATGAACAACATGCTCAAGTTCCAGTTATTCATGTTGTGGAGCAAAAGAACAAAGGACCTCAGAAAACAAGTTTTTTTGGAGCTAGAGGAAGATGAGTTCTATATCCTTCATGAGCTAGATGAGATGGATCAATATATGGCTAGCCTGTCAAGAAAATTCTCTAACATTAAAGTTAAAAAGCCAAGATTTTTGAAGAACAAGGGAGAGTCCTCCAATAGCAACAATTGGAAACCAAAAACTCATTATAACTCAGCTAGCAAAGGTGGCTACAAGACTCGATCTGTTGATAGATTAAAGATAAGGTGCTTCAAATGTGATGAGTTGGGTCACTTTGCTACTAAGTGCGGGAAGCCAGAGAAAGTGAAGAAGGATAAAGCCTATCTGAAATTGGAGGAAAATAATGAAGCTCTCTTGAATAAACATCAAGAAAAGGCTTACATAGCTGAAGGCAAGAGTTGGGATGATACTGATGAAGAAGATGAGAATGAAGAGTTTGGAAACTATGCACTTATGGCTCTTAAGCAAGGAAAATCATCCTCATCAAAATAAGAGGTACCAACTCTAACTACCATTGATTTAAATACAAGCCAATATAAAGAAAGTGTTGAATATATGAGTGTAGAGATGTTTCATATCCACACAAGCATGGTGGCAGCTATTGAAGAAGTGAGTAGACTGTCAATGACAAATGAGAAGATTGAGATTGAGAAGAAAAATTGGAACTGCAGCTTATTGAGCTTGAAACTGTAAAGCAAGAAAATGAATATTTGAATAACAAGCTCAAGTGTGCAAGTGAAATAGAAGTTGTGTTGAAGGATAAGTTGGAGAAGAATGAGGTGAGACTGAAGTCTTTTAGAAATGCATCTCAGTTGGTTGGACAATACCATGAGAAAAACAAACCATGTGCTAGTATTGCTATTGGTTTAAACTATGATGCCCTTGAACAACAATAAGAAAAGTGAAGGTAATAAAGGTAAAGCAATTTCAAATCAAATTGTCCCAGTTATGCTGAGAAAAGTTGATGCACCTTTGTTCAAGGCATGTGAAGTCAATTTCAGTAAAGTTGAGTTGGTCATCAAGCAAGAACTTGCAGATGAAGATAAGGAAAAGAAAAATGAAGAAACCACTCATACTGCTTAAATAAAAAAGAATCCCATGGTCAATCAAGTTTCAAAGACACCAATCAATAATGAAAATGCAGGAAAGAAAAAAGAAGAACATGAATGGGAAAATTGGAGTGAACAAGAGCAAAAACTTTGCATTGGTTGTAGATGCTTTCACGAAACAATTTCAAAACTGTGGCTCTACAAATCACCTAACTCACCTTTGCAAAAAGGCTATTAGTGAGCCAAAAGTAGGACCCTGCAGATAAAAGGAACCAAAGGTGGAAGATCCCTATTCCTTCTGGGACAAATTTGATTCCATTCATAACAATATGAAAGTGATGACAAGCTGTCATAAACTAGGAGTAGATCTCAAAGAAGTTAAAATTGGATCTATAGCTAAAAAGGAAAATGCAAATCAGTCATGGAACACTGTTCTTTCTGAACCATCAAATTCTGCTTTTGCAACTTCTGTTAAAATGTAGAAAGTACCCAACACTACTTGGGTAGCTAAACACACTTAATCCTCATTGTGTGCAGGGAAAAGTGAAGAAAGTCATATGGATCATAGAGAGTGGATGTTCCAGGCATATGACAGCTGATAAAGCCTTGTTATCACAATTTAATGAGATGGCTGGCCCATTGGTGACTTTTGGAGACAAACAACAAAGGATTCACAATGGGATATGGCAAGTTAGTTTCTAGAAATATTGTCAATGAAAATGTAGCACTAGTAGCTGGTCTTGAGGTGAATCTCCCGAGTGTCAGCCAATTCATAGATAGAGGATTCAAGGCTATATTTGACAAAGGAGATGATCAATAATTAGCAAAAAGACTGGTGAAGTTGCTTTGAAAGGAGAAAGAAAGGGAAGCTTGTTTGTTGCATACTTATACTTAGCAAATAAGGATGGAATATGTTGCTTCTACACTAGGCATTTATTGAGCAAAGCAAGATGTGGCACAAGAAACTCTCTCACCTGAACTACAAAGCAATTAACATATTGGTTAAAAAGGAATTAGTGAGAGATATGCCAAATTTGGAATTTGCTCAAGATGAAGTTTACGAGGCTTGTCAAAAAGGAAAAATAAAAAGGTCTAGTTATAAAAACAAAGATGTGAATTCCATAAGTGCACCTTTGTAACTTATTCACATGGACCTGTTTGGACCAGTTAATGACTTATCTATTCTAGAAAGAAATATGCACTAGTGATGGTGGATGACTACTCAAGATACATATGGGTAGAGTTTATACATTCAAAGGATGCAACTCCACACATGATTATTGAACACATAAATAAAATTGAGAAGCAGGCTGAAGATCAAAATTATGTAAAGAGATTGAGGAGTGATAATGTCACAAAATTCAGAAATGCAATCTTAACTGAATTCTGCAAAGAGAAGGGTATTGTTCAAGAATTCTCAGCAGCAAGGACACCTCAACAAAATGGGGAAGTTGAAAGGAAGAATAGAACTCTAGTTGAGGCTGCTAGAACAATGTTACAAGATGCCAAATTTGCCAACAAGGTTTTGGGAAGAAGCTATCAATACTGCATGCTACACTCAAAACAAATATCTCATCAACAAAAATCTTGTCAAGTCACCCTACTCAATCTTATAAAAAAGGAAGCCTACTGGGAAGTATATTCATGTGTTTGGAAGCAAGTGTCTTGTTCTAAAAGATAACTCTGAATATATGGGAAAATTTGACTCCAAAATTTTTGAAGCAATTTTTCTGGGATATCCATCGGGAAGAACTGTCAACAGGCTTTATGTGCTTGAACAAAAGAAAATTATGGAAAGCAAAGATGTGACTTTTGATGATGACAAGTATCCAGGCATGGAATGCTTTTATGAGAATGAAGCTAAAGCCCTTAAGTTTGAAAATCTCAACATTGATAGTGATTCTGAAGATGAAGCTGATATCAACACAAACAACATAATGAATGTAGAGTCAACTGAGCAAGTGAATCATGAGAATGGAAACTCTCTCAAATACCTGAATTTGATAGTATAAACTCAGGGGAAAAGGATGAAAGTTCTGCAAGTCATTCCAATGATGAAGAAAATGCAGAAAATTCAAGTCAACAAAATCACACCAGGAAATGGGATAGAAGTCGCACAAGAGATGCAATTATTGGTGATCCAAATGCTGGTGTAAGGACTAGAAGTCACTACGCCATAAGTGGGTTACGGTAATGCAAGTGTTACAAGCAATGTTACATTAGATAAGAAATTATTTTCCTATTGTAACACCTCACACTTAGTGTTACAATAGCTATAAAGTTAGTGATGTATAGAAATACCGGTGTTGCACAACATGTAACACCAACACATGGTGTTACATTACTTAATTTATAATTTTTAAAAATAATAAAGTGAAAACATTATCATAAAACTAGTACTAAAAATATATATTGGATTAATAATTAAGCAAGAATCTAATATTTAACATAATATAAATTATAAAATTTTAGGTACATAAACATAAAAGTAACTTTATTAGTTCATTATTAAATACAAATAATAATTTAATAATCTCGACAATACCTCTCTCGAACTCTCATTCTCCCCGATTAGGGTTCCTCAGTTCTAATCTTTTGTTTGATTTTGCAGGTAATGGCTAGGGGTTTTAACTTTAGCATCTTCTTCTCTTCTATCACCGGTTCGATTAGTATTTCTTTACATTTTAGTGACCTGGGTGTTTAATTTAGTTGGGTATTTGAGTTCGGTACTAAGTAGGGATTTTTTCTTACAATTTGGGATTCAATTGAATTTATGTTTAATCTGAAGTACTGTTCGCTAATCTGAAGATGTCTATAATTTCAATTTGGGGATATTTAGAATATTATCCCTGTTTGCAAGGTTTAGGGATTAATACTTGTTTTTGTTTACTTTAGTCCACTGGGGATTTTAGCATTACTAGGAATGTTTCTATTGTACAATTTCTAATGTAATCCTTGAGTATAAAACATTTTTCTGGAAATACAATTTTCTTATACTGTTGCTGTAGTGCAAGGTTCATTGTTTTACTCTGGAATTTCAGTGCTTTTGTTCCTTTAAGTTTGACATTTTAAAGTGTGCCATGTTTGAGCAGGTCTCCGGCCACCTCTCGCATTCGTTCCAAGATGTTGTATGCTACATCCAAAGAAAGGTTTAGAAGGGAGATGGATGGTGTTCACTATGAAATACAAGCTACTGATCCTTTGGAGATGGATCTTGAAGTGCTCAAAGACAGAGCAAACTGGAACTTGTTGGGCAAAATGTTATTTTTCCTTGGAAAATAAATGTTTTTCGTAAACATATAATTCTTCTCTGATTGTATTGGTATACTCTGAAACCTTATAACCTCTGTATTGGAATTCATAAGAGGTTTTTTATGTTTAAATCGTATATAGCACATTAGTCAGTGTTCCCCTTTTAGTGATGCTTTTATCAAAAACTGAATCAACCGATTCTTCAGATAATTAACATATCTGTTTGCATATAAAAAGAACTGAAGCAACTTTATTTTAGAACCTATAACATGTGAAGTAACCAAATCATTCAATAAGGAATAACTTTCAGATTAAGTAAATTTACAGCCCATAGCTACTTTCAGGCATCTTTAGCAAATGTTGGTAATGTACTGGAAAAATCTAGGGATCAAACTGAAGGAAGTGAATGAAGGACAGAGAGTGACATATTTGCAGATAAATATATACTTGTAAGATTCATACAAGTGTGAGTAAAGAGAAAAGATACGAGTTTTGACTCTTTAAAATAATAAAGATGCACTATTTTGTTTCATTTAGTTGCATTACTGTTTAGTTCACTATAGGACTGATGAATTATTATGAACCCCAATGAAACAGATAAGCCTTTTTTGAGCTTAGGTTCACTCCTGTTACAATTTGTTTTTGAATCTGAAATAATTATATTTTGACTCCACAGTATATCACATATATATGCTTGTTGCAATGCTTATTCACTAGTTCTTGAATCTCAACCAATTCCTCAGACGTAATTTATTGCATGTTAAATAATATATTACTTTTTCTATAGGTACCCCCAAAATCAGATCTTGTCGTGATGCTATATTAAAAAAAATTGATGAAACAAAGCTTAAGATGAGCTTCGCCTTATATTATAATAATTATTAACCAGGAACCTATTAGTCTATTATAGTTTTTAAAAGTATAAAAGGTAGAAAAGGTAGATTACACATTTATAGTAGTAAAATTGATATTCTAGGGTGTAGACCTCAGGTTACTTTTCAAATGATTTTACCTACATTTCTGTATTCTTAACTAAACATATAATTTCATAACTTAATGGTCCTTTTTGTTTCACTTGTGAGGGTTAAGTGGTTTCGGTGCGGACAATGCAGCAGGAAAAAGGATGGATGCTTAAACTCAGAGCCAATGCCAACAAGCTGAAACTTGAAGCCAAAAGGTTATTTCCCAGTTGCAAATTCTCAATGTTTTGTATTTGGGTGTTCAAGAAAAAGGCAGTCATGATCAAACCAAAACGAAGCTCCAAGTTTAGGTGCTGAGATTAACGCAAGAGCTGAACATTAATATGATAAGGTACGATTGAAAGATAAGCGATTTCTTTCAAAGAATCTATTAACTATTCAGAATAGTCCAAAGCAGAACTTAATTTTTTTATTTAAAAAACACAAAATATTCATGAACTCAGTCATAGTGGATCTGCTCAGGGCTTGCGTTCCTAACACGTACTTATATATGAGCTATAGAGCAAATTTGATCTAATTTGCTTTGCTTTCAAGATATGATAACTATTGGTTAATAAATATGTATGTTTTCAGCAACCAAATCATGTAGATAATAACGAAAAAGGCGTTAGGGAGAATGATGTTACAGAGAAAATGATAGGGGGCTTGATCATAATGTCACATTATATTTTAATGCTGAACAAGTATGTGGGAAGTAACAAACCAAACCATCTACAGATTTTTGTCATTTCAATGACCATGGGTTATTTCACCATCACTATATGCGGAGTATTGACCAAATTCAAGACTTCATATCAGGCCCTATTTCGAGAGCTTGCAGTTGCTACTTTCAGCTGATTAATCAACCCATTCTCATCTTATAACTAGTTTGATTAATAAATGAATTAATTGTTTTAGGTATCATATATCTCTAGCTAACCCCAGAAATCCTAGAAACCATTCTCAAAGCTCGTATGAAAATCTCATATCACGTAGATAGAGGTTGTATTTGGACCCATGAGTAGGAAAGAAAAGATGTTGTTTACGGGATTTGACCCAGATGACATCGATTTAAAAAAAAATTAACTCCGCAGAATCCACAGAGTAATAGGTGATAGGTGTGATCTCCAAATAGTCTTTTTATGTTCATGTTTATTATAGTAATAATAGTTTTTTCCTCATAATTTCAGGGGATTAGCTATAGCATTGTTCAAGGAATTGGTTCATAAAGAATTAAAAAGCTGCCTTACGGTCAGATTTTTTTGTATTGATGGGAGGAATATAATCTGCAGTTTTCATACTGTAAATATATTTTCAGCTAATTAATTACCCTTTCTCATGAAAATTTGTGAGGTCTTTTTGTATTGATGGGAAAAATGGATTCAATAGTTTTTTCTCATGAAAATTAAAAAGCTGCCTTAAGGCCATGGAAGATATCGTCAATGACAGTGTAGGGCTCATGTTTTTGTTTTATTTCATTCGCCTACTTTGTTAGAATTAACATGTTTTACCTAGCTATTGTTCTTCAAAAGCAATTCATTAAGAAACATTGGCAGGAGGATGAAGAAAATTTCAAACATCCCGTGGTTTCTATTCAAGAGAAGGTAATATTATCTTGATTACTCCCTAATTATTTATAATTTTGTTTAATTTTAATTCTCGATATTTGTTTATCTTGAACTTTCGGCTGCTGAACTTTCATCTCTATAAAATATATATTCATTCCTTAAGGTTAAATCATTGTACATGAAATTGTAAAAAGTCTTATGTTACTGTCACTGGATGATAATCATAAAAGATATGCACAACCATTAGCATGGCTGTCGCGTCAATTCCACAATATGACTGGCCAGAAGATTGGCCAGACTTACTGCCATTTCTCTTGAAGTTGATAATGACCAGACTAACTTGAATGCAGGTAAATCTTTTCTTACATATGATAAAATAAAAATAAAATTTACTCTCTTCAGTGTCCTCCTTTTATGATCTTTATGATCAATAAGATTAAGGGTTTTGTTGTGGTTTTAACTATTTAGCAGACTATAGATGCATGGTTCCAGCATTGTTCTCTCAGACTACATCAGAGACCTCCTTTAATGGGTAGGTTACTAGACATTAGAGTAGAAATTACTAGTTCATTTTTTTTTAATTTATCATTAGTTGACATTTTTTTGTTGTTAATTTATAATCGCTGAAGCTACGGAATATAGTTGTTTTCTCAAAAATTCTAAGGTGAACATTGTAGTAATAAATATTGCTGAGAGATAAGAACATAAGATGAACTCATGAACTTGAACTAGATTCTTAGCAGATCGTTATGTATTAAAATCATCAGAAAAAGAACCCTTTTACCTTATTATGTAATTATGTATTATTAGTTTTTAAATCTATGAGTGCAGTAACATCAATTCACTACATCAACTAAGGTTGATTCTCATGTAGTTAAACATAAGCCCGTCAATGGAGCCTCTAGTTTTTTAAATTTAAAAGTGGCTGATTCCTCATGTTATATCCTAAACTAATTTCCAACTATGCAATTTTAATGCCAAATCACCTTCTATTGATTCTTATAAAATTTGGTGTGACTTGTGTATAGGAGCAAGGAATGGTGAATGAGGGAGAACAAGTATCTCTCTACCTGGTTATTTTCTATCCAGATCAGGAAAGTGTGGAAGGGCAAAAAGTGATTCTGTGCCTGGTTATTTTGTAAAATTTTATATCCAAGAATAGTCGAAGAGTAGGTTTTTTCTATCCAAGGATAGCTTGGATGTTATGTTATAGTACTTTGGTCGTCGTTGACATTTGGGGATGGTTTGGAGAATTTACTGTTATGTAGTTGTTTTGTTTGTAGAGCTGAGACACTTATGTATGCTACTTTGATGTTTTTGTTGATTATGGATTGTTCTCAAAACAAACCCTATATTTCAAAAATGTTTATAATAACTGTTACATTTGCTTGTTCTGGTGTAATATTTGTTTACATATAATGTTACATTACATATGTTCCTAGTGTTTCAATAGATGAAAAGACTATTATAATACACATATTCCAGTGTTGCCTAAATAAAAATTGGTGTTACAATAGATAAAATCTACTGTTACAATAGGCAATGTGGGATCCACAGGTGGGGTCCACATGAGACCACGTGGCACCAGTGGTCCCATTTATGCAATCTTGATCAAGCTAATGTATCACTCATTTTGCGTTACATTTGGGCCTGTTAGTGTTACAGTAGGTGCCTATTGTAACATTTTCCTCTCTGTTATAATAGATCAGTGAAGTGTTAAATTAGGGTGTCTATTGTAATGCTCGTATGCATAACGCCCCCTGGTTTTACAATAGCCCTTTTATAACGCTTTTGGGGCCTATTATAACACCATTTAGGCATTACAATAGCCCACTTATGGCATAGTGAGTGCAACTGCTAATGAATGTCTATATGCATTCTTTCTTTCTCAACTTGAGCCTAAGAAAACTGAGGAAGCTCTATTTGATCCTGACTGGATATTTTTTTATGCAAGAAGAGCTAAATCAATTTGAAAGAAACATAGTTCGGAAGTTGGTTCCAGCACCAAAGAACAGAAGTGTAATTAGAACAAAGTGGGTGTATAGGAAAAAAATGGATGAAAATTGAATTGTAGTAAGAAACAAAGCAAGGTTGGTTGCAAAAGGCTACTCACAGGAAGAAGGAATTGATTATGATGAAATTTTTTTTCGATTGTTTACTTATTCAATGAGTGAATTGCTCCAGTTGCAAGACTTGAAGCAATAAGGATCTTTCTTGCATTTGTTGCACACTCAAATTTTAAAGTGTATCAAATGGATGTAAAGAGTGCATTCCTTAATGGTGAGTTGGAAGAAAAGGTTTATGTGCATCAACCACCTAGCTTTGAAGATCCAAAATTTCCAGATTTTGTCTACCAACTACTCAAGGCTCTCTATTGATTAAAGCAGACACCTAGAGCTTGGTATGACACATTGTCAGAATTTTTGCTTAAATATGAATTCACTAGAGGAACAATTGACAAGACTCTATTCTACAAGCAACATGGTGGTGATATGATCCTAGTTCAAATCTGTGTGGATGATATCATTTTTAGTTCTACTAATGAAAAATTATGTCAAAGATTCTCAAGACTCATGCAGAGTGAATATGAAATGAGCATGATGGGAGAATTAAGTTACTTTCTTAGACTTCAAGTCAGTCAAAGAAGTGATGGAATCTTCATCACCCAAACCACGTATGTTAAAGATTTATTGACGAAGTTTGGAATGATTGATTGTTCACCTGCATCACCACCTATGTCTATAGCTACAAAGTTGAATGAAGATAGGAAAGTAAAAAGTGTAGACATGTTAGGTTATAGAGGAATGATTGGATCTTTGTTGTATTTGACTTCTAGTAGACCAGACATTATGTTTGCAACATGTCTGTGTGCAAGATTTCAAGTCAATCCAAGGGAATCACATTTGATGGTTGTGAAGAGAATTTTCAGATACTTAAAGGGAACACCAAACTTGGGATTGTAGTATCCTAAGGGAACTGGATTTGAAGTTGTTGGATACACATTTGAACTGGGTTGACAGAAAGAGCACTAGTGAAAGCAGTCAATTTCTTGAACAAAGACTTGGATCCTGGTACAGTAAGAAACATCAATATATGTCAACCTCCACAGCTGAGGCTAAATACATAGCTACTGGAAGTTGCTATGCTCAAGTGCCTTGGATTAGAAATCAACTAATGGACTATGGCCTAGTGTTACATAAAATTCCAATTATATATGACAATACTGGTGCTATCTATATTATTGGTAATCCAATTAATCATTCTAGAACAAAGCACATTGATGTAAAGTGCCATTTTATTAGAGAACATGCTTCAAATGGTACTATTGAGCTTATTTTTATTCCAACAGAAAAACAATTAGCTGACATTTTCACTAAACCTTTGGATGAAGAAACTTTCACTAAACTTGTTGGTGAAATTGGAACGTTAAAATCTTCATCCTAAAGGAAAGAACTCAGCTAATATGTTGCATAAGATTAATTTCTAATAAATCAAAATTAATTTAGTTTAATCGGAAATTAACTGAAATATGATTTATAAATATTTCATATTTAGTTTTCAAATTTAAAATTCAGTCTGGAATTTTTCAAATTCTAAGAAAAAATGTCTAAATGTTAATTTACATTTTCAATATGTGAACTTAATATAAGAAGGAATCAAAAAAATGAAAGCATATAGAGTACTGAGTTCTCGATAAGTCTAATTGACTTCTCGACAAGTCATTTTGGGACTTCTCGATAGAGTTCTCGATATGTATTTTTCTAGACTTCTCCAAGGACTTCTCGACAGGCCTCATTATGACTTCTTGATAAGTCTTGTAGAGATCTCGATATATGTTAATTCATAATGGTTCTCGATATATAAAATCATTTTAATTTTATTTTGATTTATTCACATAAAAATTGGAAATATTCAGTCCTTTAGGGACATACTGGGTATTTATTTGAAATCTCGATAAGTCACTATCTAGTTGTCGATAAGAGTCAGGAAAGTGACATATCGATATGTATCTATTCTCATACAGGACTTCTCGATAAGCAAATCCAAAAGTTTATTCCTATTTCTCAAAAAGTCACTTACCTCTTTCTATAAATACTCAGACATCTCGACATAACCCTTCTTTACACTTTGAAGATCTCAATTGACCTACTTCTTGCAAACCTCAATGTTTCTCTCTCATTTCGAACTCTTTCTCTTTCAAATCTCTTATCCACTCAAATTCAATCCACTACCATGGCATCAAACACTGTTAGAGCTTTCATCCCAAATTAGGGCTCCAATTATCTAGATTTCACAGATGTTAATCAAGCTCCTGATAGCTTTAAGAGCGTTGTCAAGTTTTTGTTTGAGACATACTTTGTAGGTGCCTTAACTGATAATCCCATTCTATACATGGATGTTCTCAACAAATTCTGGAATTCAGCTATAGTTAGGGCAGTTGTGCATGAGTCTCCAGATGTATCTCTAGTGGTGAACTGCTCAATCCAAAGAGAACATGTGGAGTTTAATGATGATGATGTCAACAAGGCCCTGGGAATCCCTACTGATAGCATGGTGGAGGAACCTACCCAACAGGTTCTAGCTGAATTTATGGACTTCATAAGTTACAGTGAAAGGATCAATCTGGCTAATCTCAACAAGAAGCATATGAGGAGGGAATGGTCATTCCTATTTGATTCCATAGTAAGGGCCTTCACCTGTAGGAAGACTGGGTATGACAACATATCTAGTGTCCTTCAAAAGTTGGTGTTCTCCATGGCTCAAAACAGGCACATTAATATGGGGCTATTGATCCTGGAAGAACTCAGCACAAGGCTCACAATGCCTTTGGCCATAAGAGGTAAGGAAATTTTCTTTCCTAGGTTTATTATGTCTACTTTAAATCATAATTTTCAAGACTTATATTTACTTAATGGTATTTATAGAATCAAAATTGGCAACTGTAAACAAATGTCCAAAATATTATTTGGTTCATTAATTACAAAGAATAAGGTACCTGTAAGTCTGAGAATCACTAACTTTATGTTAGATTCAGGACTTACCCTTACCCTATGCCTGGCATGAGGTCAAATGTAACATCTAGTATAGTTATGGATCCTGGTCCTGTTGAAGTACAAGCATAGGAACACCAACATTGGCCTTCCACAACTGAGACCCTTCCTTCTTTACCATTAGAAGCTAGGAAACTAACGACTTCATCCTCTCAACAGGGTGGAGTGAGTAAAAAAAAGAGAAAGCAGGCACCCTTAACTGTTGTGAATGAGAGTGGAGAGGATCAAATATAACTACAGTCTACCTTGGTCAAAAAGCCAAAGTAGGTTAAAAAAAACTGAGCTGGCCACTCAATTAGCTACCTCTGTATCCTCCCAAAAGGATGCAGTTATAGAAGAGGAATCTAAACAGACTCTAGAGGCATCCTCTCAACAAGGTGTCTCTATTGAACAAAGCACTCTCCCTAGTGCACTTTGTAAAGAGTCTGCACCATAACTTGAGCACACTCAAGTTTATGAAAAAATAAATAAGGATGACACACACATTGAGAGCACATCATTTGAAGCTCCCTCATCTATTCAGGGGGAGCTGCCAACACTCAATTCTAAAATCACTAATCTCATTTCTCAAATTTCTTCTACCTATAATGAAACACTTGAATCCACCTCTCAAGTGTTGTAAAAATCAAGTGACATAGTTCAAGAGACTGTGCTCACCACCCAGGAATAACATTTAGTTGGTAAGAGGCTACAAGCTGGGATATACCTTGATGACCCCAACAAAAACACAAGGGTTTCATCAATTTTTACTAAGACCCCGTGGTAGTACCAAATGCACCTTCATGTGAAAATTAATCTTCATGGAATAAAGGGTTTGAGGGTAGTACTCCTGTGTGGAAGCTATCTAAATCCTCTCTAATTCAACTGGAGGTTCCTCATGAAGAGACAAATCCCCTCAAAACCCTGGCTGAAATTGCTTTGTCAATAGAAGTTGGGAGGAAAATTTTCCATGATCCAACTACTGGGGAGACAAGTCAAGCACATTCAAGTTCCAGTTCTTTGCAAGAAGAACAAGGGTTTGAGGACATGGTACATGACAGTAACCTGGTCAAATCCCCTCCAATTCCAATCGAGGTTCCCAATACTGGTAAATAACATACTGTCAAAACCATAGTTTCCACTGTGAGTTCAACTGTGATTCCAATCACAAGGTTACCTACCACCTCAAAACCCTCTACCTCTGTAATATCCATGATATATCGTGTAATTATCTTTATCAATAAATAATTATTATGTGAATTTTGGTAAATTATATTTTAATAAGTATTTGTGTTTGGATGTGTATATGTGATAAAATTTGAGAATTTTAATTTTTATATGTCCAAATTAAAGTATAGATAATTTTGATATTTTTCTACTAATTTATATGTGGTTATGTGATTTTATAAAGGATTTACGGATTTAATAAATTACTTTTTAGATTATTTATAAATTATTTGAATAATCGAGAATTGTCCAACTTGAACCGTTTTTATGTTTTACTACCCGGAAGTCTCGAGAAAACTCCCTTATAACCTAATTTGATTATTCCGCATTTTCCATGTTTTAACTTTTTAATCCAGAGTACGGTTTTACCTATGCGGTTCCCGGCACAAATTTTACGATACAATATTCGTTTCGGTAAATCGATAAAACTCGTATTTTTGAGAAACGGGATATTTTGATTAAACTATTATATTATCTTCTCGTAATTCGTGTAACCAAAGCGCTGAGACCAAGACAGTATTTGCAAAAAGTCCGGTTTTGATAATTATCCTAAAACTAGTACCGTATTGGATCAGTTTTATTAATACTTAGAAATTAAGTATTCTATTTTTATATCTGGTATGATCCAATAGGGTAACAATATTCCGTAAATATAAATAGCCAATACCATACGTTATTTTATACAGGTAAACAAAAATATAAAGTAGAATTTCATAATTATCCAGAGAAACAAACAGTGTTCTTCGTGTTTTTCGCAATCGAACAAGGATTTTAAGAAGTTATTGAAATCCGATGGAGGCGTATGAATAGTCAAGTCGAAGCTCTCGATGAGGTGATCATATCGGTATCAAAATCTTTGAATAAGGTCATTTATTTTTCAATTTCATATTTTTAAATTTTATTTATTTAAATTTAAATTTGGTTTTTGATTTAGAGGGATCGTTTGATTGTTTTGATGATTGATTATCAATCCTGAGATCACGAGGATTGATTTGATACATAAATTTGTTGGTTTTGGTTAAGATTTGATTAAAGTCAAGTTTTTGGGTTTTGTAAAAGTTTCAAATCAATTTTTAGGATTATTCTGTGATTTGTGATTGATTTTGATTACATGAATAGATTGTAGATGATTATAGCTTCATTTTTGTACCAGAATAATTGATTTTGGTTTAGAAATAAGTAAAAACGATTGTTTGGTCGGAGTTGAGTTTAAATTCGCCGAATTTTTGTTGAGTTTGGCCGGAAAAGTTACCTCGGCCATTGATAGTTGATGTTAATGAACTGGTAGAGTTGCTGGGTTGATATTTAATCGATTGGGTTTAAGAAATCAAAGAAAATGGTTTGAATTAAGCTTGAATTGAGGTCATCGGATTTCGGCGAACCCGCTGGAAACGGGTTGTTGCCCAGAATTCGGTCAGTGTTCTTGCCGACCTTGATTATTCCTCATGACCCGGTTGTTGACCCAATAAAAATCCGGGTTTGATCTTATTTTTCCTAAATTAAAAATCAGTAACTTGTTTCATGTTTTTCTTTTCAAATAAATTCAAAAATTCATTATTTAATTTCTAAAATTTATTTTTAATTCCAAAAATACTTTTTAATTATTTAAAAATTCAAGAATAAATCTGAATTATTCAATTACTTAATTTTAGTCAATAATTAATTATTTAACTGGTCAATTAATTTAAATATTAATTGATTAATTGCTTTAATTAGTTATTAATTAATTTTAATTGATTATTTAAATAGATTTAATGATTTCTTTTGATTTAAAAATTTTGAAAAATAGTTTCGAGCTTTAAATTTTTTTTCTAAATTATGTTTAAGTCTCGATAATTATTATTAAATGATTTTAAAGTCAGATTCGGGTATTCGAACCTTGTTATTATTTATAAAATGATTCTTTTACCCGTTTATATTTCGAAAAATATTCAAAAATTTGTATTAAATGCCAGAAAAATCATCCTTACCCCGAACCTTCTTGGAAAAATTATTTTTATCGAATACCTTGTGTATTATGTGCTATATGCTATCTAATTAATGTGTTATATGCCTATGTGTTTATTGTTCGACTGTATTAGTCATAACTTCCAATCCGTAAATCTGATTTGGGTAAAACGATGGGTAGAGGAAAGCTTATGACGTCTATGTGATGATTAGAATAATATAAGATTAAAAATTGATAGATACTTGTGATGTCTTGCTAAGTAAAAAATGCGTAGAAAAAGAAAGTGAGTGATTAGTAGATAGAACTAAGGCGTAGAAAACCAAAGCAAGTGATCAGTGAGTAGAAGCGGGTCATAGAAAAAGAAGAAAATTGGTTGTTGAGTAGAACCGTTAGAAGAATGCAAGTGAAGTTGGAAATCATTTATAATAAAGCAAGTGTTCTGAACCTTTCTTGTAATATGTTGCTTAGTATTCCAAATAGTTCTATTTTATATTGCAAGTGCTTTGAAGTACTTAATCCTAAACCCTGATTTTACTTGTTGATCTTTGAGCTGTAAGCCTTATTCCTCGTAAACCATCGATTAATGATTTTCCAGATACTAAACCACACAAATACGATACTACTCCACAAATACATATGCACCACATACCAAATACTAGAAAAGAATTGCTTGAACATACCGAGACATATATTTTCTATACCACCTTATAATATTATAGAACTAAAATCATTAAAACCATTGAAGCATTGTTCATTTATTACCTGATTCTTCTACGGGCTTGAAGCCATTCTTTATACATACTATGATATACCCTAGTGATACTCATGAATTGCATTATGCTTTGAAATAAATGTATTATCAATGTTAATTATGATTGTGTTTTATTGAATTATAATGTTTATCATATTGAATTGTTTAAAAATTGGATAGTTTTCTTTATGTGGACAAGATTCGTGGTCAGACCAGATTCGTGGTCGTATGTAATAACCCCAATTTTTGGAATTTTTGAAACATGGATGAATAGTAACTTTTGCTGATGATGCTGATTAAGGAAAATTATCAGACCACGCTATATAGGAGTACTGTTATGGAAATTCTAAGATCGTATTAGTATTCCATAAAGTAAATAAGTGTATGTAAAGATCGTCAGAATCCAAATCCGAACACTTTGATTTTTCCCGAAAATCCACCAGATACCGAAAGAATTGAGTATAAGGTAACATGATAAAAAGGATTTAAATTCAAGGATTTTTAGAGAGGATCATAAAAGGAATATAAAATATTAAGAAAGGTTTAGGGGAACCTAAGTAATAAGATCCCAGGTATGATCCCTCAAACGATAAACGAGAATGAAAGTTATGTGAACCGTATAATAGATAAACGGTCATTAGCCAAGTAATTAGGGGTTAATCAAAGAGGTTAGTGGATGATGATGTCATCACACCAACAAGAAGAAGACAAGTGTAAGAGGATGACATGAGAAACATGACATATGCATGGTGACATAAGCATGGCAAATGGTGAGATCATCTTCCACTAACTCCTTTGTTTATTATTAACCTAGCAAAATATCAAGACAACCCATCATTATCCACCACATTATTCCACCAACACAAGAAAGCAAAAGCATTTCCTCCCCCATTTCCATTGCTCTCGGCCAAAACAGAACCAGAACATTAAAACTGTTGTATCTCCTTCATTTCTCACTCAAATATTGTGTTCTATAGCTCGTTGGAAAAGTATTGAGATGGCCTACAACTCTTGTTCACAAGTCTCGTCCAAATATGTGGTGCCCTCCAAACCCGGGTCAGAAGTTTGGGATCCACACACACACCTTAATTATAACCTGCTTATAACAATAATAAAGATAATAATAATATATGCAGTGACCCTACTTAACAACCACCACAGACCGCAACAGGTTAAAGTATGCACACAAGCCAAACACACTAATATATTACAAACCGTTCAAATCCCAACTATTTCAAACTCAAACTAAGTATTAAACATTATTACAAACTTTTATAATCTTAATTTATCCCAAAAGAAGCCTACTAGCTCAGCTTTCTCAACCAGAACCCCTAGCTCTCGCGCTGGACTGGGAATCCTTGCTACCAACTGGTTCCTTTTTAACTGGAAAGAATATAAACAACATCGCACAAATGAGCTAACTAGCTCAGCAAGTCACAATGATAAAACTGAGAATAATGATCATCAGGTGAATATGATTATGATATCAAGTGAACAATGGATTATGATTTAGAATTGGATATTATACTTTTAATTTAAAAACCAAGGTTAGGCTGCTGATCAGTCACGCACTAACCCCGAGCAAGGCACACATCATTGCTCTAACTACTGGATCCAAGGCACACATTGGCCTAACTTGACCATTATATGGTTTGACCACGAATCTGGTCCACAATTTTATAAAAACAATCCAATTCTAACATAATAACAGAATATGCAATAATAAACAATAACTAAAATCATTAACAACAATAAATGTTTAACAATGAAAAGGTTTCAATCCTTGTAAGGATCAATAAGGCAATTTAAAAGCTTGGATGCTGGGTAATCAAAGAATTGGATAACAAAGGAATCAACATTTCAGGGTTTCAAAGATTTAGGCTTTCAAAGCATAGGATACAAGGATTGAATGTACAAGTAATTCAGTTCAGTGTTTGGGATTTTGTTTACATGTATTTGTGGAGTAATATCGTATACTTGAGATTTGTGTTTAGGTATACAACAATCAATGGTCTAGAAAGAATAAGGTTTATGGCTCAAGAACAATAACTGGAATCAGAGTTTAGGTTTCAGTGCTTCAAAGCACTTGCAATATCAATCTGACTATCAAATACTACAATATCTCGAGAAAGTTCAGAACACTTGCCTGATATTAGCTTACTACACTGCACTCGTTTCCAATCACAAGCGTCTTACTCCTCAACTATCTGTTTCCCTTTCCTACGTCTTGCCTCTTCTGCTCACATATCATAAGCATCTATCAATAATTTACTCATGGAATTCTATTCAACACATACTTCTATCTACCCTTCGTTTTACCCAAATCCGATTAACGGATTGAAAGTTATGCAATAATCAAGTAAACACCGAATATATAGACCGATAGTCAATTAACAAGTCACATATAGCACATAATACATCACGTAATCAATGATATATTATTTATAAAGAAGTCTCGGGTCATAAATAGGCTTTCTGGTATTTAAAATGATTTTTAAAACATTTTTCGGAATTAAAACGGGTCGTTGGATCAATTTCGGGCTAATAAACAGGGTTCGGTTGGCCAATTCTGGCTCCGAAATAATTTTAGAATAATTATCGAGCCTTGGAAATAATTTAGAATAATACTTTAAAGCTCGAAACTATTTTTCAGAATTTTTAAATCATTTTTAAATAATTAAATCTAATTAAATAAGTAATTAAAATCAATTAATAATTAATTAAATTAATTAATCAATTAATTTTCGAATTAATTGACCAATTAATCAATTAGAAAGTAACTGAAATTAATTAACTAATTAATTTAGATTTATTTGTGAATTAAAAATAATTTTCAGAATTAAAATAATAATTTTTAGAATTTTCAGAAATTAAAAACGAATTTTTATAATAAAAATAAATAGGAAATATGATTTTTAAACATTTTTAAAACAGAAATCCAATTTTTGCAAAGTCTGGAAACTACAGGGACCAAATTGCATCGTTTTCAAAACTATAGGTACTAAACTGTAATTTTCCAGGGGGTCGCCGGAAAACAGTCGGGGATGGCCGGAGAACACGTTCCAGGGATGCTCATGCCACCATCACCTCCAGATCACATCTACACAACACCAGGAACACAACCATGCAATCAATTCATCCTAACAATCCCTGAGTTGGCCGGAATTTGGCCGTGAAATTTTCCAGTTTCCGGCGAACATCGGAAAACTTCAAAACACAACTCCCTTCTCTACAGACCTCGTTGGTTCATGAAACTTATACGACTAGATTGCAAATTTCACAGAGAACACAACCCACTATAACACAACATCAATCTATCACAGAATAAGAAACCCCCAAATTTCAATTAAGAACATTCATATGGGTTATAAACCCTAATTTTAAAATTCAAAAATCAAACTCAAATTTGAACATGTTATTGAACTCCAAATCAGACGTATGACATATGAAAATCATCAGGAAAACAAGCTCTACAACATGCAATAATCAAATCATACAAACAATCATCCGAACAAAAATTCATATTTTCAATAAAATAAATTCAAAAATAAATAATTTTTTAGAGAAATAACCTTGATTTCTGCAGGTGTATGGATTACAGAATCTGGTAGAGCTCTTCAAGACCTTCAGATTGGTTACTCGAGCTTTCCAAACCGAATTCAATAACACCTCCAAATGCTTGTTTGATTCTTAGAACAGTTTTAGGAAATTAGGGTTTTTCTCTGAAAATTATATAATTATCTGTCTGCAAATGATTTTGATACGAAATAAAATACGGTAAAAGGCTATTTATAATTACGGAAAATTAGTATCCCGTTGGATCATTCCGGATATAAAACGGTACGTTTATTTGTAAAAACTGATCCAAACGGTATCGGTTTTCTGGATAATTATCCAAATTAATACAATTTGTACTGCGGTCTTGGTCTCAGCGCCTGGTTACACGTATTACGAAGTGATAATTGTGATAGTTTAATAAAATGCTCCCGTTTATCGAAAATACGGATTTTATTGATTTACCGAAACGAATATTGTATCGAAAATGTTGCGCCGGGACCCGCGCAGGACAAACCGTACGCCGGATCGAAAAAGTCGAAACATGGAATATGATCGGAATATTATAATTAGGTTAGGAAGGAGTTCTCGAAAGAGTTTCGGGTTCCAAAAACGTAACAACGGTTGACGTCGGTTGGTTCCCGTTTTTATAAAATAGATTTTAATTACCCGGAAAAAGATTTTAGAAATTTCATATGATTCTTATAAATCCATAAACCAACATAAAAATAATTAGGAAGATATGACAATTATCTATATTTTATTTTGAACATTTAAAAATTAAAATACTCAATTAATATTATTTTTGAATATTCAAGTACAGATAACACTTAACAATTAGCTCACAGAATAGACACTAAACACACATAATAATTATATAATAGCAAAATAATTACACGATATATCCCGGGTATTACATCCTTCCCCCTTAAAAGGATTCTGTCCTCAGAATCTCTAAGAAAATAAATGAGGGTACTTTTCTCTCATATCACTTTCTAACTCCCAGGTTGACTCTTCAACCTTTGGATTTCTCCACAATACTCTTACTAACTTTACCACTTTATTTCTCAATACTTTTTCTCTTTCCTCTAAAATCTCTATCGGATTCTCTACATATGATAAGTCTGCTTGAAGTTCTATTGGCTCATATTCTATTACATGCCTGGAGTCTGGATTATATTTCTTAAGCATTGATATGTGAAAAACATTGTGAATGTGCTCCATGTGCGGAGGTAACGCCAACTCGTAAGCTACTTTGCCAATACACTTTAGGATTTCAAAAGGTCCGACATATCTTGGGTTTAGCTTCCCTTTCTTCCCAAACCTCGTTAGTCCTTTCCACGGTGATACTTTCAATAATACCAAGCTTTCTTCTTCAAATTCTATGTCTTTTCTTGACTGGTCTGCATATTTCCTCTGACGATCTTGTTCGGCTATTAATCTTTTCTGGATAATTTCAACAACTTCCTTTGTCTGCTGCACCAATTCGGGTCTGAGTATTTTGCGTTCTCTTACTTCATCCCAATATACTGGAGATCTACATTTGCGTCCATAAAGGGCTTCATAAGGTGGCATCCCAATGCTGGCGTGATAACTGTTGTTATAGGCAAACTCTACCAGGGGTAAATGCTCGTCCCAACTTCCTTTGAAATTAATAGCACAAACACGTAGCATGTCCTCGATTGTTTGGATCGTTCTTTCACTTTGGCCATCCGTTTGGGGGTGATAGGCCGTACTCATATTCAATCTTGTTCCCAAACATTCTTGAAAACTCTTCCAAAATCTTGAATTAAATCTTGGATCTCGATCAGATACAATAGACACTGGAACTCCATGACGAACTACGATCTCTTTCAAGTACATATGAACTGACTTGTCGAGTGAAAATCGTTCATTTATAGGCATAAAATGAGCTGACTTGGTAAGTCTATCTACTATAACCCAAATGGCATCATGATTAGCCCTTGTCCTTTGTAATCTAACTATGAAATCCATGGTAATATGTTCCCACTTCCACTCTGGAATCTCCAATGGCTGTAGCAATCCGCTTGGTCTCTGATGCTCTGCTTTAACTCTCTGACATGTATAGCATTTACTAACCCATTCCGCAATTTCCCTCTTCATATCTGGCCACCAATAATTCTTCTTTAAATCTCTGTACTTTTTGGTACTCCCTGGATGGATGGAATATCTTGAACTATGTGCCTCTTGTAAAATTTCATTTTTCAGCTCCGTTACTGGTGGAATCCAAATTCTTGAAGAAAACCTAAGAATACCTTGATCATCTTGTTACGTGCATAATTCCTCACCTACCAAACTATTTATATCTTGATCCATTACCTCTTTCTAGCATTTCTTTATTTTCTCCAATAACTCCGGTTGGAAAATCATACCATACACTTTTGCTTCCTCAGGCTTGCAAATTCTAATCTCTAATTCCAATTTTTGAAATTCTTTATATATCTCTTCAGGTACGGATAACACATTTAACCTTTCCTTCCGACTTAACGCATCTACTACAACGTTCGCCTTACCGGGATGATAATTAATCGAGCAATCATAATCCTTGATCAATTCTAACCATCTCCTTTGTCTCATATTAAGTTCCTTCTGGCTAAATATATATTTTAAACTTTTGTGATCCGTGAAAATCTCACACTTTTCTCCATACAAATAATGTCTCCAAATCTTCAAAGCGAAAACTATAGCTGCCAACTCCAAATCATGAGTAGGGTACTTCTGTTCGTGTGGTTTCAATTGCCTTGACGCATACGCAATCACCTTATCGTGCTGCATAAGAACACATCCTAATCCTTTGTAAGAAGCATCGCTATAAATTACGAAATTCCCTTGATCGTCTGGAAGTGACAAAACAGGTGTTGTGATTAATCTCCGCTTCAACTCCTGAAAACTTTCTTCGCACTTGTCATTCCAGATAAACTTTTCATTCTTTCGTGTAAGTTTTGTCAATGGTGTTGCAATTCTTGAGAAATTCTGAACGAATCGTCGATAATATCCTGCCAATCCCAAGAAACTTCTTACCTCAGTGGGTGTTCTCGATCTTTCCCAATTCGTAATTGCCTCGATCTTTGCCGGGTCCACTTTGATCCCTTCATTACTGACTATGTGTCCTAAGAACTGAACTTCCTGTAGCCAAAACTCACACTTCGACAATTTAGCATATAACTTCTTTTTCCTTAAAATCTCCAAAGCTGTCCTTAAATGTTCCGCATGATCCTCCTATGTCTTTGAATAGATCAAAATATCATCTATAAATACTATAACGAACTTGTCCAAATATTCCTTGAAAATTTTGTTCATCAGGTCCATAAACGCTGACGGGGCATTGGTCAATCCAAAAGACATCACTAGAAATTCATAATTCCCATACCTTGTTCTGAAAGCTGTCTTTGGTATATCTTCTGGTTTGATCTTCAGTTGATGATATCCCGATCTTAAATCGATTTTGGAGAAATACTTGGCTCCCTTCAATTGGCCAAACAAATCATCAATTCTTGGTAACGGATACTTATTCTTGATTGTCAACTTGTTGAGCTCCCTATAGTCGATGCACAGTCTCATGCTTCCATCTTTTTTCTTAACAAATAATACCGGGGCTCCCCACGGGGATACGCTGGGTCTGATTACTCCTTTCTCTAACAATTCCTGTAATTGCTTTGCTAGCTCTTTCATCTCAACAGGCCCCATTCTGTACGGGGCCTTGGATAATGGTTCGTTTCCAGGTGCTAAGTCGATTGCAAATTCAATTTCTCTATCTGGAGGAAGTCCTGGTAACTCGTCGGGAAACACGTCTGGAAATTCCTTCACAACTGGAATATCTTTAAGTTTTGCTGGCTCCTGACTTCTGTCGATCACATATGCTACGAAATGCTCACATCCTTGTCGTAGTAACTTCTTGGCTTGAATCATCGTTAAAAACTTCTTTACCTGCTTCTGTCCCTTGAATGTTACTATTCTTTCGTCTGGCGTTTTCACCATTACTTTCTTATTTCGACAATCTATCTGAGCATCATGCTTAGATAACCAATCCATCCCTAATATAACGTCAAATTCTCCTAACTTAAACGGTATCAAATCTACACAAAACTTACTACCAGAAATCTCAATCTCACAATTCCCACAAATTTGGTTAACAGTTACACGTTCTTGATTTGCTAATTCTACAATCATTATTTCATTTAAATACCCAACTGGACAATTTAACTTACTAACAAAATCTTGTAAAACAAACGATCGAGTTGGTCCCGAATCTATTAACACTTTGGCATATAAAGAATTCACATTAAGCGTACCTGCCATGACATCCGTATCCTGGATCGCATCCTTCACCGACATGTCAAAAAATCTAGCCCTCGGAGTCTCATTCACTGTTGGGGTAGATCCCATAATCCCTAATGCATTACTGACTGGGGCTGGTGTCTTGCAATCCCTGGCCATATGTCCTGGCTTCCCACATTTAAAGCATGTAAATCCAATGGCTGGAACCTTCACTGCTGGATTTCGGATATGCTGATCCTTATTTGCTGGCTCTCTTGCTGGCTGATTTCGGCACTCCCTCGAGTAGTGCCCTTTCCGGTTGCATTTAAAACATACCAGATTAAACTTGTTACAAACTCCTCCATGCTTCTTTCCACATACTTGACAATCTGGAAAAGTTAATCTCAATTGATTCGGCTGATTCACATTAGCTGGACGATTGCCCTGGCCTCCGTCTCCTGCATTTTGTCTTCTGAAATTAAAATTTCTCCCTGGCTGAAACTTTCCCTTCTTAAAATTTGGAAACTTCCCTGTTTGTGACTGATCCTTACTTCCCTCAACTTTCCTTTTCTTGCTTTCCTTTTCTTTCTGGAACATCTCACTCTCTGTCTCTGCGATCATAGCTTTCTGTACAACCCCGACATAGGTATCCAATTCAAAAATAGCTACCTTCCCTCTGATCCATGACTTTAAGCCTTGCTGGAATCTCTTAGCTTTCTTTCTATCAGTATCAACATACGACGGCACATACCTTGACAATTCCTCAAACTTCCCCTCATAATCTGTTACCGACATGTTCCCTTGCTTTAATTCTAAAAACTTCAGTTCCATTTGATCCTGAACAAACTGAGGAAAATACTTTTCTAAAAACAATTCCTTAAACCTTTCCCAAGTAATAACATCTGTGCTTTCTAATGTCTTCACCATCTCCCACCAATAGGTGGCCTCATTCTTCAGATAGTAACTTGCAAATTCAACCTTCTGCTCCTCTTTCACTTTTACCAAGGCAAATGCCTTCTCTATTTCCTTTAACCACACATTTGCTTCAATTGGCTCTAAGGAACCCTTGAATTCTGGTGGGTTTACTGCCTGAAAAGTTTTGAAAGTTACCTGGGGATTGGTCTTTCTGTGTTGTTGTTGTGCCAGGTGAACTGTTTGTTGGGCCAAGATTTGAAGAATCTGGGCTATTGCTGGGTCCATGGGTCCTGGGTTCATATTATAGTTTGTATCATCTTGGTTGTTATTGTTGTTGTTGTTGGTTTCTTCATTCTGGGTGTTGGTGCGGGTATTTCTTCTGGGAGGCATTTTCTGTAAAGAATCAATCAATTGATTTAGCTTTTGAATCAAATCTTTGTATAAAAGAAAAGTTTTGTAAAACAGGAATATCTCTTTTCTTTTTTTCTTAAAACAGTTGTAACTAAGTAAATTGCATGCTTCTTTACAGAATATAAACAGTTATGGAAAACAGGGTACATGGTATCACAGGGTATACTGGTGCAATAAATAAGGTAAAGTAAAACAGGTGCAATAAAGTAAATGACAGTGTTGGAAAGGAAAAAAAATACTAATATATAGATCAAAAGTTTTAGGTAGTACAAGCGTAAAGACGCTTCCAAAGTAAAAGTAAAAAGGGTACAACAACCTACTCACTAGTCAACATCGCTAGTCTATAAATACAACTCAAAAGTCTATTGATACACACTACACACTACTGTACATACTACATAATCATAACAACACTGCTCAGCATCTCCATCTCTGAATCTCTGGCTCATAGCAAATCTGGACCTCCTATCTCCTCAAGCTCCTCTAGAACCCACTTAGCCCACTCCACTAGGAAATCAGGGGTGATGTCCTCATGTGTAGCCTCAGCAATTCTCACAGCAGCTGCTCTACGAAATGCCTGGAGCCTCTCCCTAAGCCGCCTCTCACCACTCCCCATCTCTCTGGTACGCATGATATGCAATAACTCCTGGATCTGACCCTGTAGGAATCGCTGCTCCATAAGGCAAGCCTCAAACTGATGATATCGGACAGGATAGGAAGAGAACTGGAAAGGTACTCCTGTGACTGAATGACTAGTAAAGCCTGAATCAGCAGGTGGGGGTCCTCTAACAGGTGGCCTCATGCCTGGAGGTGGAATAGCCTGCAATGGTACGGGCTCCAACACCGGTGGAGGTAGAATAGCCAATACTGGTGGAATAACAGGACGTGGATCCAATGCTGGTGCTCCAACTGAAGGCTCTGAGTGATCAGCTGATACGGAAATAAAAGAGTCGGCCATCTCTGCTATCTGAAATCATATCGTAATATAAGAATCTCGTACCACGATGCAAAATATACTAATACCGGTTATACCATAACAATCAACCTCTCGACGTTCTATCATCCTATATCTTACTTCTAATCCTATCCCTCTACCCATTCCCGTCAACCTAGGCTTGTATTCATGACTTATAACTTGTAGCTCTGATACCAAACCTGTGGCGCCCTCTAAACCCGGGTCAGAAGTTTGGGGTCCACACACACACCTTAATTATAACCTGCTTATAACAATAATAAAGATAATAATAATATATGCAGTGACCCTACTTACCAACCATCACAGACCGCAACAGGTTAAAGTATGCACACAAGCCAAACACACTAATATATTACAAACCGTTCAAATCCCAACTATTTCAAACTCAAACTAAGTATTAAACATTATTACAAACTTTTACAAACTTAATTTATCCCAAAAGAACCCTACTAGCTCATCTTTCTCAACCTGAACCCCTAGCTCTCGCGCTGGACTGGGGATCCTTGCTACCAACTGGTTCCTTTTTAACTGGAAAGAATATAAACAACATCGCATAAATGAGCTAACTAGCTCAGCAAGTCACAATGACAAAACTGAGAATAATGATCATCAGGTGAATATGATTATGATATCAAGTGAACAATGGATTATGATTTTTAGAATTGGATATTATACTTTTAATTTAAAAACCAAGGTTAGGCTGCTGATCAGTCACGCACTAACCCCGAGCAAGGCACACAACATTGCACTAACTACTGGATCCAAGGCACACATTGGCCTAACTTGACCATTATATGGTCTGACCACGAATCTGGTCCACAATTTTATAAAAACAATCCAATTCTAACATAATAACATAATATGCAATAATAAACAATAATCGAAATCATTAACAACAATAAATGTTTAACAATGAAAGGGTTTCAATCCTTGTAAGGATCAATAAGGCAATTTAAAAGCTTGGATGCTGGGTAATGAAAGAATTGGATAACAAAGGAATCAACATTTCAGGGTTTCAAAGATTTAGGCTTTCAAAGCATATGATACAAGGATTGAATGTACAAGTAATTCAGTTCAGTGTTTGGGATTTTGTTTACATGTATTTGTGGAGTAATATCGTATACTTGAGATTTGTGTTTAGGTATACATTAATCAATGGTCTAGAAAGAATAAGGTTTATGGCTCAAGAACAATAACTGGAATCAGAGTTTAGGTTTCAGTGCTTTAAAGCACTTGCAATATCAATCTGACTATCAAATACTACAATATCTCGAGAAAGTTCAGAACACTTGCCTGATATTAGCTTACTACACTGCACTCGTTTCCAATCACAAGCGTCTTACTCCTCAACTATCTGTTTCCCTTTCCTACGTCTTGCCTCTTCTGCTCACATATCATAAGCATCTATCAATAATTTACTCATGGAATTCTATTCAACACATACTTCTATCTACCCTTCGTTTTACCCAAATCCGATTAATGGATTGAAAGTTATGCAATAATCAAGTAAACACCGAATATATAGACCGATAGTTAATTAACAAGTCACATATAGCACATAATACATCACGTAATCAATGATATATTATTTATAAAGAAGTTTCGGGTCATAAATAGGCTTTCTGGTATTTAAAATGATTTTTAAAACATTTTTCGGAATTAAAACGGGTCATTGGATCAATTTCGGGTTAATAAACAGGGTTCGGTTGGCCAATTCTGGCTCCGAAATAATTTTAGAATAATTATCGAGCCTTGGAAATAATTTAGAATAATACTTTAAAGCTCGAAACTATTTTTTAGAATTTTTAAATCATTTTTAAATAATTAAATCTAATTAAATAATTAATTAAAATCAATTAATAATTAATTAAATTAATTAATCAATTAATTTTTGAATTAATTGACGAATTAATCAATTAGAAATTAACTGAAATTAATTAACTAATTAATTTAGATTTATTTGTGAATTAAAAATAATTTTCAGAATTAAAATAACAATTTTTAGAATTTTCAGAAATTAAAAATGAATTTTTATAATAAAAATAAATAGGAAATATGATTTTTAAACATTTTTAAAACAGAAATCCAATTTTTGCAAAGTCTGGAAACTACAGGGACCCAACTGCATCGTTTTCAAAACTATAGGTACTAAACTGTAATTTTCCAGGGGGTCGCCGGAAAACAGTCGGGGATGGCCGGAGAACACGTTCCAGGGATGCTCAGGCCACCATCACCTCCAGATCACATCTACACAACACCAGGAACACAACCATGCAATCAATTCATCCTAACAATCCCTGAGTTGGCCGGAATTTGGCCGTGAAATTTTCCAGTTTCCGGCGAACATCGGAAAAATTCAAAACACAACTCCCTTCTCTACAGAAATCGTTGGTTCATGAAACTTATACGGCTAGATTGCAAATTTCACAGAGAACACAATCCACTATAACACAACATCAATCTATCACAGAATAAGAAACCCCCAAATTTCAATTAAGAACATTCATACGGGTTATAAACCCTAATTTTAAAATTCAAAAATCAAACTCAAATTTGAACATGTTATTGAACTCCAAATCAGACGTATGACATATAAAAATCATCAGGAAAACAAGCTCTACAACATGCAATCATCAAATCATACAAAAAATCATCCGAACAAAAATCCATATTTTTAATAAAATAAATTCGAAAATAAATAATTTTTTAGAAAAATAACCTTGATTTCTGCAGGTGTATGGATTACAGAATCTGGTAGAGCTCTTCAAGACCTTCAGATTGGTTACTCGAGCTTTCAAAACCGAATTCAATAACACCTCCAAATGCTTGTTTGATTCTTAGAACAGTTTTAGGAAATTAGGGTTTTTCTCTGAAAATTATATAATTATTTGTCTGTAAATGATTTTGATACGAAATAAAATACGGTAAAAGTCTATTTATAATTACGGAAAATTAGTATCCCGTTGGATCATTCCGGATATAAAACAGTACGTTTATTTGTAAAAACTGATCCAAACGGTATCGGTTTTCGGGATAATTATCCAAATCAGTACAATTTATACTGTGGTCTTGGTCTCAGCGCCTGGTTACACGTATTACGAAGTGATAATTGTGATAGTTTAATAAAAAGCTCCAGTTTATCGAAAATACGGGTTTTATTGATTTACCGAAACGAATATTGTATCGAAAATGTTGTGCCGGGACCCGCGCAGGACAAACCGTACGCCGGATCGAAAAAGTCGAAACATGCAATATGCTCGGAATATTACAATTAGGTTAGGAAGGAGTTCTCGAAAGAGTTTCGGGTTCCAAAAACGTAACAACGGTTGACGTCGGTTGGTTCCAGTTTTTATAAAATAGATTTTAATTACCCGGAAAAATATTTTAGAAATTTCATATGATTCTTATAAATCCATAAACCAACATAAAAATAATTAGGAAGATATGATAATTATCTATATTTTATTTTGAACATATAAAAATTAAAATACTCAATTAATATTATTTTTGAATATTCAAGTACAGATAACACTTAACAATTAGCTCACAGAATAGAAACTAAACACACATAATAATTATATAATAGCAAAATAATTACACGATATATCTCGGGTATTACAAAATAAGTATGGTAAGACCCTCATTTTTACAGTTCTTTAAATCGGACTTTTAGAAACTTCAAAGCCTAACTTTGTGTTCTTGATTTCTTTGGAAATATCAAGCTTGTAAGAGGCTTCCTAAGGCTTCCTAGCAACTTAACACCTTCCAAGGAAGGTATAAACTTCAAACCCTAGCCTTTACTTTATTTTTTAGTAAGTTTAATTATTGGTTTTGTGAAATGAGAAGCATAGATTGTGATTATTAGTAGTTTGGTTTGATTTGGAAGTGTTTTGGTAATTGAAACTTGATTATAGTTCATAGGTCTTGATTGTGGTTGTTTGAGTTGAAAAACTTGGAGGTTATGGACTGATGTGATATGGTTTAGGTGAAGTTTTGTTGTATTGATGGTTATGAGTTGGTTGGTGGTTGATTGGAGTAGTTTAAACTTTGGTAATCGTGTAAACATTGTCGTCGTAATGCCCGATTTACCTTAGACTGTTTTTGTTATTAACTTCAGGACCCGTGAACTCACTGTAAAAATCTTACCATTGTCATTTTTAGATATTTCATGTTACGAGCTTCGTTTTGATATGTGGTTCGCTTGAATCCGATGTACGGTTTAGGAGAAACGACCGTTTTAAGTAACGGCATTTCGTGAATGAACCATTACCGCTCTCCATACTTTGAAACCTTGGTTAAGGCCCTTAAATGACTAATTGGAGTATGAAACAATTATGTAAAGTGGACTAGGCAGTTGGTAGGGTATTCGCGAAAGCGTCGCCTTAAAATTCGTAACAGTTAATTTATTAAAAATGGTGGAGCCGAGGGTACTCGAACGACTTATGTGATTTGTTAAGCGTAGAAATGACCATAAGCAGACGTTAGGGTTTAATTGGTTAAAGTCTAGTTTCTCAAGCGACCGTGGTTTAATTCCGGCTTATGTTGTTGTTCATAGGTTACCGGATCCACTCTAAGCTTAAGTCTACCCCAGAGCACTCAGGCAAGTTTTCTACCCGTTATACTGTTGTTGTGATGTATATATGTATATGCATTATCTTGTGATAAGTGCATGATTGTTATTAGCAAATCTTGCGATATATAGGAGCATGTGATATGATATTTATATGCATGTTTGTTTCGTAATCTTGATATCTAATTGTTGATTCAATGCTTATACGTTGAATAATACCTATGCTAGAGATAAGCAGTAGTTGCGTATACCCTTAGTATAGAGGACCCAAAGGTGAACATTTTCTAAACCGGGAGTCGATGTTCCCGAGTATAATATATATATATATATAGATATAGATATAGTTTTCAAAACTATTAATCGAATAAGCTTTATTCGATAACTTTATTTTATTAAATAAATATTATTTTGAATATTCATTCGAGGACTTATGACTCCGCTTAATTTATTAAATGAATATTATTTTGAATATTCATTCGAGGACTTATGATTCCGCTTAATTTATTAAATGAATATTATTTTGAATATTCATTCGAGGACTTATGACTCCGATTATTTTATTAAATAATATTCTTTATTTTATTAAAGAATAATGTTTCGATAATCAAACTTATTTTCGATTATTCAAATAAAGATCGTGCTTTCATATAAGTATATATTTGGTTATTTATTATTCATTTCAAGTATGAGTTTTAAAACTTCTACTTCAATTATTTTTATAGAGAATATCCTTTATGAGAATATTATTTAAATGATAATATTCAGATATTTCTAATATATCGGGACTGATTTATTTCATTAAATCAGCATTACTCCAAACATTCTTTAAAATGTTTTCGAATCTTCAAAATGATTTTTAAAAGTTAGAGCGGATCCCAAAACTCATTTTTATATTTAAGATCTTCCTTTCGAAGGGGATTTAAATACTCGCTCAAAACTTGAGGGATCCGGCTCAGTGGTGTATTTTACATTCGCAACGAGGTTGCTGTTTTGAGAAAACATCTTGATTATTTGCCCATCGTTCGGGAAGTAAGTTCATCTATTTGAGTCGGCATAAGCAACATGGGCTCAGCGTGCGTCCATGAAAGTGTAAGTGGCTCAGTGGGAGTCCATCAAATGCATAAGTGGCTGAGTGGCAGTCCAACATAAGGTCTTATTGCGGCCAGGGTGATGACTAGTGGGGAATTCGTCCATCTACTAGTAGAAAAGTTTATGTATTGGTATCTTTGCCTGATCAGCAAGATATCAGGTTTATGACAAGGTTTTCTCCTTTCCAAATTCATTTGATATCGCAACTCTGTTTATAATTTTCATAACAGAGGTTTTCAATGAGTGTATGAAATGTATATATATAGGTGTATATATATATCGGGACTTAATGAAGTATCTCGTAACTTCATTATTTATAATGATATTTCAAAGATTGAATCTATTCAAATCTTATCTTGTAGTCTCATCTATGTGATGAACTTTTGAAACGGATTATACCTTGAACGGTGGTAGTTCAAGTAGTATTTGGGAAAGATATAAGTATATCAGAGTATCTTTTAACTTCATCTTTTCAACTTATATCTAGTTAATGATTATCTTATGCATGACAAAGATTTTCAAAAAAACGTTGAGACAAGGTTAGATATATGAGATCACCTTGCAACGATATTTTTATACAATTATAAACTGGAACCCTGTGTATATTCTGGATGGCAGAGTTTTTCAAAGATTTTGAAAAGTATATATACATATATACTAAATATTTTGCGACTTGGTCGCATTAAGAGGTCAAGCTTGGTTCAATTCTTCTTGACCAAGACTTTCATGAGTACTATGAGAATGCTCATATATTGTTAATTATTATACATATTATTTCGGTGGGCTTGTAGCTCACCCTTGCTTTCTTCTTTCATCACACAACAACAGATAGACAAGATGAACAGGATCAAACTCCCAATTCGTGAGCGGTTAGGAAATATTCCGCAGTTTCCTGTAGGCGTTGATGTCGTTGTAGCTGAGGTAGGAACTACCAATAGGCTACGCTTTCAACTTTTGTTGTAACAGACTTATGTATATTTTTGAATTGTAATAATGGCAAAGAATATGTAAATTTATTCAGAAACCCTTTTGAGGTGTAATGACTTATAATTGTGGAATAAAATCACTTGTGTTATTTTTGGTATTCATCTCTGAGACTATAACTTGTGGTGTGTGTGTATATATTGTGGGGTCATGGTACGCAGTGGTTGGTTGTTTATTAAGATTAAGAGTTGTCACGAGTACTTAAATCTTTTAGGGTATTTTATAAAAGAGATTTATAAAATACCCTAAAAGATTAAGGGTGTTACAGTTTCCCAACAAACTGTAGTGCTTAATAAGAGTTGTTTATTGAAATAAGCTCCCAACCAAGAGCACAGGCCTAAAAGGTTTGGGACACAGACCAACCTCAAACTTATATTAGAAAGAAGAAATCTAAAACACTTGGGGATACAAAGGGTGAACATACAGTGCAAACTGTAGTCAAAGACTTAATTATAGCACCTTCTTAGAGTCAGATTGATGTGGCTCCAATAAATATGGAGTCACAGCTAAAATCTCTGATCATAGAAGCACCTCACACATAAAACTCACTCACAAATTCTTTGGATGTGGACATGATTCACAAATCAATTCCTGATTCTCCATCTTTAACTCTCATGGAGAAGCCAAAATCTCAAGAAAGTGAGCATCATCTTTTAAATGATTTGTTGGATCACTTGCCATTTCTTTCTGATTCTACGAAATTTGTGCAAAATCTCAAATCAATCACCACAGATTCATTAGTAGTTTCAACTCCAAACTCTTTCATTTCTACTATCTCGACGGATATTCTTCATCCGTTGATTAGTGATTGTATCTCGACGGATGTGCTTAACAACAGTCATCCGTTGAAACTCTCAACTACTACCTCGACGGATGTTTCTCATCCGTTGAATATCAGTGCACCAATTGAAATTTCAACTATTGTTACTAGTGCAAATGATCTAGTGGTTGTTCAATCACTCCTAGGATTGAGGGAAAGGAGTGAACAGAGTGAGAGGCTGAGTTGCTCTCAAGAAAAAGGAGAGGAAATGAGTGAACACATGCAAGCTATTTCTTTCAGCTTGGCAAAAGAGAGTTAGAGGAGTCCCACCTTAGAAGGTGAAGGTGAGGGTGTGAGGGTGGGAATCCAAGGGGAGCCCCTGATGCAAAAATAGAGAGATCAAGAGAGAAAAGTAGTTACTGAAGAATGGGAAGAGCCCATTGTTAGTGAGTTAAGGGATGCTAATGAGGCTGGAAAGAAGCAGCTAATTCGGCAAGAATATCAAGCTGTCTTAGACTCTGTTTCTTATGAAGCTGAGGCATTTACTCACCCTTTTACAGCTTATCAAACTTTGTCTGAACAAGAGGCTGCTGAAAGAATTCTCAACTTAGTGCACACAACAACTTCAATGCTAAGGGCCAAGGATGCAATCAACTCACTTCCACCTGCAGTTGGTGATGATTTTGAGTTAAATTCTAGTGGCACATTTGGGGATGCTTTTAATGATGAAGAGGATTTGTTGGACATAAGGGGGGATGCAGGTCCTTGCTCAAGCACAAACACTCCAGCATGGATGTTTAGCAAAGACTGTAGTGCGCATCACTTCAAATCAACTCTATTCCACATAATCCATCAGACTCAAACATCCCTTCAAGATACTATATATGCTAACACCAAGAGTCTTCTCCAAGCACACCCTGGGTCTCTTCACTTGCAAAAAATCCAATCTCTCAAGCAAAATCCAGATGTGTCTGAAATCAAGACCAAAATTGGACAAGTCAAGAAGGACATCATTGAAAGATTGGAGTCTATGCTTCCTGACACCATAATGAGAGATATCAACAGGCAACTCATGAAAGATTCTGATCTCAGTAGCAAGGTTGATTCCTTGGACACTAGGATGAAGGTCCTAGAAACTTCTCTCACTAAATCCAACTCCACCAAGCTCAACAGACACTCCTTCTTCAAAAATTGGTGGCTGTAAAAACTTCCAACACTGCTCAACTTGATGCTAACAAAAAGGGGAAGAAAGATGTACTTGTCTCAATCAGTGAAGGGGAGACAACTGCAATCATTCCAGTTAGTAAGGGAGAGTCAGCTAGTGAGGGGAAGAAAGTGCATAACATTCAAGTCAGTAAATTGATTGTTCCAGTAATTACTTTCTCTAAGCCACCAGTTCTTGACAGCATTGGCTTGATCAAGATAGCAGCAACTGAACTAGAGATGAAAGAGAGATGGAATAAGCTTGATGACAAGACTGAGAAGAATTTTGGTCCAATTGAGAAAGAAGAGAAAGCCTTCTCTCATTTATTTCAATTGAGACTAATTTCAGTCAATGAAATAAGCTTAGGGAATATGGAAAGGGGTCAACCCTTAGCAATAAAATCTCCATAGGCCAATGTGATTTTTCAGCCAAAGAGAAACTATCCAAAGAATTCAGACAAATATCCATTGGACCTAGTCTCTGAAAATCCCATGCCTGATGAGAAGAAACTGCTTGTTAGGTCTATTGCTTACCTCAAAGATCCCAGAGACTCGGTCTTGAAGAAAAGAATTGCTAAAATCCACAAGAATGGCAAACTGATCTGTGTTGTGGCTGGACATCCACAGTTTGCAGAAGCTAAGAAGAAAGAAAAGGTGAGGCTCAAGAAAAAACAAAAGCAAGCTACTTTAGATGCCCAAAACCAAGCTAAGAAGCCTGCAACCACGGAAACTGAAATTCCTGTTATGATAGCAGAGTCAGTTAATGAAGAAAAGCAAGAAGAACCAAAGCAGACAAAAAAACCAAGAATAAAATTCAGACCAAAGAGGAAGATGGATTTAAATGAAGACAAGGAATAGTACATTTCAACCCAATCTAGCACCTCAAGTGAACCAGCCATGCCCATAATGGAGCAGGACGAATTCAAGGTTTATCCTGACATGAATTTCCATGGTGAACTCATAATTCCTAAAGATGAACCTGCAGATTGTGAAAGCCTACCACTTCCTGATCTAAACATCCTAATCCTAGCCAAACCAAAGAAAAGAAAGTCAAGAGCAATCAAAAAGGTCAAACTTGTCATACTTCAATCCAAAGCCTTAGCCAAACCCAAACCAACTGTCAACAAGGGAGATCAACTCTTCATCTGTGACATCAAGGAATTGTCAGACCTAAACCTCTATCTGGGATGATCTAGAAGAAGTAAAAGCTATTGATGCTTACAAGCATCTTCAAGAAAGATTGGTCTTCAGGTATAAGGGTGGAAGAGAGCTAACTTGGTCTCTTCACATAATTCTCAAAGAAGACTATTTTGTTCTGGTGAAGATTTTTTCTTCAATAAAGAAGAACTTTGGATTCAACATTGGTGCCAAAAAGATGGTACTAAATAAAATTGAGGAGATGAGGAATAGCTGGAGAGGCCCAAATGCACTCCCAAGAGTCTTATCAATTTTATACACAGGAAATAGAGTGCATTTGATGCCATACTGGATAATGGAGTTCAAGGATGAGAAATGCACCAGAAGATTCTTCAGATTAGAAGACCAACTAAAAATTTTAAGCAATGAAACTCTTATTGAGATGCAAGAAATGCTGGATCAGACAAATGAAGATGAATCTGAATTCTACGTGCAACTTCAACACCAGATTGAACTTTGGATTCAACATTATTATGAATATGTTATGTACTTGATGATAGGTTAAATAAAACACACTAGTAGATTTAATTTAGTGTTTTTGTAGCTTTCAATGGATGATCACTTTAACATCCATTGAGAGAGTAGCTTACGTATCAATAAGTCTTGTAACACATTTCTGCATTCTGCTATACCTTGAAGATCTAAAAGTTGTAGGATATTTAAAGTCATGC